>NC_086444.1:922548731-922866004 GCF_028390025.1 Pseudophryne corroboree
AAACCCTTCGCTCAGGGCTGTTTCCTGTCACATAAAACAAATTTTGCCTCACTTAAATCATGTTTAGCAAACAGTCAAACATAGCAACATATCAAACATGGGGGGTAATTCCAAGTTGATCGCAGCAAGAAATTTTTTAGCAGTTGGGCAAAACCATGTGCACTGCAGGGGAGGCAGATATAACATGTAGATTTGGGTGGGTTATTTTATTTCTGTGCAGAGTAAATACTGGCTGCTTTATTTTTACACTGCAAATTAGATTGCAGATTGAACACACCACACCCAAATCTAACTCTCTCTGCACATGTTATATCTGCCTTCCCTGCAGTGCACATGGTTTTGCCCAACTGCTAAAAAAATGTCCTGCTGCGATCAACTTGGAATTACCCCCATGGTCTAGTCAACATTTTCTTAGCATCATAATTAGCAAATGTGACATCAGTCCATTAGTCAAAATATCAGCAGTACTATCTTCACTTGCTACAAAGGTACTGTAATACTAATAAACTTTATCTCTACTAGCTCACAGACAAAGTGTTGTCTAATAGCAATGTGCTTGGACCATCCATGGTGCTTGATGTTGTAGGACAAATCAGTTGCACTTTTTGTTTCATTCTATGTTGATATTCTCATCTTGACTTAGAACTCTTAATTTATACTAAGGGGTAGATTTACTAAAGTTTCTAAAAATTAAAAGTAGAGTTGTTGCCAATAGCAACCAATCAGATTCTAGTAATCATTTCTCTATTGCATTCTAGAAAATGATAGACAGAATATAATTGGTTGCAAAAGGAAACACCACATCATCTATTTTTGAAGCTTTAGTACATGTACGTCTAAGTCTTTTTTAGCTATAATGCTTCATTGGTTGTTATCTGTAAGTGCCATGTATTCCACCTCAGTAGTGAATAGAGTTGCTTTCTAATATTTTTCTAACTGATACCTGCACCAGTTAGCACAAACAGATATCCTGAGTATTTATAAAAGATGGAATAACTTGGGCCCCCAAACTGCTGCTTGGTCCAAACACTCCGGAGCACCACTCCTCAAACAACTCAAAATATATAGTGTGGATGGCCTACAAGAGCTGTTAGAATAAAATACACAGAATGTTCCTCTTTTCCTTTTCTGGAGTTACTCAGTAAACTTCTTCTAAAAACTCCAGCAGGGTAAAAGAACAACAAATACATCTCATCAATGGTTGTGGACAGCACTTTTTATGCTTAGTAGTCAGCCAGAAAACTCACCTCAACACAATGAGATGCATGCATCAAAAGGTTTCTTTGGGGCTTCTACACCCTTCACCAACATACGATCATCATATCATCATGCATTCAGTTTTCTATAGGAAATACACTCACTTTTTTGGGCCAAGAAAACATTCCATAACCACCACTCTTATCCCGAGAAAAAATGATTGGGAAAAAAAGAAAGATTCTGGCAGTTTTAGAGCATAGTTTAACTAATGGGCCCTACAGACTCGGCGATGTGCCGCCGAGCTGCCCGACCGCCGATACGGCCATATGGGCGACCCGGCGGCGGGGGGGCAGTGACGGGGGGAGTAAAGTTTCTTCACTCCTCCGTCACCAGGCTCCGTAGACGTGCAGGCAAATATGGACAATCTCGTCCATATTGGCCTGTATGCACAGCCGACAGCGCACCAGCGATGAACGAGTGCAGGGCCGTGCATCGTTCATCGCCGGTGCCTCCACACTGCACGATATGAACGTTATCTTGTGCATTAATGAACAAGATCGTTCATATCGTGCAGTGATGTCGGCCAGTGTGTAGGGCCCATAAGGGTGGAATCAAATCTGAGAGGTCCTGACAACACCAATGCATTTCTGATTGTTTATCCTTCCTCAGGGTGTCACTGTGCTCTAAAACTGCCAGAATCTTTCCTTTTTTTATTCCCAACCATTTTTTCTCAGGATACGAGTGATGGATATGTGAGGACTAATGACAATCCATTGTGGGGTACTTGGCTAAAGATACCTTTTGATGAATGCAACACTTTATATATTGGTGAGTGTATTTCTTATAGAAAACTGAATGCATGATGATCATACAGTATGTTGGTAAAGGGTGGAGAAGCCCCAAAGAAACCTTTTGATGCTTGCATATCACTGTGTTGCGGTGAGTTTTCTGGCTGGCCACTGGGCATAAAAAATTTAATCAAAGACCATTGATGAGGTTTCTTTGTTGTTCTTTTACCATGCTCAATACTTTAAAAGAATTTTCCTGAGGAACTCCAGAAAAGGAGAAGAGGAACATTCTGTGTACTTCATTTTAATAGCACTTGTGGACCATCGACGAGGGATGTGTGATGAGGTAAATGGATCTGGAGGCACTGGCTAGTACCAGAGCCAGATTTAGACACAATGGGCGGTATTCAGTTCTTTTTACCCCCTTCCACACCCATTCTGTTTCTGCTGACGGGTGTGGTATAACCATTTCAGCTCACTACCCCCAGGGTAGTGAGGGCACCCAACACTTTACACAGCTAAACCTGATTACTATGGACATGATATGTGCAATGACGGGGATCACTTTAGAAAGGAGATTGGGCATGATATATCATTTGAATACCGCCCAATATATGAGCCAAAGGGTTCATGTGGACATCACACAAAGGTGCAGCAGTATAATTTCCTGGAAATTTGGTGAGTTTTGATCTGAGATGTGCACAAAAGATATTCACCTCACCTGTCATAGACTTCTCACTCCAGAGCTTTGACTATAAAAATTATTGTAATAATACAAAGAAGATTTTCATAACATAGTCTTTGTATTTTTCATATACTTTATTTATATAGTCAAAACTCTGGTGCAAACGTTAGTATGAAAGGAAAGGCTCTGCCTACCTGCCTCACTTCACCGGACATCACAGCCATCCATGCATGATGATTGTACAGTATATTGGTAAAAGGTGGAGAAGCCCCAAAGAAACCTTTTGATGCTTGCATCTCACTGTGTGTTGAGGTGAGTTTTCTGGCTGGCCACTGGGCATAAAAAATGTCATCAAAGACCATTGATGAGGTTTCTTTGTTGTTCTTTTACCATGCTCAATACTTTAAAAGAAGTTTCCTGAGGAAATCCAGAAAAGGAAAAGAGGAACATTCTGTGTACTTCATTCTAATAGAACTTGTGGACCATCGACCAGGAATGTGTGATAAGGTTAATGGCTCTGGAGGCACTGGCTAGTACCAGAGCCAGATTTAGACACAAAATATGAGCCAAAGGGTTCATGTGGGCATCATGCAAAGGTGCAGCAGTATAAACTCCTGGAAATTTGGTGAGTTTTGATCAGAGATTTGCACAAAAGATATTCACCTCACCTGTCATAGACTTCTTACTCCGTTGCTTTGACTATAAAAATGATTGTAATAATACAAAGAAGGTTTTCATAACATAGTCTTTGTATTTTTCATAAACTTTATTTATATAGTCAAAACTCTGGTGCAAACGTTAGTATGAAAGGAAAGGCTCTGCCTCACCTGCCTCACCTCACTGCCATCCACACTATATATTTTAAAATATCCTGAGCATGAATGACAGTCATCCTCAACTTATCCCTAGTCTGCATTACAGACATTTTTCAATGAAGAATTCTCTACACTTATGTCTCATTATTCTCATTCATGTTTCTGCATTCACTTAATTTAATACCATACAGTGTATGCATTTATTCTCCTCATGATAGCTTTATCTTCATAGGCTGCCTGTAGAACTATCCACATGTAATATGCTGACACCTTTCTGTGAATTATAGAATACACATATTGATCCATACTTAGGCCTCTGGTTCCCATGAATTGATCTACTTTATCAGTATTTGGAGAGTCATATGGATTATTTGTGATTTTCCACATCTTTTTAAGCATGAGCTGCATCTCTATAGTGAGCTTCCATGTGGCTTAGCTCTCTGAACCACTCAGTTTTAAGAAGGTCATGCTGATGACTGCTGCTGCTGCAGTATGCATCATTATTAACCTTCCTTATAGAGTTATGTTCCTGCAGATAGTATATAAAATTTGTCTGCTTGGGTTTGGTATGAAATCCCGTCGGACGGGATGCCGAATATCGTTATAGACTGACATCGGTATCCTGAGTGGTGGAATGCCGGCACAGGGGTGAGTGCAACTAAGCTCCTTATGGGCTCGCTGCGCTCACCACACTGCGGGCTCGGTGGCAAGCTTCACTTGCCACAGGTTCTATTCTCCCTCTGTGGGTATTGTTGACACCCATAGAGGGGGAATCACCTACCTTGCTGGTATACCGGCGACGGTATGGTGCCCCGTTGGGATTCTGGCATCTGTACTGTGACTACCCGGATCACAACTATTGGTATGCTAACCGCATACCGTCTACTTATATGCAGTGTTAAACTACTGACAATTGTATCATCAATGACACAGGAAGGAGATTGGACAGATATTTGTACCCTCTGTGTGGAGAAAAGTCCTTCTTACTTCACATTTTTTTTAGTGATGAGCGGGTTCGGTTCCTCGGAAACCAAACCCCCCCGAACTTCACCCATTTTACACTGGTCCGAGGCATACTCGGATTCTCCCGTATGGCTCGGTTAACCCGAGCGTGCCCGAACGTTATCATCCCGCTGTCGGATTCTCGCGAGTTTCGTATTCTATATAAGCAGCCGCGCGTCGCCGCCATTTTCACCCGTGCATTGGAAATGTTAGGGAGAGGACGTGTCTGGCGTCCTCTCCGTTTATTAATGTTGATGAAAATATTTGTGCTTATTGCTTAATTGTGGGGACTGGGGAGCAGCTGTATTATATAGGAGGAGTACAGTGCAGAGTTTTGCTGACAGTGACCACCAGTATACGTTGTCTGCCTGAAAAACACTCCATATCTGTGCTCAGTGTGCTGCATATATCTGTGCTCACACTGCTTAATTGTGGAGACTGGGGAGCAGCTGTATTATATAGGAGGAGTACAGTGCAGAGTTTTGCTGACAGTGACCACCAGTATATGTTGTCTGCCTGAAAAACACTCCATATCTGTGCTCAGTGTGTTGCATATATCTGTGCTCACACTGCTTTATTGTGGGGACTGGGGACCACCAGTATATTATATAGGAGGAGTACAGTGCAGAGTTTTGCTGACAGTGACCACCAGTATACGTTGTCTGCCTGAAAAACACTCCATATCTGTGCACAGTGTGCTGCATATATCTGTGCTCACACTGCTTTATTGTGGGGACTGGGGACCAGCAGTATTATATAGGAGGAGTACAGTGCAGAGTTTTGCTGACAGTGACCACCAGTATACGTTGTCTGCCTGAAAAACACTCCATATCTGTGCTCAGTGTGCTGCATATATCTGTGCTCACACTGCTTTATTGTGGGGACTGGGGACCACCAGTATATTATATAGGAGGAGTACAGTGCAGAGTTTTGCTGACCAGTGACCACCAGTATACGTTGTCTGCCTGAAAAACACTCCATATCTGTGCTCAGTGTGCTGCATATATCTGTGCTCACACTGCTTTATTGTGGGGACTGGGGACCAGCAGTATTATATAGGAGGAGTACAGTGCAGAGTTTTGCTGACAGTGACCACCAGTATATATAGCAGTACGGTACGGAAAGCCACTGCTCTACCTACCTCTGTGTCATCAAGTATACTGTCCATCTAGATTCTATACCTGTGGTGCATTTTAGTTTTGCAGTTTGCTGACAGCGACCACCAGTATATATAGCAGTACGGTACGGAAGGCCACTGCTCTACCTACCTCTGTGTCGTCATGTATACTATCCATCTAGATTCTATACCTGTGGTGCATTTTAGTTTTGCAGTTTGCTGACAGTGACCACCAGTATATATAGCAGTACGGTACGGAAGGCCACTGCTCTACCTACCTCTGTGTCGTCATGTATACTATCCATCTAGATTCTATACCTGTGGTGCATTTTAGTTTTGCAGTTTCCTGACAGTGACCACCAGTATATATAGCAGTACGGTACGGAAGGCCACTGCTCTACCTACCTCTGTGTCGTCATGTATACTATCCATCTAGATTCTATACCTGTGGTGCATTTTAGTTTTGCAGTTTGCTGACAGTGACCACCAGTATATATAGCAGTACGGTACGGAAGGCCACTGCTCTACCTACCTCTGTGTCGTCAAGTATACTATCCATCTAGATTCTATACCTGTGGTGCATTTTAGTTTTGCAGTTTGCTCACACAGTGACCACCAGTATATATAGCAGTACGGTACGGAAGGCCACTGCTCTACCTACCTCTGTGTCGTCAAGTATACTATCCATCTAGATTCTATACCTGTGGTGCATTTTAGTTTTGCAGTTTGCTGACACAGTGACCACCAGTATATATAGCAGTACGGTAAGGAAGGCCACTGCTCTACCTACCTCTGTGTCATCAAGTATACTATCCATCTAGATTCTATACCTGTGGTGCATTTTAGTTTTGCAGTTTGCTGACAGTGACCACCAGTATATATAGCAGTACGGTACGGAAGGCCACTGCTCTACCTACCTCTGTGTCGTCAAGTATACTATCCATCCATACCTGTGGTGCATTTCAGTTGTGCGCAGTATATATAGTAGTAGGCCATTGCTATTGATACTGGCATATAATTCCACACATTAAAAAATGGAGAACAAAAATGTGGAGGTTAAAATAGGGAAAGATCAAGATCCACTTCCACCTCGTGCTGAAGCTGCTGCCACTAGTCATGGCCGAGACGACGAAATGCCATCAACGTCGTCTGCCAAGGCCGATGCCCAATGTCATAGTAGAGAGCATGTAAAATCCAAAAAACAAAAGTTCAGTAAAATGACCCAAAAATCAAAATTGAAAGCGTCTGATGAGAAGCGTAAACTTGCCAATATGCCATTTACGACACGGAGTGGCAAGGAACGGCTGAGGCCCTGGCCTATGTTCATGGCTAGTGGTTCAGATTCACATGAGGATGGAAGCACTCATCCTCTCACTAGAAAAATGAAAAGACTTAAGCTGGCAAAAGCACAGCAAAGAACTGTGCGTTCTTCTAAATCACAAATCCCCAAGGAGAGTCCAATTGTGTCGGTTGCGATGCCTGACCTTCCCAACACTGGACGGGAAGAGCTTGCGCCTTCCACCATTTGCACGCCCCCTGCAAGTGCTGGTAGGAGCACCCGCAGTCCAGTTCCTGATAGTCAAATTGAAGATGTCACTGTTGAAGTACACCAGGATGAGGATATGGGTGTTGCTGGCGCTGGGGAGGAAATTAACAAGGAGGATTCTGATGGTGAGGTGGTTTGTTTAAGTCAGGCACCCGGGGAGACACCTGTTGTCTGTGGGACGAATATGGCCATTGACATGCCTGGTCAAAATACAGAAAAAATCACCTCTTTGGTGTGGAATTATTTCAACACAAATGCGGACAACAGGTGGATTTGGTCACTATAACCACAGTGTGAGAATAACGTGCTTCTGGTAGAGCAGCGGGAGGAGCGGCACAGGAAGGTAACAATGGCAGCGGTGAGGAGGAATCACCGAGCTGCGTTTAGCGGAGAAACCCGACCACGGACACCTGATAACACAGGCGGAGTGGAGGGTTTTTGATAACAGTCTGCAGCCACAGCGGAGAGGTCAGGTGCGAGCCGGCAGCACCGGGTACAAATGACCTAAGGCGAGGAAGCATTACCATATGCTAAAAGAACGTCCAGAGAATCCGGTGAGATAATTCCTTTTCATGTGACCGCTCTTACCTGTGTGCATTGAAGGAAAAACTGTGAACCTAGAAGCCCAGTAACGTCTGTTGAGACTTTTTTTATGAATAAAAGAGACATTGTTTTTACAAATTGGGAACATAGTGTGATATATTAAGTGGAAGAAACGGAGTTGGTGACAGCTCCAGTAAAAGAGACAGCGCTGATGGTCTTTAAAGGATTTTTCTTTGTGTGTTTAGGTGTCAAGCCGTGTGTTGCCTTTGTCAAGTTGTAATTTGTAGGGGTAAGGATGTTAACCACCTAGGAACATCCTCCCTTATACGTCACCCGGTCCGCATTCATCAGAAGTCAGTGACAAGTTTAAAAACTTTGGATGACAGCGGAAGCAGTCCACTGACCACTAAATCCCTAACCAAGCTCCTGCAAACCACACCACCAACTCCCTCAGTGTCAATTTCCACCTTACACAGGAAAGCCAATAGTCCTGCAGGCCATGTCACTGGCAAGTCTGACGAGTCCTCTCCTGCCTGGGATTCCTCCGATGCATCCTTGAGTGGTACGCATACTGCTGCTGGCGCTGCTGTTGTTGCTGCTTGGAGGCAATACATCTACCCAGTGGGCTGTCACAGTCATATAATCCTGAGTCTGCCCTGCTCCACTTGTCCACATGTCCGTGGTTAAGTGGACATTTGGTACAACTGCATTTTTTAGGACACTGGTGACTCTTTTTCTGACGTCTGTGTACATTTTCGGTATCGCCTGACCTCTCCGCTGTGGCTGCAGACTGTTATCAAAAACCCTCCACTCCGCCTGTGTTATCAGGTGTCCGTCGTCGGGTTTCTCCGCTAAACGCAGCTCGGTGATTCCTCCTCACCGCTGCCATTGTTACCTTCCTGTGCCGCTCCTCCCGCTGCTCTACCAGAAGCACGTTATTCTCACACTGTGGTTATAGTGACCAAATCCACCTGTTGTCCGCATTTGTGTTGAAATAATTCCACACCAAAGAGGGGAAGTCGGAAGACCACTTGTACTACTTCCAGTAAGCAATTGACTGTCCAACAGTCCTTTGCGAGGAAGATGAAATATCACAGCAGTCATCCTGCTGCAAAGCGGATAACTCAGGTCTTGTCAGCCTGGGTGGTGAGAAACGTGGTTCCGGTATCCACCGTTAATTCACAGGCAACTAGAGACTTGTTTGAGGTACTGTGTCCCCGGTACCAAATACCATCTAGGTTCCATTTCTCTAGGCAGGCGATACCGAAAATGTACACAGACGTCAAAAAAAGAGTCACCAGTGTCCTAAAAAATGCAGTTGTACCCAATGTCCACTTAACCACGGACATGTGGACAAGTGGAGCAGGGCAGACTCAGGATTATATGACTGTGACAGCCCACTGGGTAGATGTATTGCCTCCCGCAGCAAGAACAGCAGCGGCGGCACCAGTAGCAGCATCTCGCAAACGCCAACTCGTTCCTAGGCAGGCTACGCTTTGTATCACCGCTTTCCATAAGAGGCACACAGCTGACAACCTCTTACGGAAACTGAGGAACATCATCGCAGAATGGCTTACCCCAATTGGACTCTCCTGGGGAGAATATTGTGCGTGCATTACATCTGGGCAAATTCCAGCACGTCCCATGTTTTGCACATACATTAAATTTGGTGGTGCAGAATTATTTAAAAAACGACAGGGGCGTGCAAGAGATGCTGTCGGTGGCCCGAAGAATTGCGGGCCACTTTCGGCATTCATCCACCACGTGCCGAAGACTGGAGCACCAGCAAACAGTCCTAAACCTGCCCTGCCATCATCTGATGCAAGAGGTGGTAACGAGGTGGAATTCAACCCTCTATATGCTTCAGAGGATGGAGGAGCAGCAAAAGGCCATTCAAGCCTATACATCTGCCCATGATATAGGCAAAGGAGGGGGAATGCACCTGACTCAAGCGCAGTGGAGAATGATTTCAGCGTTGTGCAAGGTTCTGCAACCCTTTGAACTTGCCACACGTGAAGTCAGTTCAGACACTGCCAGCCTGAGTCAGGTCATTCCCCTCATCAGGCTTTTGCAGAAGAAGCTGGAGACATTGAAGGAGGTGCTAAAACAGAGCGATTCAGCTAGGCATGTGGGACTTGTGGATGGAGCCCTTAATTCGCTTAACCAGGATTCAAGGGTGGTCAATGTGTTGAAATCAGAGCACTACATTTTGGCCACCATGCTCGATCCTAGATTTAAAACCTACGTTGTATCTCGCTTTCCGGCAGACACAAGTCTGCAGAGGTTCAAAGACCTGCTGGTGAGAAAATTGTCAAGTCGAGCGGAACGTGACCCATCAACAGCTCCTCCTTCACATTCTCCCGCAACTGGGAGTGCGAGGAAAAGGCTAAGAATTCCGAGCCCACCCGCTGGCGGTGATGCAGGGCAGTCTGGAGCGAGTGCTGACATCTGGTCCGGACTGAAGTACCTGGCAACGATTACTGACATGTCGTCTACTGTCACTGCATATGATTCTGTCACCATTGAAAGAATGGTGGAGGATTATATGAGTGACCGCATCCAAGTAGGCACGTCAGACAGTCCGTACGTATACTGGCAGGAAAAAGAGGCAATTTGGAGGCCCTTGCACAAACTGGCTTTATTCTACCTAAGTTGCCCTCCCTCCAGTGTGTACTCCGAAAGAGTGTTTAATGCAGCCACTCACCTTGTCAGCAATCGGCGTACGAGGTTACTTCCAGAAAATGTGGAGAAGATGATGTTCATCAAAATGAATTATAATCAATTTCTCCGTGGAGACATTCCCCAGCAATTGCCTCTAGAAAGTACACAGGGATCTGAGATGGTGGATTCCAGTGGGGACGAATTAATAATCTGTGAGGAGGGGGATGTACACAGTGAAAGGGGTGAGGAATTGGAGGATGATGATGAGGTGGACATCTTGCCTCTGTAGAGCCAGTTTGTGCAAGGAGAGATTGATTGCTTCTTTTTTGGTGGGGGCCCAAACCAACCAGTCATTTCAGTCACAGTCGTGTGGCAGACCCTGTCGCTGAAATGATGGGTTCGTTAAAGTGTGCATGTCCTGTTTATACAACATAAGGGTGGGTGGGAGGGCCCAAGGACAATTCCATCTTGCACCTCTTTTTTCTTTCATTTTTCTTTGCATCATGTGCTGTTTGGGGACAATTTTTTTGAAGTGCCATCCTGTCTGACACTGCAGTGCCACTCCTATATGGGCCAGGTGTTTGTGTCGGCCACTTGTGTCGCTTAGCTTAGTCACACAGCGACCTTGGTGCGCCTCTTTTTTTCTTTGCATCATGTGCTGTTTGGGGACTAATTTTTTGAAGTGCCATCCTGTCTGACACTGCAATGCCGCTCCTAGATGGGCCAGGTGTTTGTGTCGGCCACTTGGGTCGCTTAGCTTAGTCACACAGCTACCTCATTGCGCCTCTTTTTTTCTTTGCAGCATGTGCTGTTTGGGGACTATTTTTTTGAAGTGCCATCCTGTCTGACACTGCAGTGCCACTCCTAGATGGGCCAGGTGTTTGTGTCGGCCACTTGGGTCGCTTAGCTTAGTCACACAGCTACCTCATTGCGCCTCTTTTTTTCTTTGCATCATGTGCTGTTTGGGGACTATTTTTTTGAAGTGCCATCCTGTCTGACACTGCAGTGCCACTCCTAGATGGGCCAGGTGTTTGTGTCGGCCACTTGTGTCGCTTAGCTTAGTCACACAGCGACCTTGGTGCGCCTCTTTTTTTTCTTTGCATCATGTGCTGTTTGGGGACAATTTTTTGGAATTGCCATCCTGCCTGACACTGCAGTGCCACTCCTAGATGGGCCAAGTGTTTGTGTCGGCCACTTGTGTCGCTTAGTTTAGCCATCCAGCGACCTCGGTGCAAATTTTAGGACTAAAAATAATATTGTGAGGTGTGAGGTGTTCAGAATAGACTGAAAATGATTTTAAATTATGGTTATTGAGGTTAATAATACTATGGGATCAAAATGACCCCCAAATTCTATGATTTAAGCTGTTTTTGAGGGTTTTTTGTAAAAAAAACACCCGAATCCAAAAAACACCCGAATCCGACAAAAAATTTTCAGGGAGGTTTTGCCAAAACGCGTCCGAATCCAAAACACGGCCGCAGAACCGTATCCAAAACCAAAACACAAAACCCGAAAAATTTCCGGTGCACATCACTAATTTTTTTACACTTTTTCTCTTACATTGCATTGCCTTTACACTTTAACTTTTGGGCAAATGTTCAAATACATTTTTCAAAATTAATCAGTAAGTACTACAATAACCAAGGTTGGTTAACACAAAAATATTTTGTATTTGAAATGTTATATTAAAAGCCAAATATTGATTATAAAGGAATAGAAATGTACATGAGTGTTATAGAATGAAAAACACCTATATTGTGACATTTTGTTAAATATGAAAATATATATTGAATAAAATGTATATATAGATTATTTCCCATGCCCACTGCTCTGCTGAACCTTAGCTGAAAGAGCTTTCTGGATCATGATGTCAGGAGCATATTGTCTGTCAGTGACAAAACCTTCAGCAATTTCATTAGATTATTACTGGCAAGATCAGAGCTCAGGAGTTTGCAAAAGGTTAATGGAGTTTCACAATACTGACTAAAGCATGATGTAGTGACACTGTGAAACGCATAGCTTTGCTTGTCTGAGAGGTTATTTGTGCAGTAAAAGTCTATAAATGGCCATGTCCTGTAGATTCATGACCCTATCAGCCTTCTATGTCATTAAGCCAGTCACATCCTACATCTTTTTGAACAAGGTGGTGGTAAGTGCAGGAAGAACTTTATTAATACAGATTGTATCATAGCTGGGTAAATCCACTTAGCAGTAGTGTATTTTCAAAAGCTACCTCAATGTGACATCACCGTGTGTGAGATTCAAGAGTAACATGAAGAATAAAAAATAATTTAGAAACCATATGCGGTGACAAATTACTGGAATATGGTATATTTTCATTGTAGCAGTCTTCAAAATAGATTTTTTTTTTCTGTTCAAATATTACACCATTTGTAGTATAGAAATCTGTATTTTTTCATTTATTGGTTATTTTAAAGGCCTTAATAATAATAATAATAATAATAACAATAAAAAAACTTGTTATAAATATTATACTTGTCTCCTTATAATAACTGTAACAGCTAAACTGATTCAAATTTAGCAGTAGCAAAGAGGCTAAAGCCATTCTTACAATGTAATTTAATTGTGGATTGTGACTACTGTCAAAACTAATGATCCTAGCTAGCTGATAACTGCTTAGGACTATAGAAGAGAAAAATGACCAGGCACTAATGAATTTATATGAGTTAAATTACAAATACAAAGTTATAAAACCTCATCAGCAAAAACTCTGCATATATGCTCGGCCACATATATTAAATACATACATTTGAAAGATAACCAATGTATGAAAAAGACAAATAGGATAGGACTTTTGACTAGTTCTTATCATAGAGTCTGAAATGAAGACTCATACGATATCAGACTCTATGATAAGAACTAGTGCAAAACTCCTACCTTATATGCTTAGGACTATAACCAAAGTAGTACCCTGTTAATTGTCTCCTTCTACTCCAACATATATACTGTACTGTACATGTGTGCTGCTGTGTAGGATGGTTCCAGACCTTCCAGCTCTTCTTTGTTCCTTCATAGGCTCTCCTCTCATTCGCAATTCTGCTGCTCTTGAAAGCAAAACAGTTTTGCCTCTTATACACATCTCTGCTGTGGTCACTCCAGCAGCTCCCTGCCCTGTGTCCCTCCATCAACTTCCCAGCCTCTCTGTGTCCCTCCAGCCTCCTTTCACCTTGCCTCAAATATGCCATGCTGGAAAAGAAAGCCGCTGGGATCTGAGGAGGTGATGAATTCTGTCCGATAGACACAGCATGTTTGAGTACCAGGAGAGTCGTAGGCTGAGGAGGACCATGCAGCCACCAGGACCTGAGAAGAGGGGAGGTAAACACAGCTCAGGTGATATAACTTAGTTCCACCCCATTCCTTCCCTCTTTAACCCCTGGATTGCATTGATCACATTGGTGCTGCATTACATAAAGGTGTTATAGGTGTTAATTTCATTAAGGGAGCAAGTTTTGAGCTGATTGAATTACTGTGATTGGATTAACATAGTTCAATAAAGTAGTCAGCAGCACATTACACATGTGATTGCCAGTGACTGTAGTTATGTGTTTGGCATAATATGCTATTGTCTATTATCCTGATGACAGCATTTCTCATGCTGCTTGTTTGACTGTATTGCCTTCCATCCATATTGATCTCAACTTTATTATTCTCATATGCACATGTCACTGGTGTATCTATAATGGGTGTAGGACATATGTGCCCACACCTCACATCCGACACCCATTGAATAGACTTACAGATGGAGCCATGCTCATCTTGGCTTCTCTGCTGCACCTAGGTGCACCATGGTTTATTAGCATAAGCCTTTCATCTTTTATTCTCAGCTGCAATACAATACAGAGAGAACAATACAGCAGGGGATTAAGTCCGACTGCCCTGGCTCAGTTAATCCTATTAAAGCAAAGATGAAGAGGGCTCCATCTGTACATTGCTGCACCACTGAAGAAATCAGTAGGAAAATGGCACTGGCATTATTTTCCCAGGTACATGCTCATGTGCAGTAGAAAAGTCACAGTATCGGGGTCTTTGCT
The DNA here is from genome assembly GCF_028390025.1 of Pseudophryne corroboree. Lineage (NCBI taxonomy): Eukaryota > Metazoa > Chordata > Amphibia > Anura > Myobatrachidae > Pseudophryne > Pseudophryne corroboree. The sequence goes on from NC_086444.1 coordinate 922,563,138, forward strand.
GCACATGCATTGGTGCAAAGCTTGGGGGGGGGGGGCTAGGTACAGTGCACAGAGAATGCACACACACACACCCCAGGCCCTACCCCTTCAGATAAAAAGCTTCTGCTGAAATCCTTAACTTTTGCTATTACTGTTGCTGATATTTGACTTGCCTGTCCTAAACTATTTATACATATTGTGGGAAAGGTCTTAGCTAAGGTATAGCAGTTTAGCATTAACATGTGAAATGAAATCCTTCAGGATAAGTGATATTAAAGATTCAAAGACTAACTCAATAAAGTCTTTGAATTCTTGCAGACATACTTTTCCATGCCAAGGGTAGGTGGAAAGGACTCTAAACCCCAACTTGTAGAACTCTGGAAGGAAATACATTGAAATTAAGAAGTTATTCCCAAAGAGTTTGCCCTACAGTAATTGTAAGTTTTGATGGTTTTACGTAAAGCAGATTGCCACTCCACTTTACTTTTTTATTTAGCCAGGTGTCTAAAATGCTGGTTATATTCAAATCTTCAATAAGGTCAGCATTATTTTATTTATACTCTAGAGCTGGCATTAAAGAGGTCAGTTGTTCTAGAGGGAGGTAACTTTCTATTTATGCAGTGAGGAGTCTCTGGGGATGGGGGTCACACAAAGAGAATACCAAGCTCATAATTAGTTTATGAGTTTAATAGTATTTAACACAGCATCGGTAACCATATGATATTATGCATAGGTCCATTGAGCCACTGTAGTGCTGGGTTTTTTAACAAAGTGGCAAAATACTGTATGGCACAAATTGCTGCAGTTGTCCCTCAACATCTTTAAAATGGAATATTTTGAGTTACAGAGTAGGGAAGGCAGAGGCACGCATACTGCATCTAATTTCTATGCTTGCAGTTTGCAGCTCTGCCCATATACATCAATTATTCATTCTGCAATTGCAATCTAATAATAAGTATAATTACTAATTGCATTGATCCATTTAATAACTTAAGTTATTAACCAATTACAAATGATATATCTACCTATAAAATCATCATCCTCTTGAACATGCTTTCTGGTGTTATTCAAACATATATGGAACTCACTACAATGCTGTAGTAAGAAATTCTTAATAGGTGGCTTCACCAGAGTGACTGAAGATTTGGCATATATAGCTTTATAGAGGTATTCACTCTAAAACACTGTAAAAACAAATGTTTAAATTGCTGTACTTTACTGCAATCTTCAATTTAAATAACTTGCATGGCAAAGTAAGTAAACTCATGAAACACCAAAAATACACATCCAATCACTGGCGTATCTGTAATGGGTACAAGTGTACAGTGAACACAGGCCCCTGGGTCAGAAGGGGTCCACACACAGCACACTGTGCAATCAATTAATTGTACTTATTGCTCCGTTGGCCTAATGCTGTATGCAGAGCTGCAGAAATCACTGGGAAAATGGCCACTGCAGCAATTTTTTGGTGATTCATGCATGCGCAATAGATATGTCCCTGGGAATGCAAAGCAGGCGACATGTTTCTGGAGACCTGTGCATGTGCAGTTTACTCTGACACAATTCCAGAGTCAACTACACTGGAGAGGAGGGGGCCCAATCGGAGCCTGCTCACGGGCCTCATCCTCTCTTAAAGCGTCTTTGCATCCAATGCAACCAATTTTTGCTATCCATTTTTGTTTGGAAAGTACATGTCTTGATCTTCTTATCCCTGATGGATAGATCAATGTCAACAAAATGAATTTGTACAGGATGTACATATAATAGTAGTGATTCTCAAATTATAACTGTTGGAATTAAGTGAATTAACAAAATCTCCCATCCATTCCAGATAAAAAGAAAATAAGTCAATAAACCTTGCATATATCATCAAGCTTGATCCATCTCCACCACCCCACATGTTCTCCTTGAAGAACCCCATATCCAGGTTGGCAAATCTCAGGAAATATGCTGACGTTCATTGCTGTGCCTAATACAGTATTTGCAAAAAGTGACATGCATTAAAAGAAAAATAAATATGTATGAGGATAAAATGAATGGATACCAAAATAAATTCAGGTTGTCTCTCCTGCATTTACGGATCATGTTGAAGATATTTTTTATGTGCCCTAATATCATCTTTATGGAGAGTAATTGAGTTTAATGATTCAACATCATAAGCCAAAAATTGAGGGGTAGCTTTTCATTCTAGTTTACTAATAAGATTGAAGAAATGTGCAGTGTCCCTGAAATGGGATTGAAGGGAGACAATATGAGGCCATAAACAAATGCCCACATAGAGATATTTGATGTAATTGACCCTACTCCCAAAGTTACAGGACATCCAGATGGATTTATGTGTTTTGTATATTTCTGTAAATTATAAGTGAAATCCAAATGTTGAAAATGTAAAAAAAAACATTTAAAATGTCCTTCAATATTGCTCCATCCATCAGCACATCAATAAGCAAACCCCTAAATTCCTCCAAAGTTTTGTAAAACTTGGGATCCCTAGTTGTCTCATCGTCTCCTCAAGATAATCACAAATCTCCATTATAACCAATGCCCATCATGTCTATCTTGAATCATTTAGGAGTCTCTTGATTGTCTTACTTTCCAAATGTGACAGATTACTATAGCTCTTAATTTAGTTGTATTTTGTATTAACTTTTTTTTCCACAAAGATTCCTAAAATAATAAAATTTTGTTTGATATAAGCTCTCTATAATATCTTTGGGATCAATTAACAGACATATTGAATAATTAACAATATGTGTGAGGGAGCCCACTGTACTTCTGCTGGTTTTGTAACGCAATGCTCAGAATAAAAAAATACCAGAATTTAATAAAGATAACCATAAATTACATATGTACTATACTGTATGTTAGGACAACCCTAGATCACAGCTCCTGGATTAACTCAACAGCTGCAGTTGACTCAAGAAGGACCAGAAACCAAGAGATGAGACATAAATGCATTAGACAATGGTCAGAATGGGCAGCATAGGTTCAAAGTTAGTAATTGAGAGAAATTCAGGGCCACAGACAGATACTGCAGGTATAAGCAGAAGATGACCGGAGACAATAAATACACATTTAGTGCTGTTTAGAGAGTAAACTATTAAACAAGGTGTCTGCTGATGTCTGTAGGCCTGAATAAGAGACTTTACATCTGATACAACAGACATTAAAGAATATGGTAGCAGATAAGCACATATTCAATATGGAACCTTTATGATGCCACCAAGTACAACATGATATGACAATGTGTTTCTAAAGGTAGTCAGAGATTTGTAAATATGTATTTATTATTATTATTATTATTATTATTATTATTATTATCATCCTTTATTTATATGGTGCCAAAAGGATTCCACACAAACCAATGAGCAAAACAGTGATTTAGAGTACAAGACAATATAGGACAAGTATAAGGCATATAAACATTGCTGCTTCAGTGGACATGACCCTGAAATAAGCAGCAGGGTGTGTGAGCTGAGGGCTAGGTGCTGGTGTAAGGAGTATGTGAGAGCTTACATTCTGAAAGGGAGGGTCAGACAGACAAGGGTGACCTAGATGGAGTAGACAGTAAGCATGGGACAGAGGGTTAGTATGGGAGACAGCTGGGTTTTCATGAAGAAGTGGGCCTGGAGAGCCTGTTTGAAGTTTTGTAGAGAGGTAGAGATTCTGATAGGGAGAGGCTGAGAATTCCAGAGAAATTGAGCAGCAACTGGAGACAGAATGGGAGGAAGTAAACTGTTGGCAGTAGATGCAGCATGCAATTGTGAGCAAAGAGCAAGGGCAGGAGTGTAAAGGGAGATAAGGTCAGAGATGTAAATGAGGGAGCGGAATGGATGAGTACCTTTTAAGTGAGTGTGAGAAGCTTGAATTGGATTATGAAGGAGAAGGGGAGCCAGTGTAGAGTTTGTAAGAAGGGGAGGCAGATGTAATATGTTTGGAGAGGAAGATAACCCAGGCAGTAGCATTGAGACTAGATTGGAGTGGATAGAGGTGGGTGTCAGAGTCCAGATAGTTAGAGATTACAGGATGACCAGTGAGTGGATGAAGGTCTTAGTAGCATCTCAGGTGAAAAAGGGTCTGATCCTGGAAATATTTTTGAGATGGATATGGCAGGACTGCAAGAGGTACTGAATGTGTGGTTTAGTGGAGTCAAGGATAACTCCAAGTAAGGATATTTGGGGGCTAGAGTAGATAGTTAATGACATTGTGGGAGGTAAGGTTATTTGGGAGGAAGGGAAGATGATCAGCTCAGTCTTAGACATGTTATGTTTAAGTAAGTGCTGAGACATTCAAGAAGAAGTAGCAGAGAGACAGTTGGAGATATGAGTGAGGAATGAGGGGGAGAGGAGAGGTAGATTTGAGCATAATCAGAAGAGATATGATAATTGAAGTAAAAATTGCTAATGAGCTTACCTAAAGAGTATGTACAGAGAGAGAACAGGAGAAATCCAAGAACAGAACCTTGGGGGGCACCTACTGTTAGAGGAAGTGGTTGGGGGGTGGACTCATAGAAAGAGACAGATAATGATTGGTCAGAGTGGTAGGATGACATCAAGGAAAGAATGGTCCAAGGGAGTGGAGGATTTGTAGGAGAAGAGAGTAGACCAAAGTGCCAAAAGCAGCTGAGAGGTCATGAAGAATAGGCAGAGAGTAGTGGCCCTTGGATTTGGCAGCAAGGAGGTGTTTACTGACTTTCATGAGGGCAGTTTCAGTGGAGTCGAGAGTATGGAAGCCAGACTGAAGTAGGTTAAGCAGGGAGTGGGAGGTGAGAAAGGCAGTAAGGCAGCTGTAGACAATACGTTCAAGGAGTTTGGAGGCAAAAGGGAGAAGAGAGATGGGTCAGTACCTGGAGAGAGTGTTAGGATCAAAAGTTGTTTTTGTATGATTTGGGGAGACAAGGGAATGCTTAAATGTAGAGTGCCTAAAAAGAGGGAAAGATTGAGAAGGTGGGCAACATGGGAACAGTCACAAAACAGAAGGTAAAGATTAACCTGCACTCACGAGTTCACAATCTAATAAGAGGGGGTTAACTATTAACATAACATGGCAAAAAGATTATTGTTACAGTTGGTTGGATAAGGGGCTAATTCTTGACTACTGCAGTTAGTGGCTTCAGGGAATGTGTAGTAATTTTGGCTGACTAAACTCTGCCTACATATATCAAACAGTATAGAGAGCAGAAAAGGAAATGCAGAATGCTGGGAACAAAAAATAGGTTAGTGTAAACTGACCGTGGAGATGGGGTAACATCCGGATTGTTCCCAAACTCCTAGGGTTACCTGAAATATACCAGGATATGCTGTGTGAGTCCGGCGGTAACAAGGTCCCAGGTGGGGGTCCAGGGGAAAATGCGTTTCACCCAGTAAACGGGCTTGTTCACTTCCAGGTAGACCACCAACTTTTTTAATAGCATTTGCATTAAAAGTTATATTTTAATATTTTCATATTACATATGGTATTTACCGATTGTGAAGAGTGCGCCCACCAAAAAAGTCTTCTTTCCTTTCTCTGTATATGCTTATACTTGTTTTCTGACTCAGGGTGCACCACCAGGTGGACTTATTAATTGTGATGCAAATTGTTCTTTGATTGTCCCAGTCTGATAAAATCACTATTATTTTCTCAGATTATCCTGGTGCCCAGTAGCTTCATTCTTCTGTCAGAGAAATAAAGTGGACAGAGATAAAGTACAAACCAACCAGCTTCTAACTGTCATTTTTTAAACAGACTGTAACATTGCAGTTAGGAGCTGATTGGCTGATACTTTATCACCATCCACTTTCTCTCTCCCCAAGGCTTAGTAAATAGACCCCAGGCCGTTCAGTTATGAAGTTTAGCATCTTGCTACTTTATAATAGAGTTGTGAGCAGACGCCCTCTGTTTTGGTTCTGATTTTAAATCAATCATTGTGTTTTTATTTTAGCAAGACCAACCTCAAGTATTTTGTTTTTGTTTTTGATTTGGATTTTGTAAACATTGATAAAGACAGCTAAAATTGTGTAACTTGGACACTAGTATGTAGTACTGCAGCATGACCTACAGTTGAGACCCTCTCCATACACTGACCTGTGTGAAATGTCACATGAAACCATGAGGGAGGAACTTTTATGCAGTTTAAAACATGCAAGATCTGTTTTTGAGCTCTGAGATCCGAACTTGATGGCAGATCCAAGCTGGCACTCAGTACTACTTGAAACCCCAAAGTTTGGGTATGTTCAGTTTTCAGCAACACTGGACCACTCATCTCTACTTTATGGTGACAGACATTTTGTTAACTGCATACACAGTACCAATTATAGGCATTATGTACTTTGTGGCTTCAGGCAGTTGGTAACACAGCCCTACAGTGGTGGGTGTCCAAAGTATTGCATCATTAGCAGTTTCAGCAATTTTTGTGGCTTGAGGCAACAGTTTTGTTTTTCATCTTTAAGTAAAAACAGTAATGTTACTGTCAAGGTCTGTAGTTTGGATTTGTGTCAGGGCCCAGTGTGTAATTATGGCTGGGGAATGTGTGAAGGAAAGTGGGAGGTCTGAGCAGGTCTCTACTCAGAAAAATTAAAGTAGATACCTTATTGGTCATGAGATACAAAGAAAAAAATAAGACACAGCAACTGTCTCTGATTACCAGCAGGGCTAGTAAATATGATTGTCAGGGCCAGTTCTAGACCTTCTGGAGTTTAGGTTAAAACGTTTACTTTGGTGCTCCCCCTCCCCCCTGGGTGGTAGGATCTTGAAAGCGCGCCAAAGGCATGTGCTGGCAAAATGAAGGTGGGGAGTGGTCTCATCAGGAGGGGGCATGGCCTTACAGTCCAACCCCCATTTTTGTCACACAAGGAGTCCAGGAGGTGTGGGCAGTAGGATCACTTATATATGTTACACCACAGTGCCATAGTAGTTGTGTCCCTTACACATATAATGCCCACAGTACTGTAGTTGTGCCCCTTACACATGTAATGACTAGTTGTTCCCCTTACACATATAATACTCATAGTAGTTGTAACCCTTCCAAATATAATGCCCATAGTAGTTGTGTCCCATACACATATAATGCCCACAGTACTGTAGTTGTGCCCCTTACACATATAATGCAGTAGTTGTGACCTTTACATATATAATGGCTATAGTAGTTGTGACCCTTACACATACAATGGCCATAGTAGTTGTGCCCCTTAAACATATAATGCCCCTTGAGGCTGAAGCAGGGACCGTGAGCAAGCAGGAGGCAGCAGGACAGGAGGTGGCGGGATAACAGGAGACACTGGGACCTGGAGACACTGGGACCTGGAGTGGTAAGGAGGGAGCTGTAGGAGGCAGCAGGACAAGAGGTGCCAGGACCTGGAGTGGGAAGAAAAGCACTGGGAGCGGGCAGGAAATGGCAGGACAGAAGGTGGTGGGACCTGGAACGGGAAGAAGGTGCCGGGACTGGGACCAGGCAGGAGGCTAACATCTCCACATTACACAATATTCAAACTTAAAATAAACTACAGCTCCCGACAGCAGTGAATATAACTTTGTTGGAAATCTAGGAGAGTTCATAAACATACTGTATGAATAAAACAAATATCAACATTGCCAAAGGGGAACTAAATTCCATGCATCTGTCCTGGATAAGTATACATTTATTTTATTATTGTCAGTAAAAGGTAGCGCCATTTCCTGCACTGCACTTTAACCTTTCACATACATTCTTTTTGGATCTCTGGGATAACTCTTCTGAGTGCTGCTGAGGGGCAGCAACCTTTTCTACTGAAGCACCCTTATCTTCCCATTTTTCTCTCACCTGATACCTGGAAACAGTCTAGTACACAGAAACTGATGAACTGGGATAGTGCTCATTTGTGGAATAGCAAATGATTGAAGTATTACAGAAAGATACTTGGATTAGTAATGTAACAGGAACAGACTGGGATTTGTAGTGCACCACTATAGACAGGAACAGGATAGCACTTCTGTGGAGTGGATAGCACTAGTGCAATATAGCCTACTGAGGATACTGCTGTTGTCACAAGAATGAGTATAGAACAAAGCATGATGTGCTTGAATTGAATATAAACACAGCAGCAGATGCGAAGCTGCACTGTGGAGTCAAACTTTGGAATCTGTAGTCAGGAACTACAGGCGGTAGTTGCACTGACAATAAGAAGTGTGCAGGGAGAGACTTATAAAGGGGGCCCTTGCTGCAGATTGGACACAGTAAGCATGTGCTGAAGTTCAGAGCCAGAATTTGAGAAACAACAATCAGATGACTCTGGACAAGAAAGCAGCACCCATGTCCCAGCAACACCAGTTCCAAATGGGAAAAAAATACTCCAAATGATTCTTAGGGCTTGAGACATGTCCTGAAACTACAGGGGAGTAATGCACTGCTTTGAAGCGCCAGCGTATGGTGCAGAAATGGGTCTCATTCATCCTACAATGTGTGATGGTTATATATTGTTGTATAGGGAATTTCAAAATATTTTAATACCCAGTGCCGTTGTGTTTATACTGCAATAAACCAGTTGAAAAAAGTAGGAAAACTGCATTGAAACAAATTCATCTGTGCATATTGTTTTGCCTCACGCCATGATATATACAGATGGAGCCCTGCCCATCTATCCCTTTAATAGGATTAACTGAACCAATGCTGTTGGGCTTAATACCCTGCTGTAATGACTTAATCCCCTGCTGTATTATTCTCTCTGTATTGTACTGCAGATGAGAAAAATAGATGTAAGGCTTTTTCTAACAAACTTTGGTGCAACTAGGCACAACAGAGAAGGCTAGATGAACAAGGCTCCATTTGTATCATCCAATCAGAAATATACAATACACACTATTTTTTTTTACATATTTTAAGTGCATTCTCTCCATGTTTCATAACAATGAAGCCTCTGCCCTGCCTCAGCAAAGAAAACCATATTCGGATGATTGTGCTCACTGAAGAGGGGTATTCTGGAAGACAGACCACTGTAAGCAGTCTGCTGTTGCTAGGATACTTGTACTGGTACTGTACTGTAGAGACTGGTACTGCTAATGATCTGCCAAGATCTGGGGGCCGCCCTCCAAAAATTGTCATATCAAGGAACATTTTGCGGCACATTTTCCTACAGTAAATAATCATGACAACTTCTCTGGATTTGCTCTAAGAATTGTAGGCAAAAGCAGAATTGGATATATTGAGTGTGTCAACAGGAATTGTGCATTGAAGACTTACAGTACAGTAGAAAGATTAGTGGTCAATGAGAACTGAGGCAAGGAATAAGCTGTTGCAATTTCAAAGGAGTCACAGACTGGCCATGGTAAAAGAGAACTGATCCTCTGCTCTTACAGAAATGAAGGAAACCAACGTGTACATCAATTCCAACATGATCATTTTATCCTGAGTGTGTAAGTGTGACTGCAAAGCATCCAGTAAAAGACAAGGGGGTCTATTCATTTACAGTAGCAGAGAAAAGCCCTGTTTTGTGGAAAACAGGTATTTTCTCTGCTTTCTACTATTTACAGATCAGGTTATAGTGGAGAAGATCCTGACTTCTCCAGCGGCACCCCTGCTCCATTGCTGAATGGCATCACCATACTTTAGTATTGTGAGTGCAATTCATGAAGGAATGGAAAGCTCAGCTTTCCACTTCTCCATGGAGTTCAGATTCGCCATCTCAGGATGGCCCAATCTGAACTTCAGTGCTTCCCTGCTCTCTGACCGGCACCTGTCCTGGCTCTGCCCCTCTAACCTCCCAGCAGCCACTGCAGCATCCCGGGAGGACAGCCTGTGGTGCATGTACAGAGAGATCCAACGGCTGATTCCAACACTGCAGAAAGGGACCGCCAGAGAAGACAGCGTCGTTGGAGTCCTGGATACTGTATTGCTGGAAAGATGAATATACATGAAGTGCTACTTATCAAAGCTAGAGATGAGCGGGTCCAGTTCTCAAGGAACCGGACCCAGCCGAACTTCGGGGATCCGGGGTGATACGAGACGCAGCTTGGATCTTCGCTCCTTCCCCGGATCCCTATCCAAGGCAAAACTTTGAGATCCCATTGTCGGATCTCATGGGTTTTTCCTCGGGTGTCAGTCCCATTGAACACAATGCGGTGACCGTTCATTGCTTGAGGGTGCCGTATGTCACAGCTCTCAGCCAATCAGGGTGTCACTGTTTAATAGGGGCAATATGGTGGCCCCCATGGCACAGAAGACACCGCTGTCCGCATTTCTGACATTGCCGGCAGGCCCTGCTGCTGTCTTCACCACCCCAATGCAAACTCCGCCGACACCCCTCCCTCCGCAGCTGACACTGTTGGAACCACTGCAGTGAGGACACTACTGGGACACTGCACTGCCAGCACCCCTGCAATGAGGACATCGTCAGCACCCCTGCACCGAGGACACCACTGGGACACCAGCACTGCCGACACACCTGCAATGAGGACACCGTCAGCATCCCTACACTGAGGACACCACTGAGGCACCTGCACTGCCGACACCATCTGCACCCCTGCACTGAGGACACCACTGAGACACCTGCACTGCCGATAATGCCAGCACCCCTGCAATGATGACACCATTGGCACCCCTGCACTGAGGATACCACTGGGACAGCCTCACTGCCAACACTCCTAAATCAAAACACCGTTGGCACCCCTGCATTGAGGATACTAATGGGGCACCCACACTGCCAACACCATTGGCACTGTGGACACCACTGGCACACCTGCACTGCTGACACTGCTGGCACCCCCACATTGAAGACACAGCCGGCACCCTGCATTGCCAGCACCACCAACACTCTTGCACTGAGCACACAGCCTTCATTCCCCACTGCCGACACCACCATACCCGCATTGAGGACTTTATTGGCACCCTCACACTGATGACATATGCTGGCTCCCCTGCATTGAGGACATCCCTGTACTGCTGACAGCCCTGCACTGAGGACAATGCCAACATCTCCTGCCACAGTTAGTGCACTATTATTGTATCTGACCTGCACTGTATCTTGCAATGTATCCGATGCACACTGTATCTGACATTGCACTGTAGCCACCCACACTGGTCCGACCTGCACTGTATCCGGCCCACACTGTAAACTGCACTGTATCCGAACCACACTGTATTCCACACTGTATTCAAAGTGCACTGTATCCACCCTGCACTGTTACCTATGCAGTATCCAACCTACACTGTATCCTACCCGCACTCTGATCTGCAATGTATCTGACCCGAACTGTGTCCCACACTGTATCAGACCTGCACTGTATCTTGCACTGTATCTGACCTTGCACTGTAGCCAATGCGCACTGTATCCAACCTACACTGTATCTTGCACTGTAGCCATAGTGCACTGTATCTAACCTGCGCTATATCTAACCTGCACTCAGAGCTGCATGTATTTAACCCTCATTGTAACCTGCTCTGTATCTGACCCACACTGTATCCAACCCACACTGTATCCAACCTGCACTGTATGCGACCTGCAATATATACAACCCACAATGAATTCCACCTACACTGTATACGAACTGCCCTGTATCCACCGGTAGTGTAACTGACCCACACTGTTACCTGCATTATATCCAACCTGCTCTGTATCCAACCTGCACTGTATCTGACCAGCACTAAGGACACAACCATCACCCCCCACTGCCCACACCACTGGTATACCCACATTGAGAACTCTGTTGGTACCCTCACACTGACGACACTCGCTATCTCCCCTGCATTGAGGACATCCCTGCACTGCTGAGAGCCCCGCACTGAGGACAACGCCAACATCTTCTGCCACAGTAAGTGCACTATTATTGTATTTGACCTGCACTGTATCTTGCACTGTATCCGATGCACACTGTATTTGACATTGCACTGTAGCCACCCACACTGGTCCGACCTGCACTGTATCTGGCCCACACTGTAAACTGCACTGTATCCGAACCACACTGTATTCCACACTGTATCCGAAGCGCACTGTATCCACATTACACTGTTAGCTACACTGTATCCAACCTACACTGTATCCTACCTGCACTCTGACCTGCAATGTATCTGACCTGAACTGTGTCCTACACTGTATCCGACATGCACTGTATCTTGCACTGTATCTAACCTTACACTGTAGCCAATGCACACTGTATCCAACCTGCACTGTATCTTGCACTGTAGCCTATGTGCACTGTATCCTACCTGCACTATATCAAACCTGCACTCAGAGCTGCACTGTATTTAACCCACACTGTAACCTGCTCTGTATCTGACCCCCACTGTATCCAACCCACACTGTATCTATCCCGCACTGTATGCGACCTGCAATATATACAACCTGCAATGAATTCAACCTACACTGTATCTGACCTGCCCTGTATCCACCTGTAGTGTATCTGACCCGCACTGTAACCTGCACTGTATCCAACCCACACTGTATCCAACCCACACTGTATCCAACCCACACTGTATCCAACCTGCACTGTATGTGACCTGCACTATATACAACCTGCAATGAATTCCACCTACACTGTATACGACCTGTAGTGTAACTGACCCACACTGTAACCTGCATTGTATCCAACCTGGGCCAGTATTTACTAAAAATCCAAGTTTGTCCGATATGTGTTTTTTTTCTAAGTCCCAATCCGGGAATTCACTAAGCACCAATCTCGGCAGTGTTTGGACTATTCATAATGGTTTGATTTGCAAAGTTCCGAAATACGAATGAATAGACCATCGGTCAAACACGGCTGTTATTTCATACAATACGGGCATTCACTATTCATTCGTATTTGGGTGTTAGTTTCTGAGTGCTCAGTTGCGGGTCTGTTTTTTTTAGATTCGTTAATAAAAGCAGCAAAAAAATAGACCTACTTTTTCCAGTCGAGTTTGGATAACCATGCACGGATCAGTGAGATCTGTGCATGGTTATCTATGGGAAAGGGTCTGTTTAGTGTAAAAACTGGAAAAAAAATTGTGTGGGGTCCCCCCTCCTAAGCATAACCAGCCTCGGGCTCTATGAGCTGGTCCTGGTTGGAAAAATATGGGGGAATAAATGACAGGGGTTCCCCCATATTTAATCAACCAGAACCGGGCTCTGCGCCTGGTCCTGGTTCCAAAAATACAGGGGACAAAAGTCTAGGGGTCCCCCGTATTTTTGAAACCAGCACCGGGCTCCACTAGCCAGGTACATAATGCCACAGCCGGGGGACACTTTTATACTGGCCCCTGCGGCCCTGGCATTATATACCCAACTAGTAACCCCTGGCCGGGGTACCCTGGAGGAGTGGGAACCCCTTAAATCAAGGGGTCCCCCCCTCCAGCCACCCAAGGGCCAGGGGTGAAGCCCGAGGCTGTCCCCCCCATCCATGGGCGGTGGATGGGGGGCTGATAGCCTTTTGAAAAAATGTGAATATTGTTTTTAGGAGCAGTACTACAAGTCCCAGCAAGCCTCCCCGCAAGCTGGTACTTGGAGAACCACAAGTACCAGCATGCGGTGGAATAATAATTGGAATAAAAAGATTTAGAATTATCATCATCCTTAGGATTAGAGGAACTTCTATTAAGCCCTAGAAATATTTTACACACCTTATCTAATATTCACATTTTAATAACCTACGGGTGAACAATAAAAATCAACATAATAATTATACACATGACAACATATATGATGAATCTGTGTAATTAGACATGGTGTTAAATTTCTCTTTAATAATTTATTATAAATCCCCACACCATTGTCAGCAGACATCTGGACTCATACATTCAATAAAAGGATCTGCACACTAGACGTGATATATGCTTGTTTTCTTTATAAATAATACCGACCTGAATTGTCAGGGAGATATTTAATAAGATATTGGATATCACTGTCAGCAGGTCATATACAATAGAGTCCAAGCAAGGATATAAAGTAGACCATATTGTGGGTTGTACATGAATATATCTCCAATAAAGGTATACAGATAGTACACACTACCTGCTATGTCTAAACATCATTTTTTGCAGATGACGGATTATGTAATCTGAACCCTTGTCTGTTTAAAAGATGTGGTGGGGAGGAGTGTTTCACCTAAGGAAATTTACACCTAAATTCAATTGGTGGAATGATAACTAATGGCATAACTCAATTAACACCATAGTTAGCAGACTCACCTTCATGTGTATGAATAAGATGGGAGAAAAAATATCTCCTGTCTTTCTATGATCAATTCTCCTATGTGATAGATGTAGTAGAAATTGTGTGTACCCAGGACATTAAAATGAAATATATACACAACTACCAACCCCTTGCATGAAATGACTTGATGACTCATTAATTACACATACAGCTATAATTAACAATATAGGAATAACAACACAGTGAGCCAGAAAGATATTTTAATTATCACCTTTATTAATTTTTCACATACTGTATGTATGTTTATATTTCATCAAACAGGATATTTTCGAAAATATGAAGTAAAAGTTAAATTTCAAGAAAATCATAATTATACCGATATACAAGTCTTTTCTCTAAGTGCGCCAACAAAAAAGAATTATCTTCTTTTGTCTTCTGCTCTGTATCCAACCTGCACTGTATGTGACCAGCACTGTGTCTGATCAGCACTGTAACCTGGTCAATATTTAACTGTGTGTCCCAAAGTAATCCGCACTGTACTACGCAGGTACAGAATGCTGTTTTTTGTGATTGGAAAGATTTTGGGTAGCTGCTCAACAAAAAGGCTGATTGATTAGGGCTTTACATGGGCACAGAGTACCAGTCATTAGTGGCCCAGGGCACCCAGGAGGGAGGTACAGACTGGGCACTGAGAATAAACATGTGCTGGGGGCATGTGCACTTGTGTTGGGGCATCAATGTATGCTGTTGCAATTTTACACATGGTTTCAGGTTTTTTTTCTTTGCTGTTTGTTAACTCCTTTAGAGCAATGATATTCCATGAGAAAAAACAGAAGACTGCTTCTACAGCGCCTCAATTGCAGGAGGCTAATAATCAAATTACCCTGATACATGCGCGGCTGAAAAACACTATGTGGGTGTTTGGTTGGAGAATATAGAAACAGACAAAATCAGCTGCGCAAAGTATCAGGGAAAGGACAGTACAATTTTAGGAGAACCGATGTATGTATATAAATTGATTTATTAATGAAAAAGCATAAAATAGCAGTAAAAGATGACATAAAATTGTTGGATATAAAAAGGCACACCTTGACTAAGTTTATCCGTTTAAACAGACACCAAATTGTGTCGGTTCTCTATATGGAAGTCCACAAAAGGAAATAAAGTCCAGCTGTTTGTTGGAAAGCAATAGATGGTAATAGCCGTAATGTTATTACTGGAAGTGAATGATCAGTGCAGTAGACATCCCATAATAATAAATTGGGGGAGTGATCCAGTGTTATTTATTGTTCAATTACCTCTCCTTAGGTGGGCTGGTCCAAAGCCGAGCGTCCTCGGCGATGTGTCCTGCAATGCCCACTGTGCGAATGCCGCAGGGGAGAGGGAGCCGTGGATTCACTGTAAAGTGTATGCCGTGTGCTGGTTTATCCAGCTGACGGGGAGCCGTATGTTGATACGGGCGGCTCGAGAATTCAGATCCGCGGCTATTTTGGGATCTCTGTGGAGATGAAGGACGGCTTGCGGGGAGAACAAACCCGCTAATGCTTTCAAATCGGATACCTCGGCAGGTGTGCAGACAGGAGGCGTGGCCTAACTAGTTTCGTCACGTGACCCGTGACTTTCTCAAAGGAATTACTACGCTGGTACAGAATGCTGTTTTTTGTGATTGGAAAGATTTTGGGTAGCTGCTCAACAAAAAGGCTGATTGATTAGGGCTTTACATGGGCACAGAGTACCAGTCATTAGTTGCCCAGGGCACCCAGGAGGGAGGTACAGACTGGGCACTGAGAATAAACATGTGCTGGGGGCATGTGCACTTGTGTTGGGGCATCAATGTATGCTGTTGCAATTTTACACATGGTTTCAGGTTTTTTTTCTTTGCTGTTTGTTAACTCCTTTAGAGCATTGATATTCCATACAAGATTCACAGTAGATTTCTATGTTGGAATGTTTTCTATTGATAGTACTTGGAAGTTGGTTCGATTGGTTATTGCTAATAACTAATGTAATTTCTAAAACATTTTTAAACAAAAATAACAGGATTCTGATCTTTAAAGTAATTTTGTTCTAACTGATGCATTGAATACCTTAATGTTTGTGCCAATGGTAATGTCCTGTTGGTTCCAGATGCCATTTTTCTGAGGTGCAAAGGCAGCTGTAGCACTACCTATATGACTCTTGATGTCAATTGTAGTGGCTATCTGATGACCATTGATAGCAAAATCCAGGCATTTAAAGTAGAGATGAGTGGGTTCGGTTCGTCAAGATCTGAACCCCCCCGAACTTCACCTATTTTACACGGGTCCGAGGCAGCCTCGGATCTTCCCGCCTTGCTCGGTTAACCCGAACGCAGCCGAACGTCATCATCCCGCTGTCGAATTCTCGCGAGATTTGTATTCTATATAAAGAGCCACGCGCCGCCGCCATTTTCACTCGTGCATTGGAGATTGAACGGAGAGGACGTGGCTACGTCTCTGCCTGAAAAGCTCCATATCTGTGCTCAGTGTGCTGCAAATATCTGTGCTCAGTGTGCTGCAAATATCTACATTCTCTGCCTGAAAAGCTCCATATCTGTGCTCAGTGTGCTGCAAATATCTGTGCTCAGTGTGCTGCATTTTGGTGACCAACAGTATATAGTTGTGCAGTACAGTAGGCCATTGCTGTATCTTGCAGCTCCGTGTCACTGCAAGTATCCATTCCATATCTGTGCTGCATTTTTGTGAGCAGTATATATAGTAGTACAGTGCAGCATTTTGGTGACCAACAGTATATAGTTGTACAGTACAGTAGGCCATTGCTGTATCTTGCAGCTCTGTGTCACTGCAAGTATCCATTCCATATCTGTGCTGCATTTTTGTGAGCAGTATATATAGTAGTACAGTGCAGCATTTTGGTGACCAACAGTTTATAGTAGTACAGTAAAGTAAGCCATAGCATTATCTTGCTGCCCTGTGTCACTTCTATTATCCTGATCAGTGCTTAATATCTGTGCTCAGTGTCAGTGCTGCATTGTGGTGACCAGTATACTACAGTACAATAGTCCAGTGCTGTTCTCGCTGCTCAGTGTCAGTTCTCCGTAGTATCATCAGTGATCAGTATAATCAGTGCTCAGTAAAATCAGTGATCAGTATAATCAGTGCTCAGTATAAAAAGTGCTCAGTAAAATCAGTGCTCAGTATAATCAGTGATCAGTATAATCAGTTTTCAATAAAATCAGTGCACTGTTAGAAGTGCGCCCGTTTCCACCATCAGTGCATCAGGATTTAGACAATTGATGAAGTTATTGTGTCCCCGGTACAAAATCCCATCTATATTCCACTTCACTAGGCAGACGATAACGAGATTTTACCAATTAATATCAGTGATTTATAATTATTAATTCAGTGATCTTGCCAAATAATTACAGTGATTTTGTCATTTTCTTCCAGTGATTTGGACCAATAATACCATTGATTAGAACGAATAATTCCTGTGATTTTGTCATTTTCTCCCAGTGATTTGGACCAATAATACCATTGATTAGAACAAATAATTCCTGTGATTTCAAGGTGTTTATGTCGCTTAGCTTAGCCATCCAGCGACCACAGTGCACCTCTTTTTCTCTTTTCTTTGCATCATGTGCTGTTTGGGGACTATTTTTTAAGTGCCTTCCTGTCTGACACTTCTGTATATGTCCAGTGGTACTGCCATTTGATATAATTCCCGACATTACAGCCATGATTAGAATGAATAATTCCTGTGATTTTGTAATTTTCCTCCAGTGATTTGGACCAATAATACCATTGATTAGAATGAATAATTCCTGTGATATTGAGGTGTTTGTGTTGCTTAGCTTAGCCATCCAGCGACCACAGTGCACCTCTATTTCTCTTTTCTTTGCATCATGTGCTGTTTGAGGACTATTTTTTTAAGTACCATCCTGTCTGACACTGCAGTGCCACTCCTAGATGGGCCAGGTGTTTGTGCTGCCCACATGGGTCGCTTAGCTTAGTCATCCAGTGACCTTGGTGCAAATTATAGGACTAAAAATAATATTGTGAGGTGTGAGGTGTCCAGAATAAACTGGAAATGAGTGGAAATTATGGTTTTTGAAGTTAATAATACTATAGGATCAAAATGACCCCCAAATTCTATGATTTAAGCTGTTTTTGAGGGGTTTTTGAAAAAAAACACCCGAATCCGACAAAAATTTTCAGGGAGGTTTTGCCAAAACGCGTCCGAATCCAAAACACGGCCGCAGAACCGAATCCAAAACCAAAACACAAAATCCGAAAAATTTCCGGTGCACATCTCTAATTTAAAGGTATCCACATGTTCAATGATGTTTCCATTTAGGTTTAGCTGCACAGGCATGTAGTTGGCTTTATTAAAAATGTACTTGTTTTTTCCCACATCTATTTGTAAGCCAAGCATTGCTGCAATTGTGCAATGCTTATTTACGATGTGTTTGAAAACCCTGCATGTTTTCGGCCAGGGAGACGATATTATCGGCATATATTAGATCTGTGAGGACTGTATGTTAGCCAGTAATGGTGTCCATTTCATTTAGGAATGTTTTACTGGGAATCCAGGCAACATATAACAACATATAGTATATCACAACACTCAATACAAGAATCCCTCTCTCTGCAAAGCAAAAAGGCTTTCAATATGACAATACACAATGCCATAGAGCAAATTCCTAAAATTTGGCTCATGCTGCATAGTGACAGGTTGATGAATTAGCCTGGACAGTTCCCTGATCTTAATCCAATCAAAAATTTGTGGTGCAAGCTTGGGTATGAGATCTCAAAGAAGAAGCCCACAAAAAAAGAGAGCTAATTAAAACTTTTTCTACAGTCTAGAATCAAGTTACAGTATCTCTCATGTTCTTCTAGTGAACCTGGTTTTGTCAATTCCTAATCAATGTGCAGCAGGACTCAAGTCCAAGTCCGGCCAACCAAATACTAATCACCATTGAGATATTGATTAATCATCCTTCTAATATACAGTATATGCTGCAAAAAAAAAAAAAAACTAATCGAAACTGGTGTTTCTGAGAAAAAATATGCATTTAATTTAAAATTATTTACATGTTTTGTTTTTTTCTCAGTTTCAGGCATTAATAATGATCCCTAGGTGTTGTAAAAAAATTAGAAAGTCATCACATAATACAGTAGCTAGGAAAAATCCCTAAACAATGGTATATAATATGCACACAATGCAAACTGCCTGGACCTACTGTCCATAGTACAAAAAAGCATTTCGCAATAGTAATGCAAGATATTTGGCCACCGCTGTGGTTCCCTGAAAGATTGCAGTCAGTATTGACTGAAACACTTATAGTATTTGTATTTTCCTTAGTTAGTATGTAACCTAGATAATAAGGACATTTGCTGTGTTACTACATACATTATATTAGCTTATGAACTGCACTTATATTTTAGATTAAATATTCTTTCAATATAATTAAAGGTGTCTGATTTTGTGTTACATATAATATTAAAACAGTACAAACTAAATTGAATAAAACTTGATTTTACATTTAAATGTAAAAATTGTTTTGTTTAGCATGTTTTATACAATGATAAAAATGATCCATTGTTCTAATTAGGTTTCCTCACGTAATTGTCCTGGCTTTGTGATATAGTTTCTTTGACACGTGAAAAGGTGGATCTTTTATGGTAATATTATTACCTGAGTACATCATTTTATTAAAAATGATCTTCAAAGTAAGGGGAGATCAAAGACACACAATATAGATCAAGCTCATCAAATGTATCTTTAACAATTTTATTTTTACTACAGTTCAAAGTGAAATTATAAACATTGCTTTTATGATTTCAATAAAAGGAATTTTTAATTTAACCCTGCATTCATAACTGTCTGTCGTAATGATCATTAATGGTTTAGAAATGGATTCAAATAAGAATTCTTTCTTTTTCTTTAAATGTAATGATAATTAGATATCTTGATAGGTCAGAAGTACATTTGCTAATGTTGAAAGTCATTTCTAAGTGCACTGGCCATGTAACTTGTTTGTTTTATATTGTTTTTCAGCGACTGATAAATCAAAAACATTTTACAACACTTGTGCACAGCAGTTTTGTTTTATGCTGCTTAATTTATTGGGACATGTGTCCTTGACATCTTATATCTATTTTAAAGCATAATAATAACTACAGCCCACAAATTCTGTAGTTACAACTTTACAGCAACCTAAGGCATTAAATAAAAAAATATGTAGCAAACTCCAGTGCAAAATTGGTGATTTGTAATACTTTATAAAACTGATGTGAACATCTATAGAAAGATAGAAGTTTAACTTATATGTCACTTATTAATAACAATACACATTGCTTTTATACAGTTATGTTATTACAAAGTCATACTGTATGCCAGAGTGGAAATGCTGTAAGTAAATGAACTACAGTAAAAGCTGTCTTCTTACATAAGATAGAAAAAACTCTTTGTCTCATCCTTTGACTGCTTGTACAATGAAAGCTACTACTTCAGCTGCTATTTTCTTTTTAAATATCATGAAAAAGCAAATACATCTAATTACTTGAAATGCATAATTAGATGATATAAGTTAAACAAATTGCAAGACTGTTGTGATTCAAACAAATAAGTCGAAATCAAGGGTCTCAATTCAATGTATGATCTGAGCTGCACAAACATTACTGTAGAGGAAATATAATGAATAAATAAGATTATAAAAAAGTATAGTTTAAAAGTATTGCTCTAACAACAAACTATACAAAAAACATATACATTTGAAAATCATAAAGTGTCTATTTATTTTAGGCTGAAAAAAAAACAAGAATAAATTATTTAAGAATTGATTCTTCAGAAATCTAATTAATGTCACAAAACCACAAATTATCCCTGTAAATAAGCCACAACAGTTGCTTACCTCCAACTGTGAATTTAAACTCTTTGGTGTATTGCTATGTTAAAAAAACCCAGCAATGATTTGTCAGTAAAATAGTGAGGTGCTAGTGCTCCAATGAATAGAACATTATCTTGTATTTACAGATTTTACAGTTCATAAGTGCAATTTGCTTATTGTGGGACTCATGTTAAGTGGTGAGTATTATACCTCAAAAATGCAGACAAAAAATGTATCTGAATAATAGATGCTAGTTCTTTGGGCCTAATTCAGACCTGATCGCTAGGGTGCATTTTTTGCATCACTGCAATCAGGTAGTCGCCGCCTACAGGGGGAGGGGGAAATTGCTTGCAAGGGTGCGATCGCATGAATATGAGAACTGCACAAACAGAAGTTTGTGCAGTCTCTGCACAGACCAGGACTTACTCTTCCAGTGCGATGATCAGGGACAGAGCTGATGTCAGAAACCCTCCATCCAAACGCCTGGTTCCTCCTGTGTTTTTCCGGACACTCCTCTAAAATGGTCAGTTGCCACCCAGAAATAGCCTCTTCCTGTCAGTAACCTTGCGATCACCCATGAGATCGCTTTTCTCGCACCATCCCTTCCCTTCCCAGGTCTCCCCAGTGCTGTGGACCGACGCACCTGCGCATTGCGGTGCATACGCATGAGCAGTTCAGACTTGATCACAGGCTATACGTAAACACAGCCTAGCAATCAGGTATGAATTAGGCCCTATGCCTGGAATAAAAAGTATCATTATTAATATTTTTTTATTAGTTTATATAATGCAGCATATTCAGTAGTTTTTGTGTAGTATTTTATGGGAGGAATTTAAATCTAGATGGTGTGCTATTAGGTACTATCCCAATGTCTGGCAAGTTACAGAAGCCCATACAGGGTTAGTTTTCTTGCACTTCTATGGGTTGCTGGCAGATGAAATGTGCATTTTCTGAATGGCACATCACTTCTATGTCTGGGGAATTGAATTGCCAATTTTATGGAATTCAATTACCAGTGGTAAATTATCATGGATAATTGATCCCTGAGGGTAATTCAATTACCCGAGATAGAAGGAACTACTGGGGATATTGTTTCACTTGCCATTTTATTTGCAGCTGCAGTCGCAACAAACACATGGATCCAAGATAAGTTCCCAGATCCCTGTGTTTTCGCACAATAACAGCCATGAAAAAAACAAGGTGTAATTGAATAACACCCCCCCCCCCCCAAAAAAAAAAAAAAATTGCCATAAATTTGGTATTTACTATGTTTTTTTTACCACTAAAATGTGTTGCGGGTAATTGAATTCCCCCCATAGTCGGAATCCAACACAGCAATAAAATGAAACCGAGTAACAGACAGACAAGAGCTAAGTAGACCTGGCTCACATACTTAAACTCTATAGTAAAGTAATATGTGCACTTGCTCTCGCATTCAGCAACAAAGTATATAGAATAGATGTGCCTTTACAGTGTTAATAGTAAATGCTATAGTCTCATTCCCCAATGTGTACACAATGTAAAACTGTAATTAAGTGTCATATACATAAGATATAATAGTGTCTGAACTATGTTATTAATAAATGCATAAGTCACTTTTATCATGTAAAATTTAATTAAAAACAGACACAAACATAGTACAAAATCTAAATATAAATTAAATTCAAACATCTATTTTCTTGACCTTTAAAATTCAAATGGAAATATTGTTTGCTAACACAGTTTGAATGCAAATATTTATTTAACAATAGAAATAAATGTCCACAACAACATATTATAAAGCAGCCATAGTAATGAATTATGGAGCGATACAGGGCCACACACAATATGGCCATAATTTCACCTACATTGTGTGTTTGGAGCTAAATGCAGATATTCTCTCATACTGTATTCCAAATTGTATGCACCTATGCAACCACACCACCACACTAGATGTCATAGCCATCATCAGTGTGTAATTGCTCCAGCCATATCTTTAGTGCCAAAGATCCATTTGAAGTGCCCTAGAGATGGTCTAAACATTAGCACCCTTTGATCAACAACATCTCACATTCTTTCTTGCACCTCATAAAAGCTCAATGGGCCTGATTTAGATGCAGACACAATGCCAGTATTAACGCAATGAGGAGATTACTGCCCGACTGCGAATACTGTGCAATCACACTGTGCCAAAGTACTTTTGTAAGGATGCTTGCAGTGAGGTATCAATCAAAAAATGATTGACAGTCATTTTCTGGCAGAAAAGGGGGAATGGTGGCAAAATGGCATTTTGTGGCCGCTTGTAGGGTGTGCCTACATCTGCAATCTTAAATACAGATAATATATGCCAGCATCTAAGTTCCTGAACCCATACTGCATTAACATGGAGTCACTCAATGGTTGATTATAGATAGATCTGCAACCACCACAGTTGCTGATATTGCTGATATTAGTGGGCATCTCAGTATATTTTCAGGCAATGAAAGCATTAGCATATTTTCACACGTTAAACTGTGTACAGAATTGCAGCTGTGATTGCATTAGAGTCTGCATGTGATCAGGCCCAATGTGCTATGTTGGAGTACTGTAGTTATTGGTAATGTTTGCAGCTGGACATCATGACCATGTGATAATGAGGAGGTAATTTAAGTAAAATATGCTGTCAGCAATTAGTATCATTGTTAATTGTAGCACCAAGTGTTCCATACAGTAGATACTATCTGAAAGATGAATGTGGCTGTTGCTGGTCTATTCAGATTATATAATTCGCCATTGCATTTGATCCAGTCCAGAAAAGTAGATTCTCATTCATGTTTATTTGAACACATTACTTTCATTTTGTATTTGCATAGAAATTTAATTGTATCTTCCAAGGTAAATATATTTCTTAATAACACTGTCCAGACAAAGACTATAATTAAAATACAGGTATTTTGTACATATTAGGCATTGCAGTGTTAGCCTTTACTAGCACCACTGTCTGCTACATTCCTTGGTATAAACTATGAACATATACTTCAGTTGCATCCTTCTGTCAATGTAGTGCATATACTGTACTACTGTTTTTTTCCTATCATATTTTATAGTACATATGAAACCAATGCAGAACTCAATGCATCTTGAGATGATTCCACCTGAGCATACTGCTCACAATTTTTTATAGTGTACCTTTTACTACTGCCTCTAAATCTTTTGTTTTGTGAGTTTATTTACTGATTTTATTGCTCATATGGGTGTCTTCCAAATAAATGGCAGTTTCCCCTGCCAATACACATTACCATACAAAGTAGATTTTTGCAAGCAGATCAACGTACTATATAGAAATCCATAAAAAAAATGGTATGTCTCCTGATGCATAACTTATTTCAGTAATTCAAAAATCATATGAATCAAGAAAAATCTTGGTCTTGGTGATAAAAAGTTTAAGGCCCAGATTTATGAAGCCTTGGAAAGTGATAAATTGCACAGTGATAAAGTACCAAAAAATCAGCTCCTAACTATAATTTTTCAAACACAGCATGTGACATAGCAGTTAGGAGCTGGTTGGTATTTTAGCAATTCATCACTCTCCAAGACTTCATGAATCTAAACCTAAATCTTTATTAATATCAGAAATCCATTAAAAGTAAAGGACCAGCATACAAGTAAACAAAGAAAAGAACAGTATTATCACCTTGATGTGTTTGGTGACATGAATGTTACTCCATCAAAAGGTGCAGTTAGACATATCAAATGTCCTTTTTGATGTCCCAAAAAAATTAAAGTTCTGTAATTAAAAAAGGAAGGTACATTTAGGAATACTGATGACAAAATACAATGAATATTCAAACATAATTACTTAACATATGATTAATATATTATTTGCTAAATAGATTAAAACACAAACTTAAAAGTAGGACAATTATCCCATTCAAATGTATAATTTATACCCAAAAGAAATATAGTTTGGTGTAAGAATCCAAAAAGCCTCATGTTTAAAAGTAGATATGGTCTACTATTATATTCTCTAGATGGACACTGGACTGATTCTTGACATGCAACATTATCAGTACAAAATGCAGCCTGCCACAATATAACTAAACATTCTAAAACTCCCAGAAAACTTTCTAAAACAGGAACTTATCCTTCTCAGTGACATGAATGCTGTCATTTCGTGTTGCTCCACTAAGCACTGGTCACCCTCGCAGATCAACACCTCAACCCTGGCACACCAAATGCACCAGATATCTACAAAAATGCTCACGTACTGCCGAGCGACAGTGGAGGAAATCACGCTCTAAAGCAGACTTCCTCCATTTCAAATTCATGCTCTCATCCTTCAGTGCTGCCCTTTCCCTCGCTAAACAATCATACTTCAACAGTGACGTGCGGTGAGGTCAATGGCTGGGGAGGCACCAAGTGAAGCCTCATCCTCAGGTCCAGAATATAGGATGGGGGTGAATGGAGTGGGCTCCGGGCCTAATTCTGAGTTGATCGCAGCATCAAATTTGTTAGCAGGTGGGCAAAACCATGTGCACTGCAGGTGGAGCAGATGTAACATGTGCACTGCAGGTGGGGCAGATGTAACATGTGCAGAGAGAGTTAGATTTGGGTGTGGCGTGTTCAAACTGAAATCTAAATTGCAGTGTAAAAATAAAGCAGTCAGTATTTACCCTGCACAGAAACAATATAACCCACCCAAATCTAACTCTCTCTGCAAATGTTATATCTGCCACACCTGCAGTGCACATGGTTACTTGGTTTTGTCCAATTGCTAACAAACTTGCTGCTGCGATCAACTCAGAATTACCCCATCCCAAAGGCCCACACACATTGGAGTCCGGCCTGCAATGTAAATGGGAAAAAATGCTGCATCGTCTGAGTGTATGCAGTTAATTTCCCGAACGATGGGATCCCGTCGGTCGAAATACCGACACTGGAATCCCAACAGCATGGGAAATGCTGTTGAAATCCCGACCAAAGGCCTGTATTCTTACGTGGGTGGTGGTCCACGCCACCACCTGAGGGGGAATATAATAGTGTGGCGAGCAAAGCAAAGCTCGCCACCGGACCCAAAGCACAGCGAGCCCGCGAGGGGATCACCGCGCGCAGCTGCACTTGGCTCTGCCCCCAGTGGGAGGACGGGGGACCAGGGACAAATGCAGGATTTTAAAAGGGTTTTCCATAATACCGGCACTCAAACCTACTTCATGATCGCCCCGATGCCTTCTCGTGCTGGATGCAAATGTAAAAGTGGGTAGAAAGGAAGCACTCAATAGGGACAGGAACAGCAGCGGAAAATGTAGGGACTAAGCCCTTAGATCAAGTTAACGTTTCAGTTGTATTTAACTTTCGGGGTTCTGACTAAAGTGAAACACAACTGAAACGTTACCTTGATCTAAGGGCTTTCCGCTGCTGTTCCTGTCCCTATTGAGTGCAGCCTTTCTACGAACTTGTATATATATATGAGCAACAGAGAGAGAGAGAGCACACAGAACCAGAGCAGGGGGGAAAGATAGAGAGAGAGAGAGAGAGAGATGGGAAGGGAGAAAGATAGATGTGGGGAGGGAGAGAGAGAGACATGGAAAGGGAGGAGGAGAAAAAGAGACATCGGGGGAGGGAGACACATGGGAAGGGAGGAAAAGAAAGACATAGGGAGGGAGAGAGATACATGGTGAGAGAGTGAGATAGTAACACATGACAAGAGAGAGGAATTACGAGAGGGAGAGACATAGTGAAAGAGAGAGACATGGTGAGAGAGAGAAAGAAATGGTGAGAGAAACATGGTGAGAGAGACATAGCGACATGGTGAGAGGGAGAGAAACATGGCGAGAGTGAGAGAGACATGGCGAGAGTGAGAGAGACATGGCGAGAGTGAGAGAGACATGGTGAGAGCGAGAGAGACATAGCGAGAGAGACATAGCCAGAGAGAGAGAGAGACATGGCGAGAGCGACATGGTAAGAGAGAGAGACATGGCAAAAGACAGAGACATGGTGAGAGAGTCAGGTTTATCAGCAGCAGAAAGACTGTGAGATGCAGGGGAGAGCAGATACCTGGTGGTCTCTGTGTGGAGGGCGAGTCGTTTCTCCTGCTAGATGCCCAGGCATGTGCCACAGCTTGGATGGGGTCCCGCCCGAGTCACCCATGTGCAGACAGCAATCCGTCGGGGATGGTGGGCAAAGACCAGGTGGTCGAGTCGCCCAACTGTAGGAGGCACAGTCCGTGGAAGGAGGAGCGGGGGGAGGGGTGGCAGTCCGGAGGGGGGGGGTGGTTAGATCCTGTGCAGGATGGTGTGAGGAGAGGAGCCTGCACGCATGCTGGTAGTATTGTAATAATTAACATATGCATCTGGGTACTGGTGGAGTTTTGGGACTAGAACCCAAATGCATAAAGAGAGGCGTCTGTTATTTTATTTTACAACATACGCCTGTCCTCCTCATTTGCTTCGTACATGGGGAATTAATAATGAGAAGAGGTGTCTGTTATAAAATAAAATGCTAACTGGTGGCTAACACGACCTCACCCCCACCCATAGAGAAGCATCATTTAATATTTAACAAGGGCACCATCAAACCCCCTCACCCCCTGCACTCACGCAGGTCAAGGAGCACAATATTATTATAAATGAACACCTGAATACTCTCACCCACTCGCCCCTGGGGATATACTGTTGCAGGGCTGTGGGGAGTGAAGACAGTGCCGCCGCCGCTACATCCACATTTCACCCCTCGCCACGGCCGCACCATGACAGCCAAGTGAGAGGAGCTGCTCCCCCTACATGGCAGCAGCAAGCCTCTCGCTTTCAGTGTAACGGAGGCGGCTGCTGCGGGCGACCATACTAAATACACTGGCGCAGCTACTGTCGGGCTTCCCGGCCACCAGCAGCAGTGAGGGGAGGCAGAAGAAGTGCCGTAATTATTTTCATCCGTCTTCTCCCTCCGCTGCGTGTGGGTGATTGGACCAGCGGATCCAGCACTGGATCCGCTGTCCAATCACATCTGCCTCGCTGACAGGGCATGGTGTCCCTGTCATCGAGGCACTTATACTAGTGCCGCTTTCCTTGCTATTTTCAATGGGCTTTTTCAGCCCAGAGTTTAGCCCCGCCCCCGCTCTATCCCCGTTCCCAGTATCTACGGGAGGCACTGCTATCGGTGCCTCCCAATCTAACTAAATGTATTAAAATAATTAGAATAATTTAAAGAAGATACTTAGGACACAGAATATGTGTCCTAAGTATCTTCTTTATATTATTCTAATCATTTATGGCAGGGGAGGCACTGCCTCCCCTGCCTCCCCTGACTGCACGTCTCTGTACTTCAAAATCCTCATCTCTACCCAGTCTTCTAACCCCTGGCGCCTCTTTGCCACTGTTAACTCCCTCCTCAGCCCACCACCACCTCCTCTCCCTTCCTCATTGTCTGCTTTTGACTTTACCACTTATTTCACATCCAAGATTGACTCCATACGCAGGATATCACATCCCACCAGACCAGCAACCAGCCACCACCCATCCCTTGCCACCCCTCCCCTTCGCTCTTACCAACTCTGACATCTTTCTCCCATGTATCTGGTGAGGAGGTCATGGCCCTCATCCATTTCTCCCCCCCACAACCTCCCGCTCGACCATATCCCCTCCCACCTCCTCTGCTACCGCTCTCCTTCTGCCTGTTCCCATCTTGCCCACCTTCTCAATCTCTCCCTCTCATCAGGCACTGTCCCCTCTGCCTTCAAGCATGCTCTTGTCTCCCCTAATCTTAAAAAACCTACCCTTGAACCTAACACTCTCTCCAACTATCGACCCATCTCTCTCCTCCCCTTTGCCTCCAAACTTCTTGAGTGCATTGTCTATAATCGCCTCACTGCCTTTCTTTCCTCTCACTCACTGCTTGACCCATTCCAGTCTGGTTTCCATTCTCTCCCACTCCACTGAAACTGCCCTCACAAAAGTCTGCAATGACCTCTATGCAGCCAAATCTAAGGGCCACTACTCTCTGCTTATTATTCTTGACCTATCTGCTGCTTTTGACACTGTGGACCACCTTCTCCTTCTGCAAATCCTTCACTCTCTTGGTCTGCGTGATACTGCCCTCTCCTGGCTGTCCTCCTACCTCTCTGATCGTTCCTTCTCTGTCTCCTCTCATGATGCTACCTCCCCCCCACTTCCACTAACTGTTGGTGTCCCTCAAGGCTTGTTCTTGGTCCTCTCCTTTTCTCTCTCTATACGTCCTCTTTAGGTGAACTCATTAGTTCTTTTAACTTCCAATACCACCTCTACGCTGATGACACTCAAATCTACCTCTCCTCCCCTGATCTCTCCTCGGCTCCCCTCACTCGTACCTCAAACTGTCTTTCTGCTATCTCTTCCTGGATGTCCCAGCACTTTCTTAAACTCAACATGTCTAAGACTGAGCTGATCATCTTCCCACCCTCCCGCACAGCCACACCTCCCACAATCTCATTCTCATTATCAATTGATGGCACGACTATCTCCCCTAGCCCCCAAGTATGCTGTCTTGGTGTAATCCTTGACTCCTCCCTCTCCTTCAAACCACACATTCAGCACCTCTCACAAACCTGTCATTTTCATCTCAAAAACATTTCCAGAATCAGACCTTTCCTCACCCAGGATGCCACTAAGATCATTATTCACTCACTGATTATTTCCAGACTGGACTACTGTAATCTCCTCCTAACTGGCCTCCCTGACAATTACCTCTCTCCACTCCGATCTATCCTCAATGCGGCTGCCCGGCTCATCTTCCTCACCAAACGCACTACGTCTACCTCCCCTCTCGTACAGGCCCTTCACTGGCTTCCCTTCCCTTTCAGAATCAAATTCAAACTTCTCACACTCACTTACAAAGCACTCACCCACTCCTCTCCCATCTACATCTCTGACCTTATCCCCCTTTACTCTCCCACCCGTCCTCTTCGCTCTGCTAATGCACGCCAACTCTCCTGTCTTCTGATTACTTCCTCCCACTCCTATCTCCAAGATTTTTCATGTGCTGCTCCTTTTCTCTGGAATTCTTTACCTCTCCCCCTCAGACTCTCCACCTCTCTACAAAACTTCAAACGGGCTCTTAAGACCCATTTCTTTACCAAACCCAGCCAAATCTCATCCTAACCCTCTGTTCCACGCTCTCTATGTACCCCATCTGTGTCACCCCTGTCTGTCTACCCCTCCCCTTAGAATGTAAGCTCTCACAAGTAGGGCCCTCTTCCCTCATGTGCTTATACTTTTCTTACTTTAATAATCCTCAACTGCCCAGATCCCGCAGTTTTTTTGGCCACCTGGAACTTATCTCTGTTGTTTACTGGTGTAGATATGATTAGTTACCCTGTACTTGTCCTATATTGTCTTCAACTGTAAGTCACTGTCTTCCTGTTTTGATTATGTGCATATGTACTCTGTAATTGGGCGCTGCGGAACCCTTGTGGCACCATGTAAATAAAGAATAATAATAATAATAATTTCAGAAACAACAGGAATCCCTGATTTAAATTAACAGATGAGTCCCCATCAAATCTCCAATATCAAAACAGGAACCACCCCTGAATCTACTTTCTTGCATGCCTTCTCAAAGGCAGCACCTTCTTGGCACTATGCCAGGAGTACCAGTGAATAATGGAGGATTAAATGGTTCTACAATCAGCCAAATGTGAACAACAACCTCAAAGTAGCAGACCATGATTAGCAAAGTGATGTCCTCCTACAGATGCCATTGTTCTCTAAATGCACTACCAAAACATTCTCAAACCCACAGGCAGAGGTAGACAGTAACAAACCTGACATGAAACAGTCCCACATTAAAACCATGCTCACATTATGAAATTGGAATTCTCCTGTTTACAGAAAGTTTATTACAATATTGATTTTTGACAAACTGTTTATAGTCATCTCTAAAAGAGTTTATTTAAGTCCTAGATGTAATTGGAAA
This sequence comes from Pseudophryne corroboree, assembly GCF_028390025.1. NCBI lineage: Eukaryota > Metazoa > Chordata > Amphibia > Anura > Myobatrachidae > Pseudophryne > Pseudophryne corroboree. The sequence goes on from NC_086444.1 coordinate 922,593,966, forward strand.
GTTTGAACACAGCCAGTTAAAGAGCTGTTTATTGTAGAGATGAGCTGGTTCGGTTCTCAGAGATCTGAACCCCCCGAATTTCACGATCTGAGCCGGGAGACGAGTTCAACTTGGGACTTTCCGCCAGACTCAGATCCCAGAATGAGGCAAAATGTCATCATTCCGCTGTCGGAATCTCACAGGTTTTGGATTCCATATAAGGAGTGCGTGTCACTGCCATTTTCACACCAGACTTGGAGAGTGACTTCTGACTTTCTGTGGGTGGTGGCGTTGGGTGGGGTCAGTGTGTGCTCTTTAGGGGTGCTGTACTGTGTGCTGTTATGGGTGCTGTACATGGGTGTTGCTGTACTGTCACTGTGCTGTACGGGAGCACTGTCCTGTATGCTGTAAAAAATACAGGGGTGGTGTAGAAATAAAGGTACACTGTGGCCCTGTCTTGTATGCTATAAAAAAGGGGTGTTGTTAAAATACGGAGGTGCTGGCTCTGTCCTGTATGCTGTAAAAATACAGGGATGTCATTAAAATACAGGGGTGCTGGTCCTGTCCTGTATGCTATAAATACAGGAATGTTTTAAAAATAAAGGTACACTGGCCCTGTCCTGTATGCTGTAAAAATAAAGGTGTGCTTTGAAAATACAGGGATGCTGTGTACCTGTGTTGTATGCTGTAAAAATACAAGGGTGTTGTTAAAATAAAGGTATACCGGCCTTGTCATGTATGCTGTAAAAATACAGAGATGCTGTGTCGCTGTCTTGTATGCTGTAAAAATACAGGAGTGTTGTTAAAAATAAGATTTTACTCACCGGTAAATCTATTTCTCGTAGTCCGTAGTGGATGCTGGGACTCCGTAAGGACCATGGGGAATAGCGGCTCCGCAGGAGACTGGGCACAACTAAAGAAAGCTTTAGGACTACCTGGTGTGCACTGGCTCCTCCCACTATGACCCTCCTCCAGACCTCAGTTAGGATACTGTGCCCGGAAGAGCTGACACAATAAGGAAGGATTTTGAATCCCGGGTAAGACTCATACCAGCCACACCAATCACACCGTATAACTCGTGATATTATACCCAGTTAACAGTATGAAATATAACTGAGCCTCTCAACAGATGGCTCAACAATAACCCTTTAGTTAGGCAATAACTATAAACAAGTATTGCAGACAATCCGCACTTGGGATGGGCGCCCAGCATCCATTACGGACTACGAGAAATAGATTTACCGGTGAGTAAAATCTTATTTTCTCTGACGTCCTAAGTGGATGCTGGGACTCCGTAAGGACCATGGGGATTATACCAAAGCTCCCAAACGGGCGGGAGAGTGCGGATGACTCTGCAGCACCGAATGAGCAAACTCTAGGTCCTCCTCAGCCAGGGTATCAAACTTGTAGACTCTTACAAAAATGTTTTAACCCGACCAAGTAACAGCTTGGCAAAGTTGTAAAGCCGAGACCCCTCGGGCAGCCGCCCAAGAAGAGCCCACTTTCCTCGTGGAATGGGCTTTTACAGATTTAGGGTGCGGCAGTCCAGCCGCAGAATGTGCAAGTTGAATTGTGCTACAGACCCAGCGAGCAATAGTCTGCTTAGAAGCAGGAGCACCCAGCTTGTTGGGTGCATACAGGAGAAATAGCGAGTCAGTTTTCCTGACTCCAGCTGTCCTGGAAACATATACTTTTCAGGGCCCTGACTACGTCCAGTAACTTGGAATCCTCCAAGTCCCAAGTAGCCGCAGGCACCACAATAGGTTGGTTCACATGAAAAACTGATACCACCTTAGGAAGGAATTGGGAACGAGTCCTCAATTCCGCCTTATCCATATAAAATACAGATAAGGGCTTTTGTATGACAAAGCCGCCAATTCTGATACACGCCTGGCCGACGCCAAGGCCCACAGCATGACCACTTTCCACGTGAGGTATTGTAGCTCCACGGATTTAAGTGGCTCAACCCAATGCGACTTCAGGAAATCCAACACCACGTTGAGATCCCACGGTGCCACTGGAGGCACAAACGGGGGCTGACTATGCAGCACTCCCTTAACAAAAGTCTGAACTTCAGACAGTGAAGCCAGTTCTATTTTGGAAATAAAATCGATAGAGCCGAAATCTGGACCTTAATGGAACCCAATTTTAGGCCCATAGTCACCTCTGACTGTAGGAAGTGCAGAAATCGACCTAGCTGAAATTTCTCCTTTGGGGCCTTCCTGGCCTCACAGCATGCAACATATTTCCGCCATATGCGGTGATAATGGTTTGCGTTCACTTCTTTCCTAGCTTTAAATAGCGTAGGGATAACTTCCTCCGGAATGCCCTTTTCCTTCAGGATCCGGCATTCAACCGCCATGCCGTCAAACGCAGCCGCGGTACCTCTTGGAACAGACAGGCCCCCTGCTGCAGCAGGTCCTGTCTGAGCGGCAGAGGCCATGGGTCCTCTGAGATCATTTCTTGGAGTTCTGGTTACCAAGCTCTTCTTGGCCAACCCGGAACAATGAGTATAGTTCTTACTCCTCTCCTTCTTATTATTCTCATTACCCTGGGTAAGAGAGGCAGAGAAGGGAACACATACACCGACTGGTACACCCACAGTGTTACCAGAGCGTCCACAGCTATTGCCTGAGGGTCCCTTGACCTGGCGCAATATCTTTGTAGCTTTTTGTTGAGGCGGGACGCCATCATGTCCACCTGTGGCCTTTCCCAACGGTGTACAATCATTTGGAAAACTTCTGGATGAAGTCCCCACTCTCCCGGGTGGAGGTCGTGTCTTCTGAGAAAGTCTGCTTCTCAGTTGTCCACTCCGGGAATGAACACTGCTGACAGTGCTAACACATGATTTTCCGCCCATCGGAGAATCCTTGTGGCTTCTGCCATCGCCATCCTGCTTCTTGTGCCGCCCTGTCGGTTTACATGAGCGACCGCCGTGATGTTGTCTGACTGGATCAGCACCGGCCGGTGTTGAAGCAGGGGTCTAGCCTGACTTAGGGCATTGTAAAATGCCCTTAGTTCCAGAATATTTATGTGTAGGGAAGTCTCCTGACTTTTCCATAGCCTTGGAAGTTTCTTCCCTGTGTGACTGCCCCCCAGCCTCGAAGGCTGGCATCCGTGGTCACCAGGACCCAGTCCTGTATGCCGAATCTGCGGCCCCCTAGAGGATGAGCACTCTGCAGCCACCACAACAGCGACACCCTGGCCCTTGTTGACAGGGTTATCCGCCGATGCATCTGAAGATGCGACCCGGACCACTTGTCCAACAGATCCCACTGGAAAATCCTTGCATGGGACCTGGCGAATGGAATTTCTTCGTAAGAAGCTACCATCTTTCCCAGGGCTCGCGTGCATTGATGCACCGACACCTGTATTTGTATTAGGAGGTCTCTATCTAGAGACGACAACTCCTTGGACTTCTCCTCCGGGAGAAACCCTTTTTATCCTGTTCTGTGTCCAGAACCATACCCAGGAACAGTAGACGCGTCGTAGGAACCGGCTGCGACTTTGGAATATTCAGAATCCAGCCGTGCTGTTGTAGCACTTCCCGAGATAGTGCTACTCCGACGAACAACTGCTCCCTAGACCTCGCCTTTATAAGGAGATCGTCCAAGTACGGGATAATTATTTCGGCCATTACCTTGGTAAATACCTCGGTGCCGGGGACAGACCAACGGCAACGTCTGGAATTGGTAATGACAATCCTGTACCACAATTTTGAGGTACTCCTGGTGAAGAGGGTAAATAGGGACATGCAGGTAAGCATCCTTGATGTCCAGTGATACCATGAAATTCTCCAGGCTTGCAATAATCGCCCTGAGTGATTCCATTTTGAACTTGAACCTTCGTATATAAGTTTTCAAGGCTTTCAATTTTAGAATGGGTCTCACCGAACCGTCTGGTTTCGGTACCACAACATTTTGGAATAGTAACCCCGGCCTTGTTGAAGGAGGGGTACCTTGATTTCACCTGCTGGAAGTACAGCTTGTGAATTGCCGCCAGTACTACCTTTCTCCGAGGGAAGCAGGCAAGGCTGATGTGAGGTAACGGCGAGGGGGAGTCGCCTCGAACTCCAGCCTGTATCCCTGTGATACTATTTGCAGAACATAGGGATCCACCTGTAGGCAAGCCCACTGGTCCCTGAAGTTCCCGAGACGCGCCCCTACCGCACCTGTCTCCACCTGTGGAGCCCCAGCATCATGCGGTGGACTCAGAAGAAGCGGGGGAAGATTTTTGATCCTGGGAACTGGCTGTCTGGTGCAGCTTTTTCCTTCTTCCCTTGTCTCTGTGCAGAAAGGAAGCGCCTTTGACCCGCTTGCTTTTCTGAAGCCGAAAGGACTGTACCTGAAAATACGGTGCTTTCTTAGGCTGTGAGGAAACCTGAGGTAAAATTATTTCTTCCCAGCTGTTGCTGTGGATACGAGGTCCCAGAGACCATCCCCAAACAATTCCTCACCCTTATAAGGCAGAATCTCCATGTTCCTTTTACAGGCAGCATCACCTGTCCACTGCCGGGTTTCTAATACCCTCCTGGCAGAATGGACATTGCATTAATTCTGGATGCCAGCCGGCAAATATCCCTGTGTGCATCCTTCATATATAAGACGACGTCTTTAATATGATCTATGTTAGCAAAATATTATCCCTGTCTAGGGTATTAATATTATCTGACAGGGTATCAGACCACGCTGCAGCAGCACTATTTATGCTGAGGCAATTGCAGGTCTCAGTATAGAACCTGAGTGTGTATATACAGACTTCAGGATAGCCTCCTGCTTTTTATCAGCAGGCTCCTTCAAGGTGGCCATATCCTAAGACGGCAGTGCCACCTTTTTTGACAAACGTGTGAGCGCCTTATCCACCCTAGGGGATATCTCCCAACGTGACCTATCCTCTGGCGGGAAAGGGTACGCCATCAGTAACTTTTTAGAAATTACCAGATTCTTATAGGGGGAATCCACGCTTCTTTAAACACTTCATTCACTCATCTGATGGGGGAACAAAACACTGGCTGCTTTTTCTCCCCAAAAATAAAACCCCTTTTATGTGGTACTTGGGTTCATGTCAGAAATGTGTAACACATTTTTCATTGCCGAGATCATGTAACGGATGTTCCTAGTGGATTGTGTATATATCTCAACCTCGTCGACACTGTAGTCAGACTCCGTGTCGACATCTGTGTCTGCCATCTGAGGTAACGGGCATTTTTTTGAGCCCCTGATGGCCTTTGAGACGCCTGGGCAGGCGCGGGCTGAGAAGCCGGCTGTCCCACAGCTGTTACGTCATTCAGCCTTTTATGTAAGGAGTTGACATTGTCGGTTAATACCTTCCACCTATCCATCCACTCTGGTGTCGACATCCCATTTATCGGCCTCTGCTCCGCCTCCACGTAACCTTCCTCATCCAACATGTCGACACAGCCGTACAGACACACCGCACACACACAGGGAATGCTCTGACTGAGGACAGGACCCCACAAAGTCCTTTGGGGAGACAGAGAGAGAGTATGCCAGTACACACCAGAGCGCTATATAATGCAGGGATTAACACTATAACTGAGTGATTTTTCCCCCAATAGCTGCTTTTATACATATATTGCGCCTAAATTTAGTGCCCCCCCCCCTCTCTTTTTAACCCTTTGAGCCTGAAAACTACAGGGGAGAGCCTGGGGAGCTGTCTTCCAGCTGCACTGTGAAGAAAAAATGGTGCCAGTGTGCTGAGGGAGATAGCCCCGCCCCTTTTTCGGCTGACTTTTCTCCCGCTTTTTTATGGATTCTGGCAGGGGTAATTTATCACATATATAGCCCTGGGACTATATATTGTGATGATTTGCCAGCCAAGGTGTCTTATATTGCCCTCAGGGCGCCCCCCCCAGCGCCCTGCACCCATCAGTGACCGGAGTGTGAGGTGTGCATGAGGAGCAATGGCGCACAGCTGCAGTGCTGTGCGCTACCTTGTTGAAGACAGAAGTCTTCTGCCGCCGATTTTCCGGAACACTTCTTGCTTCTGGCTCTGTAAGGGGGCCGGCGGCGCGGCTCCGGGAACGAACACCAAGGTCGGGTCCTGCGGTCGATCCCTCTGGAGCTAATGGTGTCCAGTAGCCTAAGAAGCCCAAACTACCACCTGTTAGGTAGGTTCGCTTCTTCTCCCCTTAGTCCCTCGCTGCAGTGAGTCTGTTGCCAGCAGATCTCACTGTAAAATAAAAAACCTAAATATACTTTCTTTCTAGAAGCTCAGGAGAGCCCCTAGTGTGCATCCAGCTCAGCCGGGCACAAGAATCTAACTGAGGTCTGGAGGAGGGTCATAGTGGGAGGAGCCAGTGCACACCAGGTAGTCCAAAAGCTTTCTTTAGTTGTGCCCAGTCTCCTGTGGAGCCGCTATTCCCCATGGTCCTTATGGAGTCCCAGCATCCACTTAGGACGTCAGAGAAATAAAGGTTTACTGGCCCTGTCCTGGAAGCTGTAAAAATACATGGGTGCGGTGTCCCTGTCTTGTATGATGTAAAAATACAGGGGTGTTGGTAAAATAAGGGTACTGTACACTGACCCTGTTTTGTATGCTGTAAAAATACAGGGGTGCTTTTAAAATAAGGGGGAACTGTTCTGTGTACTGTAAAAATAAAGAGGTTCTGTCCTGTGAAATGGAGAACAACAATTTAGAGGAAAAAATAGTGAAAGATCAGGAACCACTTCCAGTTTACTAGTGCTGAAGCTTCTGCTGCCACCAGTCATGACATTGACGATGCAATTCCATCAGCGTCATCTGCTAAGGCCAATGCCCAATGTCATAGAGGGCATGTAAAATATAAGAAGCAAAAATTAATAACCAACATTAAAAAAAGTAAAAAGAAATGTAAAATTGGTAATATGACATTCACGACACAAAGTCACAAGGAGCGGCTAAGGCCTTGGAATATGTTCATGACTGGTGGTTCAGCTTCTCATGAAGATGGAAGCCCTCCTACCTCTTGAAAAATTAAAAAATAAAGCTTGTTAAAGCACAAGAAAAAACAACTGTGCGAACAGAGATATCACATATCCCCAAAGAGGGTCCAAGTGACTCCACTGTTGCAATGTCTAGGCCTGACCTTCCCAAGACTGTACGGGAATAATAGGCTCCTACCACCATTTGCATGCCCGCTGCAAGTGCTGGGAGGAGCACCACCAGTCTAGTTGCTTAGATTGAGATTAAGGATATCACTGTAGAAGTACACCTAGATGAGGAGGATATTGGTGTAGCTGGCACTGAGGAGGAAGTTGACAATAAGGATTCTGATGGGGATGTGGTTTGTTTGAACAAGGCACCAGTGGAGACAGTTGTTGGCCATGGGATGAAAAAGCCCATTCTTATGCCTGGGCAAAAAAAAACAAAAAAGACACATCTTTGGTGTGGAATTATTTTTCCACAAATCTGGACAAGAGGTGTCAAGACATGTGTTGCCTCTGTCTATCCATAATAAGTAGGGGTAAGAACATTAACCACATAGGAACATCTTCCCTTAAACGTCACCTGCAGCGAATTCATCATACGTCATTGTAAGTTCAGAAACTTTGGGTAAGAGTGTAAGCAGTCAACTGACACCAAAATCCCTTTTTCCTGTTGTACCCAAGCTCCTGCAATCCACACCACCAACTCCCTCCATGTCAATTTCCTCCACAGTCAGGAATAGAAGTAGTCCTGCAGGTCATGTCACTGGCATGACTGACAAGCCCCCACCATCGGAGGAACTTGAGTGCTATGCCTACTGCTGCTGCTGCTGTTGTTGCTGCTGGGAGTCCATCGTCATCCCAGAGAGGAAGTGGGAAGACCACTTGTACTACTTTAACTAAGCAATTGATTGTCCAACAGTCCTTTGCGAGGAAGATGAAATATGACAGCAGTCAACCTATTGCAAAGTGAATTACTGAGGTCATAACAACTATGCTGTTGTAAGATGTGCATCCTTTATTCACCATTAGTGCAGTGGAATTTAGACAGTTGATGGACGTACTGTGTCTCTGATACCAAATCCCATCTATATTCCAATTCACTAGGCAAGCAATTCCTGGACTGTACAGGGTCATTAAGAAAAGTGTCCTCAGTGTCCTGAGAAATGCTGTCATGTTAACCACAGACATGTGGACATAGGGCAAACTAAGGATTACATGACTGTGATAGTCCACTGGGTAGATGTATTGCCTCCCGCAGCAACAACAGCAGCAGCACCGGTAGCAGCATCTCAAAAATGCCAACTCATCCCTCATTTCCATAAGAGGCAAACCACTGACAACCTCTTACGGAAATTGAGGGACATTATCGCATAATGGCTTACACCACTCTCCTGGGGATTTGTGATATCTGAGAATGCCACCAATATTGTGCATGAGATGTTGTCAGTGGTACAAAAAATTGCGGCCCACTTTTGTCATTCAGCGACTACGTGCGAAAGACTGGAGCACCAGCAAACACTCCTGAACCTGCCCTGCCATCACCTGAAGCAAGAGGTGGTAATGAGGTGGAATTCAACAGTCTATATGCTTCAGAGGATGGAGGAGCAGCAAAAGGCCATTCAAGCCCATACATCCACCTATGATATAGGCAAAGGAGGGGGTATGCACTGGACTCAACGCAGTGGAGAATGGATTCCATGTTGTGCAAGGCTCTCCAACCCTTCAAACTTGCCACATGTGAAGTCAGTTCAGACACTGCCAGCTTGAGTCAGGTCATTCCCTTCATCTGGCTTTTGCTGAAGCAGCTGGAGAAATTGAAGGAGGATCTGTTGAAATTAGATCATTACATTTTGGCCACCGTGCTCGATAGTAGGTTTAAAGTCTATGTTGTATCTCTCTTTCTGGTGGACACAAGTCTGCAGAGGTGTAAAGACCTGCTGGTGAGAAAATTGTCAGCTCAAGCAGAACGTGACACATCAACAGCTCCTCATTTATTTTCTCCCACAACTGGATCTGCAAGGAAAATAATAAAATTTCCTAGCCAACCTGCTGGCGATGATACAGGGCAGTCAGGAGCAAGTGTTGACATCTGGTCCGGACTGAAGGAGCTGCCAACAATTACTGACATGTCTACTGTCATTGCATATGTTGCTTTCACCATTGAAAGAATGGTGGAGGACTATATATCAGTAACATCATCCAAGTAGGCATTTCAGACAGTCCATATGTATACTGGCAGGAAAAAGTGGTGATTTGGAGGCCCTTTCACAAACTGGCTTTATTTTACCTAAGTTGCCCCCCCCCCCCCCCCTCCACCAGTGTGTACTCCGAAAGAGTGTTTAGTGCAGCCAGTAACCTTGCAAGCAATTGGCATAGGAGGTTACTTCCACAAAATGTGGAGAAGATGATGTTCATCAAAATTAATTATAAATTCCTCTAGAAAGACCTTTACCAGCAATTGCCTCCAGAAAGTATGCAGGGACCTGTGATGGTGGATTCCAGTGGGGACGAATTAATACTCTGTGAGGATGAGGATGTACACACCAAAAGGGGTGAGGAATCGGAGGATGAGGATGACATCTTGCCTCTGTAGAGCCAGTTTGTGCAAGGAGAGATCAATTGCCTCCTTTTTTTTGGTGGGGGGATTAATTGCTTCTTTTTTTGTAGGTGCCCAAACAAACCAATCATTTCAGCCACAGTCATGTGTCAGACCCTATCGTTGAATTGATTGGTTTGTTAAAGTGTTCATGTCCTGTTTATGCAACATAAGGGTGGGTGGGAGGGACCAACGACAATCCATCTTGCATCTCTTTTTTTTCTATGCATTATGTGCTCTTTGGGGCCTAGTTTTTAAAACTACTGTCATGTCTGACACTGCAGTGCCACTCCTAGATGGTCCAGGTGTTTGTGCCGCCCACTTGTGTCGCTTAACTTTGTCATCTAGCTACTTCAGTGCAACCTTTTGGCCTAAAAACAATATTGGGAGGAGTGAGGTGTTCAGAATAGACTGGAAATTAATATTTAGAAATTTGTTTGGACCGAGCGCTTGTGTGTGCAGGTGTATAGTGTTTAGAAGATTTATGTTAAACAGAGAGCAAAAATTATATATATTAAAAAATAAAAATAGAAATAAGAAATAATAAAAATAAAAATAAAAAATAAAAAATAAAAATAAAAATAAGGGAAGGGAGAAGGGGGGGAGAGGGGAAGTGCAATGTTTACAGCTCCTTTGGGAATGATTGTGGAGCTTGTGGACACTTGGGTGAGAGGGAACAGTCTGTTTATTTGCGGTAAAAAACTATCCCTAACTTACCCTATTTTCCAATACAAGTGTGGCTGGAGGCTCTGGTGTCTGTGACTGCAATTGGGTTGCGGATGGCGTCTCCTGCCTATGCCGTGACTCACGTCCTCCTCCTCCTGGCCGCACTGTGGCCGCTGCTCCGTCCGTCAAACCGGAAGTTCGGATGTTTACTTCCGGTATTCAGGTGCTGGCGGCGGCGGACTTCGTGTCCTTGGTGATTGCTTCGTTTTTCTTGTACTCCAACGCGTTTCGAATCCACAGCAGGATTCTTTTTCAAGGAGATGATAAAAATGTTTATGTGAAATGTCCGTTTTTTATATGGTAACTTTATTGATAAAACCGAATGTACTCGTGACCGGAAGTGCGTTCTCCCGGCGGCATCCTCATGGTAAAAAATTTCAATGGGGGAATGAATGTAAATTCTTCCCCTAAAGGATTAAAATATAATCAATCATTGCACTTCGGGGAAAAAAGGGGGGGTTGAGCTGTCAGACAGCGAATCGCAAAGCCTCTCCATTATATTCAATGGTGGGAACTTTGCGGACAGCGGTGGGGTCACCCACGGTCAGCCGCTGACCGCAGGTGACCCCACCGCTGTCCGCAAAGTACCCACCATTGAAACTAATGGAGGGAGCTGTGCGATGCGCTGTCTGACAGCAGACGCGCATACAGCCAATCAGGAGAGTGCCACGAAGTAGCGCTTCCTGATTGGCTTAAGAGACCTTTCTGTGACAGCAGTCACGGGGGGGTCTCTGCATTCGGGAAAAGGGTCCCATGTGTAAACATGGGACCCCTTTCAGTCCGCCTGGTTCGGGTGTTCGGTTTTTTTTTTGCCAAGTACGTGGATTATAATCTGGACACTGGATTGAGGTGAGTATAATTTTATTCACAGGTACACGTGGATTCTACTTGGACAAGTGGACAGAGGTCGGCGTGTGAACATAGGTAAGTATGTGTGTGTGTCGACATGTGTGAAATAAACTTTTACTCTCATGGTGTGCGTGTCCTGTTTTTATTTGGGTATTTTTTTCCAGTAGAACTACATGTACCAGTGGGCCCGATTCTCTCCCGCATGCTGGTACTTGTGTTTCTCCAAGTACCAGCTTGCGGGGGAGGCTTGCTGGGACTTGTAGTACTACTGGAAAAAACAATATTCTTTCAATTTTCTCAAGGCTATCAGCCCCCCATCCGCAGCCCTTGGATGGGGGGGACAGCCTCAGGCTTCACCCCTGGCCCTTGGGTGGCTTGGGGGGGACCCCTTGATTGAAGGGGTCCCCACTCCCCCAGGGTACCCTGGCCAGGGGTGACTAATTGGATATTCAATGCCACGGCCGCAGGGCGCTGTGTAAAAGTGACCCCCGGCTGTGGCATTATCTGTCCAGCTAGTTGAGCCCGATGCTGGTGTAAAAAATACGGGGGACCCCTACTCTTTTTGTCCCCCGTATTTTTTGCACCAGCACCAGGCGCAGAGCCCGGTGCTGGTTTTAAAAATACGGGGGATCCTCTGTCATTTCCCCCCGTCGGATTTTTAGAACCAGGACCGGCTCGAAGAGCCTGAGGCTGGTTATTCTTAGGAGGGGGGACCCCATGCAATTTTTTTTTGGATTTTTACCATTCCATAAAAAAAAAAATATATATATATATATATTTTTAAAAATATATAAATAATACTTGTGCCTCCAAAATAGACATACCAAGTACCTAATCCCTTTCTAATATAAATAAATATGCTATTACCAAAAAAAAACACACAAAAAAACATGTTTTAAATTTTTTTTATTAGATTCTGCCACCAAAGTGTGGCGGATTGAAAATGACGAATTTACTGTCTAAAAGCACTGTTGTCGAATTTCCAAACTTCAATTGAATATACTTTTGGCGAATTGCCGCATTTGTACTATTGCAGAAATGTTGAATTTGACAAATGTCGAATTTCAAAAAGTCGAATTTTGAAAGTCCGTTTTTTTGACGGAAAGTACTGAATTGCATTGTCAATTATTTTATTTTTTTGTGAAAATGTCCCGTTTTTCGACATTTTCGGGAATTCGACAGCAATTGCATATACCCCTAAAAGTGTAAAACCACTAATGTCCCATTGAGCAAACAGATGGATGGAAATGGAGATGTCAGAAAGCTATCAGGATACAAAGGCCACTGACTTAGCAGCTGCAAAAAGATTCCAAATAAAAAACAAAAGTCACCTGTACCCAGTCTTACCTCTCATACTCCTTAGAAAAAGGAACAGCTTCCACCGATTCTAAAAGCCTTGATAAGCTAGAATAACGTAAACTAGGTACACACTATACAATTATCTGTCAGATAATCTGCCAGACCAAGGTGGTTGGAATGAAAATAAGGTAATGGATGAGAGCAAATTACAATCTATCATTTGTTCCCAAACACTGCAAAACTGTCAAAAACAGTAGTTCATTCAAGTTGGTTAAATTTGTGCTTAACCTATTTGTATGAACAACAGGTTTTGCTAATTTTCCAGTGTTTGGAAACAAAGGATAGATTGCAATTTGCTCTCATCCATTACCAGATTTTCATTCCAGCCAGATAGATCTGGCAGATTATCTGACAGATAATTGTATAGTGTGTACCTACTATAGCTTAACTTCTTTATTCTAGACTCATGACTTGACAACAATAAAAATCTAAATCATTAACAATTACAGTAATCTCCAACTCCCTAAATTTGTCCCACTGAAATCTAGAGAGCTCATCAGCAATAAAGTCACCACACATTGGGGGTAATTCCAAGTTGATCGCAGCAGGATTTTTTTTAGCAGTTGGGCAAAACCATGTGCACTGCAGGGGAGGCAGATATAACATGTGCAGATAGAGTTAGATTTGGGTAGGTTATTTTATTTCTGTGCAGGGTAAATACTGGCTGCTTTATTTTTACACTGCAAATTAGATTGCAGATTGAACACACCACACCCAAATCTAACTCTCTCTGCACATGTTATATCTGCCTCCCCTGCAGTGCACATGGTTTTGCCCAACTGCTGAAAAAAATCCTGCTGCGATCAACTTGGAATTACCCCCTTAGGACATGCACAGAAAAGGTAATATTGTAAGACAAGGCTACACAAGCAGATAGACCACAGGCAATGAATAAAATTGCTGACTGTTGATTCCATGAACAATCCCCAGGTTAGCACACCAGAAGGTATGTGTACTGTAAGTGTGTGTGTATATGTGGTGTGTATGTGTGTACTGTCTATGTTCGTAGTGTGTACTGTGTGTGTATATGTGTTGGTATGCACGGGTTAAAATAAGCCGGCGCAGGGCAAAACTGTGTTGCATCTGTTGTATTTGGTTCCACCTTTGCCACCTCACCTTGTAGTTGGTGTGTGTGTGCAATGTTCCTTTAGACAGTATGGGGTGTAGGCCCTTTGTAAATTTCAGCTCCTGGCCCATGTCGACCTTAATCTGGCACTGGGTGGGGGGAAGTTTTATGACGAGAGCTGAATTGCAACGTTCTATACAACCGACTGAATTCATTTAAGACAATAAGCCTAATTCAGACCTGATCGGTGCTGTGCGTTTTCTCACAGCAGCCGATCAGGTCTGAACTGTGCATGTGCCAGCGTCGCAGTGCGCCGGCGCATGCTAGACAGCAAAAGGTAGAGGTGGTCGCTATGCGGGAGGGAGCAGGCAGGTGGCGTTTGACCGCCATTTAGGGGCTCAGGCCGGGCAACTCAGGCATGTCCGGACCGTTGGATGGGCAGGCCGCGGTGGCTGCGTGATGTCACACGTATCCGCTGCGACCCTCACACCGATGAGTAGCTCCTGCCAGCAACCAGTAGCCGTGCTGGCAGGGAGCTACTCCTAAAGTACAAAAGCATTGCCGCTGTGCAATGCTTTTGTACTTGTGCGGGGGGTCGGGCCTGACATGCAGGGTGGACTAGCCCTGTGCTGGGCATCCCCCCGCGTGTCTGTGTGACTGATCGTACATGTGCTAAATTAGGCCCAATGTTTTATAATAAATCTAGGTAGAATACATTTATTACTTTAATGAATATGAAAAAAAAATCACTTATTCATAAATACACGTTTTGCAGAAAAACATGATGTGATATGCAAAATCGGGAGTCATTTTCGTGTTCAGAAGCCAAAAATCTATAAGTATCACATAAATTTGTTAAAAAAGCTTTTTCATCGCAGACTTGTATTATATCATAAAAGTATTACACAAAACACCCTACCGTTTCATGTAAAATATCTCCACATATAACTATAAAATTTGGTGCACTGGATATTCAAAAAAAGTGTTACTTTATATCTTTATCAACAAACTTCTACATATTTATTATTATGTATTCTGCAGACAATTTGAAGTAACTAGTTGTTAACATGTAACCACAGTACAGCTGATACAATCACTCATCTTGTCCCCTTATATCTTTAAAAAAGAGACGCCGACAAGCTGCTTAGTAGTGATTTCACAAGGAAAGCGATTAGATATTCATTTAATTTCTCACTTTGTAAAGCATGCTTTTTTCAATGCAGAAAGATGAAGAAATCCCCTTTATAGATATTACTTATCCAAGCACAGCAATAGCGTGGTAGTTCATGCACATCAAAGCAGGTAAATAATTCTGTGAGACTTAATTGTTAGTAAAACAATTCATGCAGGATCTAATCAGGTTAGTAACCAGACTTATTCAGCCAAGCACAATAAAATTCCCAAAAATGCTGTACTTCTCCAAAGCTGAGATAAGATGTTGGCACAGTAATTCATGCAGAATGAAGTAAATAATTACATGAGGCTAAATTGTTAGTGGTATAGTTCAGGTAGAGTATAGCTGAATTATAGTGGCATTGTTAATATTACAGTTCATTCATATCAACATTTAGTCCATGCATATAAATGCAGCATAAGATTAAAGATAGTGACTGTATTACTCAATCTGCTTGTCCATTGACTGATATTCCCAAATATTGATGGATATTTCAATTTAGAAAAAAATGTCATCCCACCAATCCCCTCATGTTTCCAACAGGAGGGGATGCAATTAATTTGCCAGCTGTCGGGATTCTGGGGGTCAGGATACCGACACCAGAATCCCGACAGCCGACAATGCCGACAGCCAACATTCTGGCACACATGCTATTCTCACTCTTGGGTGTCCATGACACCTATAGAGTGATATTACAACCTGTGGCGAGCTCAGCAAGCCACCGAGCCGGCAGCATGGCAATCCCGCAAGGGGACTCTTAGTGCTCGCCCGCTGCCAGTATTTTGACGGGATACCACTGTCGGGATCTTGACAGCTGGCATCCCACCCGTCGGTAAATAGTAGAGATGAGCAGGTTCGGTACCCTGAGAACCAAACCCTACCAGACTTCACTACCTGAGCCCGGATCCGAGTCAGGCTCGGGTTTTCATGCCTGACTTGGAAACCAGAACGAGGCAAAACGTCATCATCTCGCTGTCGGATTCTTGCAGGTTTTGGATTCCATATTAGGAGCCACGTTTCACTGCCATTTTCACCCCAGCATTGGAGAGTGTAGGGAGAGGATGTATCTCCATCCTCAGTGTCCTGCATCAGTACAGTGGTAGTGTCTTGTGCTGCATCAGTCCAGTCACAGTGGTGGTGGTGTTACAGTAATCCTGCCATATAAATCGAGTGATCCTGCCATATAATTTCAGTGATACTGGTTTATAAATCCAGTCCAGTGATACTGTCGTATATGTCTAGTGATACTGCCATATATGTCCAGCGGTACTGCCGTATAAATCCAGTGATCCTGCCGTATAATTCCAGTGATCCTGCCATATAATTCCAGTGATCCTGCCATATAAGTCCAGTGATCCTGATGTATATGTTCATTGATACTGCCGTATGTGTCCAGTGGTACTGCCGTATGTGTCCAGAGGTACTGCAGTATAATTCCAGTGATCCTGTTGTATAATTCCAGTGGTACTGACATATACTGTAATTTCAGTGATCCTGCCATATAATTACAGTGGTACTGGAGTATAAATCCAGTGATCCTGCATATAATTACAGTGGTACTGGCTTATAAATCCAGACCAGTGATACTGCCGTATATGTCCAGTGATACTGCCATATATGTCCATTGATACTGCCGTATATGTCCAGGGGTACAGCCATATTGTCAGGAATCGACTTACCAGACTGGCATCCGTCCGCCGCTGCGGACTCCGTCCTGGCTCCCTGCGGTCACCTGTCGCCTATGCCCCTGCCATGGGACATCATCAAGGTCCTGGGAACACTCCTGAGCCAGCGGGCGTGTGCGCGCCGCGTCCCCGCTGGGCCACGGCGTGGGTGCCGCCATGACAGTTTCCAAACAGCTAGTATACTGCGGCCAATCCGGTGCGTGGCCGCACCCACTGTCCTTTCCTCCATCCAATCCCTGCACACCATGGGGTATATAGGAGGCTACAGTTTCACCTCACAGGCATCCTGGACTTTGTGTCATTCTGACAACCTGCATGAAAGGATCGGCTCCTGTTTCTCCTGAGTTCCTGGTTCTCTGCTAAGAACTTATACTCCTGGTGATTCTGCTTGCTCCCGTGGAACTTCAAGGCTCAGCAATACCAGCAACCTGCATTGGGCTTCACACTCATCACCACCTTGTGTGCTTCAGCCTGCAGTTGAAGACTAAACTCCAGGTGTGTTCATTCCTCCACCTGTGACACAGCTTGCTGCTGCCAGTGCCTCATCACCTGCACTGTGAGTTGGTCTCCTGCTTATGCTCAGGTTTGCAATATCCATCTACTGCCTTAGTTCTCTGTTTTATAACCCTGCTCTGGTTTCCAAACCAGAATCATTTCATTGACATTCATTTTGTTGTTTTATTTCCGGATATGATTTCTCAAGTCACCTATCATCCATTGCCATAGACTATTTGTTATCATTCCAAGTGTTTTCTCATCTGATATATTATTTCTGCTGCATTTCTGTTTAAACTTATCTGCTGAATAAAATACCATTGCGCTCATGCGCAAGAACGTGATACAACCTCCTCGTCTCTTTCCTCCTACCTCCACTGACCCACTAGCGCCCCCTCCGGGGACACAGACCGAACACAATCTGACAGTAAGTCCAGGATCGATGGACTCGGATGGTGGACGGAGTGTGGGGTCAGAGGCCTTGCAAAATCTGGTCTCCCGTCTGGATGGTCAAGAGGTTGCGCAGCAGCAGATGCTTCACTTTCTACAAGGGATGTCCTCCCGATTGGATACACTGCAGCAGTCCCTGCCAAGTGTACTCTCACCTACTGTTACCCCAGCACCTGCCAGTGCTGTAAGTTCTTCTATGTCGGCTGCATCAGCTCCAGTGTCACGTCTGCATCTGCCCGTGCCGAGCAAATATGATGG
This sequence comes from Pseudophryne corroboree, assembly GCF_028390025.1. Lineage (NCBI taxonomy): Eukaryota > Metazoa > Chordata > Amphibia > Anura > Myobatrachidae > Pseudophryne > Pseudophryne corroboree. Next base: position 922,611,532 of record NC_086444.1, read on the forward strand.
CAGTCCTAAATTATGTCGCGGGTTTCTTAATCAGTGCGAAATACAGTTTGAGTTATTGCCACATAACTTTCCTACACCAAGGTCCAAGGTTGCCTACATCATTTCCTTACTCTCTGGATCTGCTCTGAATTGGGTGTCTCCTCTGTGGGAACGTGCTGACCCTCTGATCAATAACTACTCAGACTTCGTGTCAACCTTTAGACGGATCTTTGACGAGCCTGGTCGTGCAACATCAGCTTCGGCAGACCTGATCCAACTTCGTCAAGGTAACCGAAGCATGGGACAATATGTCATCCAGTTCCAGACGTTGGCTGCAGAAGTCCAATGGAACAACCAAGCTCTGGTAGCAACCTTCTGGCACGGACTTTCGGATCGGATCAAGGACGAACTGGCAACCCGTGACATTCCTGTTCAACTGTCTGACTTGATCTCCCTGTGTATAAAGCTGGACTCTCGCATCCGCGAACGCAATAATGAACGCGCTCGGAGTGAGCCTCGCAGAGTAAGGTTCATACCTTCTGTACAGTTTCAGCCTCCTTCTTCTGACGAGCCTATGCAGGTAAATAGGTCCCGCCTAACCCCTGAGGAGCGGGCAAGAAGAATACGAGAGAGGCTTTGCCTATACTGTGCTGCTGCGGGTCATCAAATTAACTCCTGCACGATGCGTTCGGGAAACGCCAGATCCTGACTTGTAAGGGAGGAGTCAAGTTAGGATCATTCAGTCAAGCTCCTTCTCAACAAGATCTCATTCTTCCAGTGACGTTAGAAACTTCCGTTGGGCTCCAGTCTGCGTCAGCATTAGTGGACTGCGGTGCTGCAGGAAATTTTATCACCCAAGCTGCGGTAAACAAATTTTGCTTGTCTACCTGTGAACTCTCTTATCCTGTATACATTACTGCTGTGGATGGTAGTAGAATCTCTAAAGGGAACATTTCACATCAAACTACCCCAGTGGTTCTGGGAGTTGGATTTCTCCATTCAGAAGTGATCAAGTTCCTGGTCATCCCTCAAGCCACCCAGGAGATTGTCTTGGGCATGCCTTGGCTTCAACTACATAACCCACAGTTCGACTGGACAACGTTGCAGCTTACCTCATGGAGTTCACACTGTCATCATTCCTGCTTAGCCCAAGTGTGTCCCATCAAGTCTACCGAAGTAAAGTCACAGCTAACACTCCCAGCAGCTTATCAAGACTTCGCAGACGTCTTCTGTGAAAAGGCTGCTGATATCCTGCCGCCCCATAGGGAATGGGATTGTCCCATCGATCTCCTTCCTGGCAAGAAGCCACCCAGGGGGCGCACCTACCCTTTGTCTGTTCCTGAAACAGAGGCGATGAGTAATTACATCAAAGAGAATCTTCAGAAAGGATTCATCCGTCCGTCATCATCACCCGCTGGTGCAGGTTTCTTCTTCGTCAAAAAGAAGGATGGTGGATTACGTCCATGCATTGACTATCGGGGTCTCAATGACATTACCATCAAGAATAGTTATCCTCTACCACTTATTACCGAACTTTTTGATAGAGTTAAGGGGGCTCGCATCTTCACCAAGTTAGATCTCCGCGGTGCCTATAATCTCATCAGAATCCGGAGTGGTGACGAGTGGAAGACAGCCTTCAACACTCGAGATGGCCATTATGAATACCTGGTAATGCCATTTGGGTTAAGTAATGCTCCAGCAGTATTCCAACACTTCGTGAACGAGATCTTTCGTGATGTCCTGTATAAGTACCTTGTTGTTTACTTAGATGATATTCTTATTTTTTCTCAAGACCTTCCATCTCATCGCCTACAAGTCTGTGAAGTTCTCCGACGTCTTCGTGAGAACCGTCTCTACGGGAAATTATCTAAATGTACCTTCGAAGTTCCCTCTATACCCTTCCTGGGGTATATAATTTCCGGATCGGATCTTCAGATGGACCCGGCAAAATTGGAAGCCATTGCCAATTGGTCCATTCCAAACTCCCTCAAATCTATCCAGCGGTTCCTGGGTTTTGCCAACTATTATAGAAAATTTATTCGAGGATTCTCCACTCTCATCGCTCCAATTACCAACCTGACTCGGAAAGGGGCAGATCATTCCAACTGGTCAGAAGAAGCCTTGGCAGCCTTCCGGAAGATCAAGCTAGCCTTTATGTCTGCTCCAGTGCTGTCACAGCAAGATGTCAACAGGCCGTTCGAGTTGGAGGTAGATGCCTCTACAGTTGGGGTTGGAGCTGTTCTCTCCCAGAAGGGATCTGATGGGAAAGTTCACCCTTGTGGATTCTTTTCTAGCAAGTTTCTTCCCGCAGAAGCTAACTACTCCGTGGGAGATCAAGAGTTACTGGCAATTAAACTGGCTCTCGAGGAATGGAGATATCTCCTAGAAGGGGCTAAACATCCGTTTAACATCTTCACGGATCATAAAAACCTGCTATACCTAAAAGCAGCTCAGTGCCTTAACCCTCGCCAGTCCAGGTGGGCTATGTTTTTCTCACGTTTTAATTTTAGGCTTCATTTCCGCCCAGGTTCACAGAATGTGAAAGCCGACGCATTATCCCGGTCCATGGAATCAGAAGAGGGAACATCTGACTCTGTGCCACATTCCATCTTGAGTCCCGTGGTTTTCGCTGCCTCTCAAGTCTCTCCAGCTCCACCTCCGGGTAAGACTTTTGTTTCCCCAGAACTCCGTCCCAAGTTGCTAGCTTGGGCCCACCAATCCAAGTTCACTGGTCATCCTGGTGTCCTGAAGACATTCAAGTTCCTTTCTGCGTCATATTGGTGGCCGAAGATGAAAGTGGACATCCAGGATTTCGTGGCATCCTGTCCGAAATGTGTGCAGCACAAGACTCCTCGTCAGTCTCCAGCAGGTCAGTTACAACCCTTATCTGTCCCTAATCGTCCTTGGTCTCACCTATCAATGGATTTTATCACTGATCTTCCACCTTCTCAGGGACATAACACTATTTGGGTTGTAGTGGACAGATTTTCCAAGATGGCTCATTTCGTTCCTCTCCAGGGTCTCCCTTCTGCCCCGAAACTTGCCCAGATCTTCCTACAGGAGATCTTCCGTTTACACGGTTTACCCTCCGAAATAATATCTGATCGGGGGGTACAGTTTGTAGCGAGGTTTTGGAGGGCCCTCTGTTCTGCCATGCAGATAAAATTGAAATTCTCGTCATCATACCATCCTCAGACGAATGGGCAGACAGAGAGAGTCAACCAAGAACTTGAGACTTTTCTAAGGTTATATGTGACATCCTCCCAGGATGATTGGTTCAATCTGCTCCCATGGGCCGAGTTTGCCCATAACTTTCGTTACCACACTGCTACAGACACGACACCATTCTTTGCAGTCTACGGGCAACATCCCCGAGTACCTGAATTCCAAGAACTCCCTCACTTGGATGTTCCTGCTGCCACTACTGCTCTGACTCAGTTTTCCTCCATTTGGAAAAGAATTCATGTTTCCCTCAAAAAAGCCTCCAGTCGATACAAGATCTACGCCGACCGCAAGAGACGTGCGGTTCCCCATTTGAAACCGGGGGACAGGGTTTGGTTATCAACCCGCAACCTTCGTCTCAGGGTCCCATCCATGAAGTTTGCACCACGCTTCATTGGTCCTTACCCTATTGAGAGTGTCATCAACCCAGTGGCTTACAAGTTGAAATTACCACCTTCACTTCGTATTTCTAATGCCTTTCACATTTCTCTCCTCAGACCTCTAATCCTAAACCGCTTTCAGAATACTCTTCCAGTAGGTCCCAAGGTTCGAACTCAGCGGGGCGTGGAATTTGAGATCAACAAGATTCTGGACTCTCGTTGCCGGTATGGACGTCTCCAGTACCTGGTCGATTGGTTCGGTTATGGCCCAGAGGAGAGAAGCTGGGTGAATTCATCTGATGTCCATGCTCCTAGGTTGGTCCGTGTCTTCCACAGCACTCATCCCTCCAAACCACGTGGGTGTTCGGTGTCCACCCCTAAAGGAGGGGGTACTGTCAGGAATCGACTTACCAGACTGGCATCCGTCCGCCGCTGCGGACTCCGTCCTGGCTCCCTGCGGTCACCTGTCGCCTATGCCCCTGCCATGGGACATCATCAAGGTCCTGGGAACACTCCTGAGCCAGCGGGCGTGTGCGCGCCGCGTCCCCGCTGGGCCACGGCGTGGGCGCCGCCATGACAGTTTCCAAACAGCTAGTATACTGCGGCCAATCCGGTGCGTGGCCGCACCCACTGTCCTTTCCTCCATCCAATCCCAGCACACCATGGGGTATATAGGAGGCTACAGTTTCACCTCACAGGCATCCTGGACTTTGTGTCATTCTGACAACCTGCATGAAAGGATCGGCTCCTGTTTCTCCTGAGTTCCTGGTTCTCTGCTAAGAACTTATACTCCTGGTGATTCTGCTTGCTCCCGTGGAACTTCAAGGCTCAGCAATACCAGCAACCTGCATTGGGCTTCACACTCATCACCACCTTGTGTGCTTCAGCCTGCAGTTGAAGACTAAACTCCAGGTGTGTTCATTCCTCCACCTGTGACACAGCTTGCTGCTGCCAGTGCCTCATCACCTGCACTGTGAGTTGGTCTCCTGCTTATGCTCAGGTTTGCAATATCCATCTACTGCCTTAGTTCTCTGTTTTATAACCCTGCTCTGGTTTCCAAACCAGAATCATTTCATTGACATTCATTCTGTTGTTTTATTTCCGGATATGATTTCTCAAGTCACCTATCATCCATTGCCATAGACTATTTGTTATCATTCCAAGTGTTTTCTCATCTGATATATTATTTCTGCTGCATTTCTGTTTAAACTTATCTGCTGAATAAAATACCATTGCGCTCATGCGCAAGAACGTGATACAACCTCCTCGTCTCTTTCCTCCTACCTCCACTGACCCACTAGCGCCCCCTCCGGGGACACAGACCGAACACAATCTGACACATATATATCCAGCAGTACTGCCGTATAAATACAGTGATCCTGCCGTATAAGTCCAATGATCCTGCCGTATAATTCCAGTGATCCTGACGTATAATACCAGTGGTCCTGCCGTATAACTCCATATAACTCCATATAATTCCATGTAAGTCCAGTCCAGTGGTGCTGCCATATAAGTTCAGTGGTGCTGTCCTGTGCTGTTTATTATTTACTCCGAATAAAGGGGTTATTAATATTTAATCCAAATCATTTTCGTAGGGTTTGCCCTGTGTGGTGTAGAAGTACAATCTACTGTACCACATATTGTTATATAACTCCAGAAAATTAATGGAGAACAAACATTTGGAGGATAAAATAGGGAAAGATCAAGAACCACTTCCTCCTAGTGCTAAAGCTGCTGCCACTAGTCATGACATAGACAATGAAATGCTATCAACGTCGTCTGCCAAGGCCGATGCCCAATGTGATAGTAGAGGACATGTCAAATCCAAAAAGCCAAAGTTCAGTAAAAAGAACCAAAAAAAGAAATTTAAATGGTCTGAGAAGAAACGTAAACTTGCCAATATGCCATTCATGACACAAAGTGGCAAAGAAAGGCTTAGGCCTTGGCCTATGTTTATGACTGGTGGTTCAACTTCTCATGAAGATGGAAGCCCTCCTTTCTCTCAAAAAATAAAAAATGTTTGTTAAAGCACAGGAAAAAACAACTGTGCATTCAGACTCAGAGATATCACAATCCCCAAGGAGAGTCCTAGTGTGTCCGCAGTTGCGATGTCTAGGCCTGACCTTTCCAAGACTTTATGGGAAGAGGTGGGTCCTACCTCCATTTGCATGCCCTCTGTAAGTGCTGGGAGGAGCAATGCCAGCGCAGTTGCTGATATTAAGATTGAGGATGTCACTGTAAAAGTACACCAGGATGAGGATTATATTGGTGTAGCTGGCGCTGAAGAGGAAGATGACGATGAGGATTCTGATGGTTATGTGGTTTGTTTGAGAAAGGCACCAGTGGAGACAGTTGTTGTCCATGAGGTGAAAAAGCACATTGTCATGCCTTAGCAAAGTACCAAAAACGATACCTCTTCGTGTGGAATTATTTCTCCACAAATCTGGACAACAGATGTTGCCTTTGTCAATTCATAATAAGTAGGGGTAAGGATGTTAACCACCTAGGAACATCCTCCCTTTTATGTCAGCTGCAGCCCATTCATCATGCCTATTGCTGCCGCTGCTGTTGTTGCTGCTGGGAGTTGATCGTCATCTCAGAGAGGAAGTCGGAAGACCACTTTTACTACTTTACCTAAGCAATTGACTGTCCAACTGTCCTTTGTGAGGAAGATGAAATATGACAGCAGTCACCCTGTTGCAAAGCTGATTACTGAGGCCATAACAACTATGCTGGTGTTAGATGTGCGTTAAGTATCTGCCATTAGTGCAGTGGGATTTAGACAGTTAGTGGATGTACTGTGTCCCCGGTACTAAATCCCATCTAGATTCCACTTTACTAGGAAAGCAATTCCCGGACTGTACAAGGACATTAAGAAAAGTGTCTTCAATGTCCTCAAAAATGTGGTTATACCCACTGTCCATTTAACTACGGACATGTGGACAAGTGGAGCAGGGCAAAATAAAGACTACATGAGTGTGACAGCCCACTGGTTAGATGTATTGCCTTCCGCAGCAACAACAGCAGCGGCACCAGGAGCAGCATCTCACAAATGCCACCTCATTTCTAGTTAGGCTATGCTGTGTATCAACGGTTTCCTTAAGAGACACACCGCTGAGAACCTTTTACAGAAACTGAGGCACATCATCGCTCAATGGCTTACCCCAATTAGACTCTCTTGGGGATTTGTGATATCTGACAATGCCACCAATATTGTGCAAACTTTACATCTGGGCAAATTACAATATGTCCCATGTTTTGCTCACACAATTAATTTGGTGGTGCTGATTTTTTTGAAAAATGACGGGCGTGCAGGAGATGTTGTCAGTGGCTTGAAAAATTGCAGGCCACTTTTGACATTTAGCGACTGCATGCTGAAGACTGGAGCACCAGCAAACACTCTTGAACCTGCCCTAACAACACCTGAAGCAAAAGGTAGTAACTAGGTGGAATTCAACACTCTATATGCTTCAGAGGATGGAGGAGCAGCAGCAAAAGGCCATTCAAGCCTATATATCCACCTATGACATAAGCAAAGGAGGAGGTATGCACCTGACTCAAGCACTGTGGAGATTGATTTCCATGTTGTGCAAGGTTCACCAATCCTTCGAACTTACCACATGTGAAGTCAGTTCAGACACTGCCAGCTTGAGTCAGGTCATTTACCTCATCTGGCTTTTACAGAAATAGCTGGAGAAATTGAAGGAGGAGCTAAAACGAAGCAATCCCGCTAAGTATGTGGGACTTGTGGATGGAGTACTTCATTCGCTTTTCCAGGATTCAAGGGTGGTCAATCTGTTGAAATCAGATCACTGCATTTTGGCCACCGTGCTCGATCCTAGGTATAAAGCCTATGTTGTAGCTCTCTTTCCGGCGGACACAAGTCTGCAGAGGTACAAAGATCTGCTGGTGAGAAAATTGGCAGTTCAAGCGGAACATGACATGTCAAAAGCTCCTCCTTTATTTTCTTCCGCAACTGGGGCTGCGAGGAAAAGAATAACATTTCCTAGCCCACCCACTGACGGTGATGCAGGGCAGTCACTAGCAAGTTTTGACATATGGTACATAATTCAGACCTAATTGCTAGGCTGCATTTTCGTACAGCGGGCGATCAGGTCTAAACTGCATATGCACCAGAATGCACAGGTGCGTCGCATGGGTACAAAGCGAATCGCCACTCACTGATGGGTTTGTGCGAAGAATCCATTTGCATCCGCAAGGAGATTGACAGGTAGAAACTGTTTGTGGGTGTCAACTGACCATTTTCTGGGAGTGGTTGGAAAAACGCAGGCCTGTCCATGCGTTTGCAGGGAGGGTTCCTGACGTCAATTCCGGTCCTGGACAGTCTAAAGTGTTCGCAGCAGCTGAGAAAGTCCTGGGCTACTCAGAGACTGCACAAAATCTGTTTGTACAGCTCAGCTACACATGCATTAGCACACTTGCAAAGCGAAAATACACTCCTCTATGGGTGGTGAATATGCAAACGCAGGACTGCAAAAAAAACGCTAGAGAGCAAACAGGTCTGAATTAGGCCCTTGGTCCAGACTGAAGGAGCTGCGAACAATTACTGACATATCTACTGTCACTGCATATGTTGTCACCGTTGAAAGAATGGTGGAGGATTATATTGGTGACAGCATCCAAGTAGGCATGGCAGACATTCCCTATGTATACTGGCAGTAAAAAGAGGCAATTTGGAGGCCCTTGCATATACTGGCTTTATTTTACCTAAGTCCCCCCCCCCCCACACACACACACACGTCCACTGTGTACTCCAAAAGAGTGTTTAGTGCAGCTGGTAACCTCTTTTTTTACTATGTATTATGTGCTCTTTGGGGACTAATTTTTAAAATTTGCATCCTGTCTGCTACTGCAGTGCCACTCCTAGATGGGCCACGTGTTTGTGCCGCCCACTTGTGTTGCTTAGCTTAGTCATCCAGCTACCTCGTGCAACCTTTTGGCCTAAAAATATATTGTGAGGTGTGAGGTGTTCAGAATAGACTGGAAATGAGTAGAAATGAATGTTATTGAGGTCAATAATACTGTAGGAGCTAAAAAATACCAAATTCTGTGATTTTAGCTGTTTTTATGTTTTTGGTTTTTTTTTAAATCCAGATCCAAAAGGGTGGTTTTGGCTAAACCAATCCAGATCCAATACACGAATGGAAATCAAGATCCAAAACCAAAACACAAAACCTGAAAAGTGTCCGTGCACATCTCTAATATTAGCCCATACTTGACATTTGCGCCTATTAAGATATTTGTCTTCTGACTCCATCAAATAAGCCCATAACATGGCATTATACTGTGAATGACACTAGTTCCAGTATTTATTATAGAAGTGAATGGTGGGCCACTTTTTTTACTTTTAACTATCCTCACCTGAAACCTAATCAACCTGCTCTGCTTACTAATCCTTATCCTGCTCTCTTTTCCCCTCCACACTGGGGGTCATTCTGAGTTGATCGCAAGCTGCAAATTTTTGCAGCCCGTGTGATCAACTAGACGCCGCCTAAGGGGGAGTGTATTTTTGCATAGCAAGGCTGCGATCGCTTGTGCAGCCCTGCTATGCAAAAAAGTTTTGTGTAGAACAAGACCATGGTAAGAGCTACTTACCTTGTGTGATCAATCCAGCATTGCAGGTCCCAAAATTTATGTCAGACATCCGCCCTCCAAACACCTCGACACACCTGCGTTTGGGTCTCCACACTCAGAAAACGGTGAGTTGACGCCCGGTTCCGCCTTCCTCCTGTCAATCTTCGTGTGGTCGCCACTGCGACAGCTTTCTCCATTAGCAGCGTCACTGCCAGGCGACAGCCGTCAGTGGGCAATGACGCACCTGCGCAATGCGGCCATCGTACATGCACAGTTCTGACCCGATCGCACAGCTGCGAAGAAGGGCAGCGTGCGATTAGGTCGAAATGACCCCCACTGTCTCTCCTTTCTACCTCCATAATAACATAAAACACAGAGTAACTAAACAGTCAAGGCAAACATAGAAACATAAATCATAGTCTAATACTAAGCCCAAATTCACTATGCTCACAGAGATTTATTTTAAACAGAAGTGGGGCTGAAAAATTATAATAGGCACAACACCGAAATTGGCATAGACAAAATAAAACTGTAAATAAGACATGATAACTTACACTTAAACTGAACGGTCCATATTTTAAAAAAATAAATAAATCCACTAAATGCTAGCTACTGTAGCACTAGTAAGCCAGCTCCGTAAACCTTTGCTAAGTAAATTGTCATTTTTGTGCATTTTTAAGGCTAGTGAGATGTAAAAATAGTAGAGATGAGCGGGTTTGGTTTTCTGAAAACCGAACCCCCCCTGAAATTTGTGATCCGAGCCGGGGTCTGAGCCCTGCTCGGGTTTTCCTGCTCACTTCAACTATGTTATCGAGGCAAAACGTCATCATCCTGCTATCATATTCTCGCAGGTTTTGGATTCTATATAAGTCCCCGTGCATTGGCACCATCTTCACTCCAGCATTGGAGAGTGTACTGAATGGATGTGTCCGTCTCAGTACCGGGTAGTGAGTGGGGGTGCCCTTTGTGCTGTATCTGAAAAAGGGGTGCTCTCTGTCTGCTGTATATGAAAACCAGGTGCTCTCTCTGTCAGTCAGAGTTGTAAAGAAAAAAAATCAAAAGTAAAGTTAGCTGCAGAGGTAGTAAGACTAACTGCGTGTTCAGATTCAGAACCATCAGACATTCTTAAGGAACATTTAGGGGTGTCCACTTCAGCTGACATTTCTCACACTGTCCTCATAGAGAATCCTCTTTCACCTCCTTATACCATTTCTGAACCATCTGCACATGTGGGGAGCAGTACAAGTAAAGATGGTGATGAATCTGATGAGGAGGGTGATGAGTCTGAAAAGGAGGACATAATACAAATTAAGGATTCATGTGTGGAAGTGGGACAGGATGAGGGGGATATGTGTGTACCATCTGACAGTGAGAATGTTGATGATGATATTCTTTGTGTAAGTCAGACACCGGTGGCTGCAGTTGTTGACCGTGATAAAGAGAAAGCCATTGCGATGCCTGGGCATAAGACCAAAATGCCACCTCTTGGGTGTGGGATTATTGTTACCCCAATCCTGACAATGTTTATGAAAGCATCTGCTCCATTTGTGAGGCCAAATTTAGAAGAGGTAGGAACGTTATCCATCTAGGCACCTCCTCCATGTTACATAATTTTTGGTGAGACATGAAATTTATTGTAAAATATTATAATTTAATTAACACTTTGTCATCAAAATCCTCAGAGAAATTACTGAACAAATTGTTTTGTGGGGCCTCAAATAAACCAATCAGTTCAGACACAAGTGACGGTCTGTGTGGCTGAAATTATTGGTTTGTTAAACCATGCGTGTCCTGTTTAATATTTACAACATAAGGGTGGGTGGGAGGGCCCAAGGACAATTCCATCTTACACCTTGTTTCTCTGCGTTATGTGATCTTTTGAGTATTTTTTGGGCATAGTTTATAAAACTGCCATCCTGTCTGCCACTGCAGTGCCACTCCTAGATGTGCCAGGTGTTTGTGCCACCCACTTTTGTCACTTAGCTTAGTCATCCAGCTACCTCGGAACAACCTTTTGGCCTAAACTGGATAAAAACAATATTGTGAGCTGTAAGGTATTCAAAGAAGACTGGAAATGAGTGGAAATGAATGTTATTGAAGTCAATAATACTGTAGGAACTAAAACACCCCCAAAATCTATGATTTTAGCTGTTTTTATGATTTTTTTTAAATAAAATTAAAACCAAAACACACAAAGATGGTTTTGGCAAAACCAATCCAAAACCAAAACATGAAGAAAAAATAAACAACCCCACCCAAAAAAATAATAATGGCCAGACGCAAGTGGGATGAGATAACCAATAGAGACTGTCATTTTTCGTGGGTTTGAGGAGTTTCCTATCAGTGTGGCAAAAGCTGTTGACAGTGGTTTCCATTGGGAACAACTAAACCAACAGGGGTTTGAACTTTTAGAAACCAATGAACATAGATAGTGGTTTATACAGGAAGACCACAATTCCCAGCAGCCTATACAGCTTCTCAAGAGGTCAGGAGCATGTCACATGATCAATGTCAGTTGGTAAGGCCAGTGAGAGATGGAAGTGAGCAGTAGTTGGTCAGGGCAGAGTCCGGGGAAACTTACATGGAGGGGGCACTAAGCCCATACTAGCAACTAAGAAATATTGAAGACTATTCTTACCTGGGGAAAGTATTTTATAAGAGGGAGGTGGAAAAGCCAAAGTACCCACTCGGAGACATGGTACTGGCAGTAACATGCACAGAGCAAATATAGTGGAGATTTACATTGGTACAGTATTCCCCAGGTACAGTTCAGGACTACATTTATTTATGTCAAATATAGTCAGATTAAGTAGCAAGTGGCATCTCCATATTTGCCATCAGAAAGACAGCAACATTTTGTCACTGTGTGGAGAGAGATTAAGCTAGGGGTGGTCTTCAGAATACTGCTGGCAGGGATCCCGGGGTCCAGCAAACAGGCACCGGGATCCTGACCGCCAGCATGCCGACACATATTCTCCCTCTTGGGGGTCCACGACCCCCCTGGAGGGAGAATAACGTGTGCCACCATGCCCACAAGGGGCTCATTAGCGCTCGCCAGCTGTCGGTATGCCGGCGGTCGGGATCCCGGCGCCAGTATGCTGGCCCCCGGGATCACGGCCACTGTTCACTCATACTACACCACAAGCTAGAGTCCACCTCAGCACTTTCAACTACAGAAAAGATCTGACTAATTAATAAACTGAATAAACTTAAAGTTGGAAAATTATAGGAGGAAGCTATCAGACTATTTCAGGCCAGTCATTTTCCCAGCAGCCAGGATGTATAAATTCTCCCTTTAAGGGAATAAACTTAGAAAAAGATTGCAAGAACCTCTATAACAGATTAGCTTGCTGCAAGATTATATAGCTCAGCATGTTGCCTTTTGTTCTAATGAAACGCAATGTGGATAACCACATTATCTGGCCAAGTGACAGAACCGAGCAACAGTAACTTTTCTTAGTCCAGCTAAATCAAACTATAGCAAAGGAGTGATTTGTGCACCACTAATGTTACAAGCTACTGTAGGTTGATTCTCTGATAGACAAATAATTTTAGTTGGGGCTTATATTGCCTTATAAAATATATAAAGTTAGAAAGAAAATACATAGGTATTAAGGGCCCTCTTCCCTCATGTACTTTTCAATTGCTCCCTTTGACAGCACCAAATCCCTCGGTTTTCTTCCACCCTGTTACTTATTTCAGTATTGTCTGATTATGCAGCTATGTTTATATATCCTGTACTTGTACTATATTGTCTAGAATTGTAAGTGACTGCTTTCTTGTTTTGCTTATTTGTTTAAACACTCTATAATTGGGCGTTGCGGATCCCAAGAAACACCATATAAATAGAGGATAATAATAATAATAATAAAAAAAATAATAAAATTGACGTTTGTTTATTGATAGGTGAATCATCATTGAGAAAACGAATACATTGAACTAAAGCTGATATCCATGCCTGACAACTAAATCAAGCCATCACTGTAATTGGGTTCACCCTCCCCCGCTGGGCAAAGTACGCCAGGTACACTCCGGGACACCGTACCACTGCCGCTAAGCATCTCTGCACGTGTGGCTATCATATACCACTGGAGCTCATCAAGCGGCAAACGCTAACAGCCTGCACTCACTATCTGAGACCGAACTGTGCATAATGCCTGTGCTATCACGGGAGCTCAACAAGCGGCAAACACTAACAGCCTGCATCCACTCTTAGAGTGAACTCTGCATAATGCCAGTGATACATCCTAGAGACGGCTATACACTCTGCTCCCGTTGGTGAGAATATTATCTTTAACAAGGGGTAGTAGCATAGCGTACCAAATTGGTGGCTTTAAATAAACTGGACTTATACTCAGTGCCAGATTAAGGTCCACATGGGCCTGGAGCTGAAACTTATGAAGGGCCTATTGTGTGCCTCGGAAGGAGGTGTGACAAGCGCTGCGGTGGCGTGACTAGTGATGTGACCAGTTTGGTATAAATAGGGCGTGTGGTCTGTGCCATGAGTGTGGCTATCGCCGTGGAGGTCATACAGTAGCTAGTGCTTACCTTGAACTACTTAATAGTTAACTATAACAAGAAAAAGTTTGTGACCACCATATAATACAGAGCATCAGTGACCACCATATCATACAGGGAACATCGCAGCGACTGCCATATAATACAGAGAGCTGTATCAACATGCAAATAAGGTGGAAAGGGGAGCAAAGATGGGGCAATACAGAGCATATGTGGAAAGATTAGAAAAGATAGGGGCAATACAGAGCAGACCGGCAACTGAGGGCTCCTGGGACACACTTATCGACACAGACACCACTTACTGACAGACACACTAATACAGGCATACACACACACACACACACACCACTTATTGACAAATACCACTGTCAAAGACTTACTGACACATACACACTGACACATCTTACTGACAAATACTTACTGATACACACATTTATAGACACAGACACCACTTACTGACAGATACCCCTTATGGACACAGACATCACTTACTGGCACATACAAACTTAATGACAGACACCCATTACTGACAAAGATACAATTTACTGACACAAACATACAGGCACAAAAACCCCTTACTGTCAGATACCACTTACTGACACAGACACACCTTACTAACACAGATTCCCCTTACTGAAACAAATGCACTAACCAAGGCATACTTACTGACACAGACACACTTACTGATACAAACACACTGACACAAACAGCCCTTATGGACACAGACACCCTTACAGACACAGACACACTTACATAAACAGACACCCCTTACTGACATAAATGCACTTACACAAATAAACTTACTGACAGACACCACTTAAATATGGGAGAGGAGACCCCAGGGCCTGGTGTATGCTGCAACTCGCTGGGTTTTGCACACCTGCCCTGCTGTGACATTCATGAAGGCAGGGGCGGATTGGGATGGAAAACCAGCTAAGGACATTTCTGAAGTAGCGCCTAAATAGGGGGTTGAGTCCATGGGCCTAATTCAGACCTGATCAATTTCACAGACATGAGGGGGGGACGCCCAGCATGTCTGGCCCTACCCCCCCAACCCCTCCCCCCCCCGCGCAAGTACAAAAGCATCGCACGGTGCAATGATTTAGTACTTGATGAGTAGTTCCCTACCTCCTGCTTGCTGACAGGGAGCTACCCGTCGCTGTCCGGGTTGCAGCGACTGCGTGTGACGTCACGCAGCCGCCGTGGCCCTCCCCCCGCATGGTCCGGGCACGCCTGCGTTGCATCACCTGTTCCTACCCTCACACTCTGACTCCCCCTCTCCTCCATCACTCATACTCCGGCAACTCCTCTCCTTCATCCCTCATACTCTGGCACCGCCTCTCCTCCATCACCTGTTCCTTCTCTCACATTCCGGCTCCCCCTCTCCTTCATCACTCATACTCCGGCACCTACTCTCCTCCATCACCTGTTCCTTCTCTCACATTCCGGCTCCCCCTCTCCTCCATCACTCATACTCCAGCATCTCCTCTCATTCATCACTCATACTCCGGCACCTCCTCTCCTCCATCACCTGTTCCTTTTCTCACATTCCGGCTCCCCCTCTCCTCCATCCCTCATACTCCGGCACCTCCTCTCCTCCATCACCTGTTCCTTCTCTCACATTCCGGCTCCCCCTCTCCTCGATCACTTATATTCCGGCACCTACTCTCCTCCATCACCTGTTCCTTCTCTCACACAGTCCGGCTCCTCCTCTCCTCCATCACTCATACTCCGGCTCCCCCTCTCCTTCATCCCTCATACTCCGGCACCTCCTCTCCTCCATCACCTGTTCCTTCCCTCATATTCCGGCTCCCCCTCTCCTCCATCACTCATACTCCGGCACCTCCTCTCGTCCATCACCTGTTTCTTCTCTCACACTCCGCCTCCCCCTCTCCTCCATCACTCATACTCCGGCACCTCCTCTCCTCCATCACCTGTTTCTTCTCTCACACTCCGCCTCCCCCTCTCCTCCATCACTCATACTCCGGCATCTCTGCTCCTCCATCACCTGTTCCTTCTCTCACACTCCGGCTCCCCCTCTCCTCCATCACTCATACTCCGGCACCTCCTCTCCTTCGTCCCTCATACTCTGGCACTTCCTCTCTTCCATCACCTGTTCCTTCCCCCATACTCCGGCTCCCCCTCTCCTCCATCACTCATACTCCGGCACCTTCTCTCCTTCATCCCTCATACTCCTGCACCTCCTCTCCTCCATCACCTGTTCATTCCCTCATACTCCAGCTCCCCCTCTCCTCCATCACTCATACTCCGGCACCTTCTCTCCTTCATCCCTCATTCTCCGGCACCTCCTCTCCTCCATCACCTGTTCTTTCTCTCACACTCTGGCTCCCCCTCTCCTCCATCACTTATACTTCAGCACCTCCTCTCCTCTGGCTCCCCCTCTCCTCCATCACTTATACTCCAGCACCTCCTCTTCTCCATCACCTGTTCCTTCTCTAACACTCCGGCTCCCCCTCTCCTCCATCACTTATACTCCTGCACCTCCTCTACTCCATCACCTGTTCCTACTCTCACACTCCGGCTCCCCCTCTCCTCCATCACTTATACTCCAGCACCTCCTCTCCTCCATCACCTACTCGTTCCCTCACATTCTGGCTCTCCCTCTCCCCCATAACTCTGCTTCATCCCTCACATTCTGGCTCTCCCTCTCCTCCATAACTTTGCTTCATCCCTCACATTCTGGCCCGTCCTCTTCTCCATTACCCTCCTTACTTTACAGCCGCAGCGCTCAGTAAAAGCCAGACAGAGAAGGTCTACAATACTGCGGCCACTTCTCCTCACGTTTTCATGCCTGACCTCTACTCCCCTGCAGGTTGCGCAGCCAGTGTGAAAAATAAGGGAAATAAGAAAACAGTGCTCCTTGAAAACTATTCTTTCAAAGGGCCTAATTCAGACCTGTCGCAAGCAGGCATTTTTTGCACGAGGTAGTCACCGCCTACATGGGGAGGGGGTAACCGCTGTGCAAGGGTGCGAATGCATGTGCAGAGAGCTGCACAAACAAAAGTTTGTGCAGTCTTTGCACAGCTCAGGGCTTACTCTTCCAGTGCGATGATCTGGCCCAGAGCTGACGTCAGGAACCCTCCCATCAAACGGCTGGACACGCCTGCGTTTCTCCGGACACTCCTAGGAAACGGTCAGTTGACACCCACAAATGGCCTATTCCTGTCAATCTTCTTGCGATCGCCAATGCAATCACTTTCTTCGTCCGTCCCGTTGCTACCTCTCACCGCACTTCAACAATAACAATGGCTCTACATTGTATTATTAATATACTGTATGTCACATTCACCTTACTGTTATTACTTAGATCACAGAATAAAGTTATTTTAGTGTCTCACTGTATAAAATCACCACTGAACTGCATTTTCTGGCCAAGAAAAATTATTATCATTATTACCAGTTATTTATATTGCGCACACATATCCTGCTGCGCATTACAGAGAACATTTGGCCTTTCACATCAGTTCTGGCCCCAGTGGAGCTTACAATCTATGTTCGCTACCTCATTTACTGTACACACACACACTTACATACTAAGGTTAATTTATGTCGGGAAACCACATGTGGGAGGAAACCCACACAAGGGGAGAATATACAAACTCCACACAGACCCATGGTGGGAATCAAACCCACAACCTCAGTGCTGTGAATAAATGTATTTAACTATAATTTTATGACACATAAATGACCTTTAATAGGAGAGAACTCCGCCCCTCTATAATATACTTTCAGATTATTGACACGTGAGGACAATACCAGGCACACCCTACATTAACCAACAACAATCACCATAAAACTTGTGGAGGAAACACAGGGGGTGATTCAGAGCTGATTGTAGATGTGCTAAATTTAGCACACCTACAATCAGTTTCTCTGACAAGTGGGTGGACACCCGGAACAGGGCTAGTCCGCCCCACATGTCAGGCCCTGCCTATTCTCCCCCCCCTGCCAAGTAGCTCCCTACCTGCGCAACCTAGATGTGCTGGCAGGCGGCTACCCACCACGTTCCGGGTCGCAGTGGCTGCGTGTGGCATCAAGCAGCCGCCACAGCCCACTCCCACAACGGACCGGAGATGCCTGCATTGTCCGTACTGCGCCCCACCAACGGCGTTCTAACACTGTTGGCACGCCCCCTCCTGCCCTGCCTCAGCCTGTCAATCAGGCAAAGGCAATCGCACCAGTGAGATGCATCTCACTGGGACTTCCTTCAGAGTGCAGCGATTGCCCCTGAATCATCACCACAGTCCATGAGGCTTACACATGATGTAAGCCCCACAGACTGCCCCTCCCCCCCGATAATATTGTTCAGCTATTTATATTTAAGTTGAGCATCCTCTCCCCCATCATAGATTAACTTGTGTCATACCCCCTTATATATTAATTTAAGTTGTACCTGTCCCCCTTATATATTTATTTACTTTGTGACACTGCCTCCCCATATATTAATTTAACTTGTATCTTCCCCCCCTTATGTTTTAATTTACCTTGTGTCTGTACCCCACCTTCACTTATGCTACTATCGCATGTTAAATAATATATTATGTGCTGCGCCACCAGACAGGGAAAAAGCAAAGATGAATAAGCTTACTGTTCACAGCCAGCCAGTGCCACATCAGATGAGGGGGCGGAGCTTCAGGCTGGGTAAGGGCGGAGCCACGGACAGGACGGGGCGTGGCCTCGGGCAGATTCAGGCAGGGACAGTTTCGTGGTCTGAACGCTGATCTGTGCCCAGCCAGCTGGTTCGGTGTGGAGATTACTGAGCAGCCAGGAGGTGAGGGAGCTGTGCTGCTGGTGATGACAGGAATATTTTTTCCTGTTATCACTGGCTGCGTTGCATTGGAGCCTGTGGGCCTATTTTCAATGGGGGGCCTGGAGCTGCAGCTCCATCCGCCCCATTGTTAATCCGGCCCTGCTTATACTTAACCACGGACTGTGTCCAGAATCATATATAAGATGTTTGGTCCTAACTAACTATATCAAATTAATGGACGACTGAACAGCTTCTAACTCTTTCATACCTGATATGGTTATCATATGAAATTCATCACTGTTCCATATTTTATCTGATGCTGTTTTCTTATATTACTTTGATAAACAGTAATATATTATATGATTAAATTGTATTTTATTATACTATAGTATCAGCGCTCCTTTCTGCTACAGTACCTTTAATAAGGCTGCAAGTCTGTTACTTTGAATCATTATATATTACTGTGGATGTGTTTCAAATAGAGATGTGCGGCGGGCACTTTTCCTGTTTTGTGTTTTGGTTTTGGATCTGGATCCTCTCTCGTGTTTTGGATCTGTATTGGTTTTGCCAAAACCACCCTTTCGGGTTTTGGTTTTATATCTGGATGATTTTTTTAAAAAAACCATAAAAATAGCTAAAATCACAGAATTTGGGGGTAATTTTGATGCTATGGTATTATTAACCTCAATAACATTCATTTCCACTCATTTCCAGTCTATTCTGAACACCTCACACTATTGTTTTTAGGCCTAAAAGTTGCACTAGGTAGCTGTATGACTAAAGCTAAGCGACACAAGTGTGCAGTAGAGATGAGTGCCTGAAATTTTTCGGGTTTTGTGTTTTGGTTTTGGGTTCGGTTCCGCGGCCGTGTTTTGGGTTCGAACGCGTTTTGGCAAAACCTCACCGAATTTTTTTTGTCGGATTCGGGTGTGTTTTGGATTCGGGTGTTTTTTTCAAAAAACACTAAAAAACAGCTTAAATCATAGAATTTGGGGGTCATTTTGATCCCAAAGTATTATTAACCTCAAAAACCATAATTTACACTCATTTTCAGTCTATTCTGAATACCTCACACCTCACAATATTATTTTTAGTCCTAAAATTTGCACCGAGGTCGCTGTGTGAGTAAGATAAGCGACCCTAGTGGCCGACACAAACACCGGGCCCATCTAGGAGTGGCACTGCAGTGTCACGCAGGATGTCCCTTCCAAAAAACCCTCCCCAAACAGCACATGACGCAAAGAAAAAAAGAGGCGCAATGAGGTAGCTGTGTGAGTAAGATTAGCGACCCTAGTGGCCGACACAAACACCGGGCCCATCTAGGAGTGGCACTGCAGTGTCACGCAGGATGGCCCTTCCAAAAAACCCTCCCCAAACAGCACATGACGCAAAGAAAAAAAGAGGCGCAATGAGGTAGCTGTGTGAGTAAGATTAGCGACCCTAGTGGCCGACACAAACACCGGGCCCATCTAGGAGTGGCACTGCAGTGTCACGCAGGATGTCCCTTCCAAAAAACCCTCCCCAAACAGCACATGACGCAAAGAAAAAAAGAGGCGCAATGAGGTAGCTGTGTGAGTAAGATTAGCGACCCTAGTGGCCGACACAAACACCGGGCCCATCTAGGAGTGGCACTGCAGTGTCACGCAGGATGTCCCTTCCAAAAAACCCTCCCCAAACAGCACATGACGCAAAGAAAAAAAGAGGCGCAATGAGGTAGCTGTGTGAGTAAGATTAGCGACCCTAGTGGCCGACACAAACACCGGGCCCATCTAGGAGTGGCACTGCAGTGTCACGCAGGATGGCCCTTCCAAAAAACCCTCCCCAAACAGCACATGACGCAAAGAAAAAAAGAGGCGCAATGAGGTAGCTGTGTGAGTAAGATTAGCGACCCTAGTGGCCGACACAAACACCGGGCCCATCTAGGAGTGGCACTGCAGTGTCACGCAGGATGGCCCTTCCAAAAAACCCTCCCCAAACAGCACATGACGCAAAGAAAAAAAGAGGCGCAATGAGGTAGCTGTGTGAGTAAGATTAGCGACCCTAGTGGCCGACACAAACACCGGGCCCATCTAGGAGTGGCACTGCAGTGTCACGCAGGATGTCCCTTCCAAAAAACCCTCCCCAAACAGCACATGACGCAAAGAAAAAAAGAGGCGCAATGAGGTAGCTGACTGTGTGAGTAAGATTAGCGACCCTAGTGGCCGACACAAACACCGGGCCCATCTAGGAGTGGCACTGCAGTGTCACGCAGGATGTCCCTTCCAAAAAACCCTCCCCAATCAGCACATGATGCAAAGAAAAAGAAAAGAAAAAAGAGGTGCAAGATGGAATTGTCCTTGGGCCCTCCCACCCACCCTTATGTTGTATAAACAAAACAGGACATGCACACTTTAACCAACCCATCATTTCAGTGACAGGGTCTGCCACACGACTGTGACTGATATGACGGGTTGGTTTGGACCCCCCCCAAAAAAGAAGCAATTAATCTCTCCTTGCACAAACTGGCTCTACAGAGGCAAGATGTCCACCTCATCTTCACCCTCCGATATATCACCGTGTACATCCCCCTCCTCACAGATTATCAATTCGTCCCCACTGGAATCCACCATCTCAGCTCCCTGTGTACTTTGTGGAGGCAATTGCTGCTGGTCAATGTCTCCGCGGAGGAATTGATTATAATTCATTTTAATGAACATCATCTTCTCCACATTTTCTGGATGTAACCTCGTACGCCGATTGCTGACAAGGTGAGCGGCGGCACTAAACACTCTTTCGGAGTACACACTTGTGGGAGGGCAACTTAGGTAGAATAAAGCCAGTTTGTGCAAGGGCCTCCAAATTGCCTCTTTTTCCTGCCAGTATAAGTACGGACTGTGTGACGTGCCTACTTGGATGCGGTCACTCATATAATCCTCCACCATTCTATCAATGTTGAGAGAATCATATGCAGTGACAGTAGACGACATGTCCGTAATCGTTGTCAGGTCCTTCAGTCCGGACCAGATGTCAGCATCAGCAGTCGCTCCAGACTGCCCTGCATCACCGCCAGCGGGTGGGCTCGGAATTCTGAGCCTTTTCCTCGCACCCCCAGTTGCGGGAGAATGTGAAGGAGGAGATGTTGACAGGTCGCGTTCCGCTTGACTTGACAATTTTGTCACCAGCAGGTCTTTCAACCCCAGCAGACCTGTGTCTGCCGGAAAGAGAGATCCAAGGTAGGCTTTAAATCTAGGATCGAGCACGGTGGCCAAAATGTAGTGCTCTGATTTCAACAGATTGACCACCCGTGAATCCTTGTTAAGCGAATTAAGGGCTGCATCCACAAGTCCCACATGCCTAGCGGAATCGCTCCCTTTTAGCTCCTTCTTCAATGCCTCCAGCTTCTTCTGCAAAAGCCTGATGAGGGGAATGACCTGACTCAGGCTGGCAGTGTCTGAACTGACTTCACGTGTGGCAAGTTCAAAGGGCATCAGAACCTTGCACAACGTTGAAATCATTCTCCACTGCACTTGAGACAGGTGCATTCCACCTCCTATATCGTGCTCAATTGTATAGGCTTGAATGGCCTTTTGCTGCTCCTCCAACCTCTGAAGCATATAGAGGGTTGAATTCCACCTCGTTACCACTTCTTGCTTCAGATGATGGCAGGGCAGGTTCAGTAGTTTTTGGTGGTGCTCCAGTCTTCTGTACGTGGTGCCTGTACGCCGAAAGTGTCCCGCAATTTTTCTGGCCACCGACAGCATCTCTTGCACGCCCCTGTCGTTTTTTTAAAAATTCTGCACCACCAAATTCAAGGTATGTGCAAAACATGGGACGTGCTGGAATTTGCCCATATTTAATGCACACACAATATTGCTGGCGTTGTCCGATGCCACAAATCCACAGGAGAGTCCAATTGGGGTAAGCCATTCCGCGATGATCTTCCTCAGTTGCCGTAAGAGGTTTTCAGCTGTGTGCGTATTCTGGAAAGCGGTGATACAAAGCGTAGCCTGCCTAGGAAAGAGTTGGCGTTTGCGAGATGCTGCTACTGGTGCCGCCGCTGCTGTTCTTGCGGCGGGAGTCCATACATCTACCCAGTGGGCTGTCACAGTCATATAGTCCTGACCCTGCCCTGCTCCACTTGTCCACATGTCCGTGGTTAAGTGGACATTGGGTACAACTGCATTTTTTAGGACACTGGTGAGTCTTTTTCTGACGTCCGTGTACATTCTCGGTATCGCCTGCCTAGAGAAGTGGAACCTAGATGGTATTTGGTAACGGGGGCACACTGCCTCAATATATTGTCTAGTTCCCTGTGAACTAACGGCGGATACCGGACGCACGTCTAACACCAACATAGTTGTCAAGGACTCAGTTATCCGCTTTGCAGTAGGATGACTGCTGTGATATTTCATCTTCCTCGCAAAGGACTGTTGAACAGTCAATTGCTTACTGGAAGTAGTACAAGTGGGCTTACGACTTCCCCTCTGGGATGACCATCGACTCCCAGCGGCAACAACAGCAGTGCCAGCAGCAGTAGGCGTTACACGCAAGGATGCATCGGAGGAATCCCAGGCAGTCGAGGACTCGTCAGAATTGCCAGTGACATGGCCTGCAGGACTTTTGGCATTCCTGGGGAAGGAGGAAATTGACACTGAGGGAGTTGGTGGGGTGGTTTGCGTGAGCTTGGTTACAAGAGGAAGGGATTTACTGGTCAGTGGACTGCTTCCGCTGTCACCCAAAGTTTTTGAACTTGTCACTGACTTATTATGAATGCGCTGCAGGTGACGTATAAGGGAGGATGTTCCGAGGTGGTTAACGTCCTTACCCCTACTTATTACAGCTTGACAAAGGGAACACACGGCTTGACACCTGTTGTCCGCATTTCTGGTGAAATACCTCCACACCGAAGAGCTGATTTTTTTGGTATTTTCACCTGGCATGTCAACGGCCATATTCCTCCCACGGACAACAGGTGTCTCCCCGGGTGCCTGACTTAAACAAACCACCTCACCATCAGAATCCTCCTGGTCAATTTCCTCCCCAGCGCCAGCAACACCCATATCCTCCTCATCCTGGTGTACTTCAACACTGACATCTTCAGTCTGACTATCAGGAACTGGACTGCGGGTGCTCCTTCCAGCACTTGCAGGGGGCGTGCAAATGGTGGAAGGCGCATGCTCTTCACGTCCAGTGTTGGGAAGGTCAGGCATCGCAACCGACACAATTGGACTCTCCTTGTGGATTTGGGATTTCAAAGAACGCACAGTTCTTTGCGGTGCTTTTGTCAGCTTGAGTCTTTTCAGTTTTCTAGCGAGAGGCTGAGTGCTTCCATCCTCATGTGAAGCTGAACCACTAGCCATGAACATAGGCCAGGGCCTCAGCCGTTCCTTGCCACTCCGTGTGGTAAATGGCATATTGGCAAGTTTACGCTTCTCCTCCGACAATTTTATTTTAGGTTTTGGAGTCCTTTTTTTACTGATATTTGGTGTTTTGGTTTTGACATGCTCTGTACTATGCCATTGGGCATCGGCCTTGGCAGACGACGTTGCTGGCATTTCATCGTCTCGGCCATGACTAGTGGCAGCAGCTTCAGCACGAGGTGGAAGTGGATCTTGATCTTTCCCTAATTTTGGAACCTCAACATTTTTGTTCTCCATATTTTAATAGGCACAACTAAAAGGCACCTCAGGTAAACAATGGAGATGGATGGATTGGATACTAGTATACAATTATGGACGGGCTGCCGAGTGCCGACACAGAGGTAGCCACAGCCGTGAACTACCGCACTGTACTGTGTCTGCTGCTAATATATAGACTGGTTGATAAAGAGATAGTATACTCGTAACTAGTATGTATGTATAAAGAAAGAAAAAAAAACCACGGTTAGGTGGTATATACAATTATGGACGGGCTGCCGAGTGCCGACACAGAGGTAGCCACAGCCGTGAACTACCGCACTGTACTGTGTCTGCTGCTAATATATAGACTGGTTGATAAAGAGATAGTATACTCGTAACTAGTATGTATGTATAAAGAAAGAAAAAAAAACCACGGTTAGGTGGTATATACAATTATGGACGGGCTGCCGAGTGCCGACACAGAGGTAGCCACAGCCGTGAACTACCGCACTGTACTGTGTCTGCTGCTAATATATAGACTGGTTGATAAAGAGATAGTATACTCGTAACTAGTATGTATGTATAAAGAAAGAAAAAAAAACCACGGTTAGGTGGTATATACAATTATGGACGGGCTGCCGAGTGCCGACACAGAGGTAGCCACAGCCGTGAACTACCGCACTGTACTGTGTCTGCTGCTAATATATAGACTGGTTGATAAAGAGATAGTATACTCGTAACTAGTATGTATGTATAAAGAAAGAAAAAAAAACCACGGTTAGGTGGTATATACAATTATGGACGGGCTGCCGAGTGCCGACACAGAGGTAGCCACAGCCGTGAACTACCGCACTGTACTGTGTCTGCTGCTAATATATAGACTGGTTGATAAAGAGATAGTATACTCGTAACTAGTATGTATGTATAAAGAAAGAAAAAAAAACCACGGTTAGGTGGTATACTATATACAATTATGGACGGGCTGCCGAGTGCCGACACAGAGGTAGCCACAGCCGTGAACTACCGCACTGTACTGTGTCTGCTGCTAATATATAGACTGGTTGATAAAGAGATAGTATACTCGTAACTAGTATGTATGTATAAAGAAAGAAAAAAAAACCACGGTTAGGTGGTATATACAATTATGGACGGGCTGCCGAGTGCCGACACAGAGGTAGCCACAGCCGTGAACTACCGCACTGTACTGTGTCTGCTGCTAATATATAGACTGGTTGATAAAGAGATAGTATACTCGTAACTAGTATGTATGTATAAAGAAAGAAAAAAAAACCACGGTTAGGTGGTATATACAATTATGGACGGGCTGCCGAGTGCCGACACAGAGGTAGCCACAGCCGTGAACTACCGCACTGTACTGTGTCTGCTGCTAATATATAGACTGGTTGATAAAGAGATAGTATACTCGTAACTAGTATGTATGTATAAAGAAAGAAAAAAAAACCACGGTTAGGTGGTATATACAATTATGGACGGGCTGCCGAGTGCCGACACAGAGGTAGCCACAGCCGTGAACTACCGCACTGTACTGTGTCTGCTGCTAATATATAGACTGGTTGATAAAGAGATAGTATACTCGTAACTAGTATGTATGTATAAAGAAAGAAAAAAAAAACCACGGTTAGGTGGTATATACAATTATGGACGGGCTGCCGAGTGCCGACACAGAGGTAGCCACAGCCGTGAACTACCGCACTGTACTGTGTCTGCTGCTAATATATAGACTGGTTGATAAAGAGATAGTATACTCGTAACTAGTATGTATGTATAAAGAAAGAAAAAAAAAACACGGTTAGGTGGTATATACAATTATGGACGGGCTGCCGAGTGCCGACACAGAGGTAGCCACAGCCGTGAACTACCGCACTGTACTGTGTCTGCTGCTAATATAGACTGGTTGATAAAGAGATAGTATACTCGTAACTAGTATGTATGTATAAAGAAAGAAAAAAAAACCACGGTTAGGTGGTATATACAATTATGGACGGGCTGCCGAGTGCCGACACAGAGGTAGCCACAGCCGTGAACTACCGCACTGTACTGTGTCTGCTGCTAATATAGACTGGTTGATAAAGAGATAATATACTACTAATATTATATATACTGGTGGTCAGGTCACTGGTCACTAGTCACACTGGCAGTGGCACTCCTGCAGCAAAAGTGTGCACTGTTTTAATATAATATTATGTACTCCTGGCTCCTGCTATAACCTATAACTGGCACTGCAGTAGTGCTCCCCAGTCTCCCCCACAATTATAAGCTGTGTGAGCTGAGCAGTCAGACAGATATATAATATATATAGATGATGCAGCACACTGGCCTGAGCCTGAGCAGTGCACACAGATATGGTATGTGACTGACTGAGTCACTGTGTGTATCGCTTTTTTCAGGCAGAGAACGGATATATTAAATAAACTGCACTGTGTGTCTGGTGGTCACTCACTATATAATATATTATGTACTCCTGGCTCCTGCTATAACCTATAACTGGCACTGCAGTAGTGCTCCCCAGTCTCCCCCACAATTATAAGCTGTGTGAGCTGAGCAGTCAGACAGATATATATAATATTATATATAGATAATAGATGATGCAGCACACTGGCCTGAGCCTGAGCAGTGCACACAGATATGGTATGTGACTGAGTCACTGTGTGCTGTGTATCGCTTTTTTCAGGCAGAGAACGGATTATAAATAAAACTGGTGGTCACTGGTCACTATCAGCAAAACTCTGCACTGTACTGAGTACTCCTAATGCTCCCCAAAATTAGTAAATCAAGTGTCTCTCTAATCTATTCTAAACGGAGAGGACGCCAGCCACGTCCTCTCCCTATCAATCTCAATGCACGTGTGAAAATGGCGGCGACGCGCGGCTCCTTATATAGAATCCGAGTCTCGCGATAGAATCCGAGCCTCGCGAGAATCCGACAGCGTCATGATGACGTTCGGGCGCGCTCGGGTTAACCGAGCAAGGCGGGAAGATCCGAGTCGCTCGGACCCGTAAAAAAAACATGAAGTTCGTGCGGGTTCGGATTCAGAGAAACCGAACCCGCTCATCTCTAGTGTGCAGCACAAACACCTGGCCCATCTAGGAGTGGCACTGCAGTGGCAGACAGGATGGCACTTTTAAAAACTAGGCCCCAAACAGCACATCATGCAAAGAAGAAAAAGAGGTGCAATAATGTAGCTGGATGGCTAAGCTAAGCGACACAAGTGTGCGGCACAAACACCTGACCCATATAGGGTTGGCACTGCAGTCCCACTGCACTAATGGCGGATACCGGACGCACGTCTAACACCAACACAGCTGTCAAGGCCTCAGTTATCTGCTTTGCAACAGGATGACTGCTGTCATATTTCATCTTCCTCGCAAAGGACTTGTGGACAGTCATTTGCTTAGTTGAAGTAGTACAAGTGGTCTTCTGACTTCTCCTCTGGGATGACGATCGACTCCCAGCAGCAACAACAGCAGCAGCAGCAGCAACAGGAGGAAGTGGTTCTTGATCTTTCCCTATTTTATCATCAAAATTTTTGTTCTCCATTATTTTTGTGGAATTATATAACAAAATACAGCACAGGAGAGCGTACCTCTACACCACACAGGACAAAGCCTGTAAAAAATATTTGGATTAAATATCAATAACCCCTTTATTTGGAGTAAATAATATACAGCACAGGACAGCACCACTGAACTTATATTGTAGCACCAATGTACCGGACTTATATGGCAGTACCACTGGACTGGACTTATACCAGGGGCAAACGCAGGTATTAGTCAGGGGAGTTTCCATAGGGGTAGGATTTAGTCAGGGGAGTTTCCATAGGGGTGTGTGCGGGTATGTATATATATAAATATATATATATATATATATATACACACACACACACACACGTATATAGTGAAAAAAAAAAAACTGCCGCACACACATAATGTCCTCGCCAGAGAGTGCTCAACACATAATGTCAATTTGTATAGGTAAAAGAATACGCACATCCAATTTTTATGCAAAAAAAATAATCCTTTATGAATCTCCACATAAAGTGCAGTTTCAGCCAAAAGAGATCGTAGCTGTGGGCATATTCATCTAATCAAGCAATTACTTCGTCATAATATACTCATCAAATGCAGCATCATGATCCACTGTACATCAGCCTCCATAAACATAAACATATGTATATACATGTATAGCACTCACATTCGTATATACATAAACACACATGCATACATACATACATACATACATACATACATACATACATACACAAGCACACACACACACATACTAACATACATAACTACAAATACATACATATACAAAAAACTCATATACAGTATACATACTGTATATTTTATGCGTACCACAAGCCTTGGGGCTATGAGTCGGGAGCAGCCTGTCATGACTGTGAGGACAGAGGGAGCTGCTGTGGCTGAGCATGCGCAGCCAGCAGCTCCCTCCGGACATTCTCTATGCAGAGAGCTACACATAGCTAGCTCTCTGCTGCCTGCTCTAGCAGCTCCACGGTCGCGGCTTTTAAAGACCAAGACACTGCTGTCTCCTTCTCAAAAATAAAACAATTTGGCTCATCAGGGGGGATCCAGGTACTTGGAACCCCCCCATGCATGCGCCACTGTATACGGCAATATTACTGTACTTATACGGCAGTACCACTGGACATATACTTCAGTATCACTTGCCTGGATTTAAATAGCAGTACCATTGGACATATACGACAGTATCACTGGACTTATACGACAGTATCACTGAACTGTATTTATACAGCAGTACCACTGGACATATACGGCAGTATCACTGGATTAATTCAGCAGTACCACTGGACATTTATGGCAGCATCACTGGACTTATACAGCAGTACCACTGGACTGGATTTATACGGCAGTACCACTGGATTTATACGGAAGTACCACTGGACATTTATGCAGAGGCAGAACTCTGGGAGGCAACGGAGTCATCTGCACCGGGCTCCTGCTCTGAAGGGGGGCTCTTCTCCTCCCATTCTGTGACACCATTGAAGTAAGTTAATTGATGGCTGCTGCTATCTATTCACTATATGAAGTTACTTCTCTGACAATTACACATAACTTCATATTGTTACAATTCTCATGCTTCCTGTACTGGAGCAAATAGCTCCATCAGTAAAGTGTCTGCTGTCAGTGGGTTCTAATCCTGGGAATGACTGCTAAGAAATGTGTGATTTAAAATAAAAGACAATGAAATGTATATATACAGTATATGAAAAAAAATTCAGAACACTCCATGCGCGCACACACACACACACACACACACACACACACACACACACACACACATATATGAACACATGCATACATATATTTATCTAAATATAGGGGAGGGGGCAACTGGTATGAACTTGCCTCCGGGCGACTGTAACGAACTTCCGCCACTGTATTTATGGTAGTATCATTGGACATTTACAGCAGTATCACTGGACTGGATTTATATGGCAGTACCACTGGATTTATACAGCAGTACCACTGTACATATACGGCAGTATCACTGGAATTATATGGCAGTACCACTGGACATATACGGCGGTATAACTGGATTTTTACAGATGTACCACTGGACATATATGGCAGTATCACTGGACTGTATTTCTAAGGCAGTACCACTGGATTTATACGCCAGTACCACTGGACATATACGGCAGTATCACTGGAATTATATGGCAGTACCACTGGACATACAGTATACGGCAGTATCACTGTATTTATATTGCAGTACAACTGGACTTATATGGCAGTATCACTGGACAAGATTTATAAGGCAGTACCACTGGATTTATTCGGCAGTATCACTGGATTTATATGGCAGTACCACTGGACATATATGGCAGTATCACTGGAATTATATGGCAGTACCACTGGACATATACGACAGTATAACTGGATTTATATGGCAGTACCACTGGACATATATGGCAGTATCACTGGAATTATATGGCATTACCATTGGACATATACAGCAGTATAACTGGATTTATACGGCAGTACCATTGGACATGTATGGTAGTATCACTGGAATTATATGGCAGTACCACTGCAAATATATGGCAGTATCACTGGATTTATATGGCAGTACCACTGGACATATATGGCAGTATCACTGGAATTATATGGCAGTACCACTGGACATATACGACAGTATAACTGGATTTATATGGCAGTACCACTGGACATATATGGCAGTATCACTGGAATTATATGGCATTACCATTGGACATATACAGCAGTATAACTGGATTTATACGGCAGTACCATTGGACATGTATGGTAGTATCACTGGACTTATATGGCAGTACCACTGGACTGGATTTATATGGCGCTACCACTGGACATATACGGCAGTATCACTGGAATTATATGGCAGAACCACTGGACATATACGGCAGTATCACTGTATTTATATGGCAGTATCACTGGACATATACGGCAGTATCACTGGACTTAAACGGCAGTATCACTGGACTGTATTTATACAGCAGTACCACTGGATTTAAATGACAGTACCACTGTAAAAAATACAGCAGTGTCACTGGATTTATACGGCAGTACCACTGGACATACATGGCAGTATCACTGGACATATACGACAGTACCACTGGACTGGATTTATATGGCAGTATCACTGGACTTTTTCAGCAGTATCACTGGACATATACGGCAGTATCACTGGACATATATGGCAGTATCATTGGACTTATACAGCAGCACAGGGACACAACCACTGGACTGATGCAGGACAACACAGCGCTACTGCAATGGACTGGACTTATACAGCAGCACTGGACATATGGCAGCAGAGGACACCACCAAGTGACTGGACTGATGCAGCACAAGACACTACCACTGTACTGATGCAAGACAACACAGCACAACTGAACTGGACTTATACAGCAGCACTGGACATATGGCAGCAGAGGACACCACCACTTTGACTGGACTGATGCAGTGTAAGACATTACACTGGACTGAGCAGCACAAGACATCACTGTAATTGCCACCCCACTTTTCCTCCTACACAGACACTGAGGGCGGAGACACGTCCTCTCATTACACTCTCCAATTCCGGAGTGAAAATGGTGGCGATGCACAGCTCCTTATATGGAATCCAAAACCCGCTATAATCCGACAGCGGAATGATGACGTATTGCCTCGTTCTGGTTTCTGAATCTGTCGGGAAGTCCTGAGCTGAACTCGGTGGGGGGTTAAGTTTGGGGGGGTTCGGTTCTCTGAGAACTGAACCCGCTCATCTCTAGTTTCAATACTTTATTGAATGTTTCACTTATCCATGTGTTTATATTCTAAAGTTTGAATATCCAGTAGTAAATACTAGTGATGAGCGAGGTTCGGTTTTACTCGGTTTTACTCGGTTTTACTCGGTTCTCAAAACGGCATCTTATTGGCTATCCAAAACACGTGACATCCGTGAGCCAATAAGATGCCGTTTTGAGAACCGAGTAAAACCGAGTAAAACCGAATCCGCTCATCACTAGTAAATACTATTCTATGAGAGAGTTTCTAGTAAATTGCATAAAATAAATGAATGCTGCAAATACAGATGTGCAGGCTAGTTGACCTAAATGTGTAATTAAAATATCTCTTACAAAGTGTTTTTACATGTATTAACCTTGTCAAAGTCGAAAAATATTGTAATGCATACACCATGTACTAACCCCATACACATGCCCGCTGCGCATGCACTTATTCCGCCGTGCGTGCTCATATCCGCAATTTGCGTAGGATCGCTCCTGCGATCATGCGCGTGGTATGGGTATTTACGGCAGAGTTTGTGAGCGCATAGAGGGTTATCAGAACATTACATATTTAACCCAAATAGTGCATTTTGTACACATAGTTCCCCTACACCACATCAGCAAGTATCAACAGTTTAAATGATTCCAGGACTAAGGGATTCGCCTTTGCATGATAGGAGGGGACAGACGAAGGTTATAAGGTGATGTCTAGTATCCAGCTGTAGGGTATTTTAAGGGTAACATTCCGGTGTTGGTTAGAGAAAGATCGCATGTTCCTGCGTATAGTTATGTGCAAAAGTAGAATATAGATATTAACTGTATTTACTGTATATTATGTATGCGGCGGGAATCCAGAGGATACCACCCCCAAGAGCAGTTGAGAAAGACATCGCCCACCTTTTCAAATCAACCTATGACCTCTCCTGTAATGTAGAGACACATCTCTGTGTCCAATGGACAATGAGATTACAGTGACCATTGTATTGTGTATGTAAGTTGTGTATAAAAAGCCCGTTTTTGCCTCGCCGGTGAGAAGACTCTGAACGCTTTCTACCTGACAAGCGGAGGACCGGCCGGGTTGCGCTTGCGAACATTTTCACGTATGTACATTCTCTGTAGCCATTTACTCTGTTGTAGATTTATCTTGTTAGTCTGTAGTGTATAATTTGTACTGTTTTACCTTTTGAAATAATCCACTGTGGCCTTAGAACCCTGTGGTTCAACTACATATCGGTGTTGTGTCCTCACTTTCCTGCAAGGGTTTACAAGCGTATTTAACTGTATAAGGTTTATAAATATTGATAAGGTGTACGCACTGCGGGTACTTTATACCGCCAGCGCTACTTAAGGTTTAAGGTATAACATCGTTGCAGTACTTTGCTGCTAAAGGTTTAAAGTGTAATATCATTGCATTGTATCACTAACAAGGTTTAAAGGTTATCAATTGTGTGTGCGCGCGCTCTGCGTACTCTGTACACTCAGCGCGGCGTGTGTACGCCAAGTACATACCACGGTCGGGACTCTGTACGCAAATAGCGTACAAAGTGCGTAGCGCATGTATTCAATCTAGCGGCCATAGCAGCTCCACGGTAAAAGTGTATCTAGAGGTATAGCTTTATGGTTTAAGATAATATCGACATTATCAACCTGTAGAACTGTATAGGAGAAACAGCACAATACTCTTTCTTGGAAGTAATATAGAGAAGTGTTCCTGAAAAATAAAGAGAATATTATTTGCATCTACTATGTTTGATATGTGCAAAGTTTGCTGTGATTACAATATACTTTACCAATAGAGAGTAAAACAAGTTGTTTAGATAAAGTAGTAATTATCATGTATTGGGATTTTCTAAGTATGGCAAAGGATACAAACTCAATCCTTAGAGAGCAGTATATGTTGAGGCACCTAAAGATAAAGATACCTTAACAGCATACAGGGGAAAAATGGGGGACCTTGCATCTCTGTCATTGGTAGAAGGTTAATGAAGTAAGGCCAAGGGGTGGAAGTGAAATCAAGATCAGGAATATCTCCGCAATGTTTCGGTAAAACAAACCTGTGAGTATAACAGTCCCTCTAGGAGGAGTTCCCTACATTAACATACTGTATAAACTGTATCTGTATTTTGGCCTCAAAAACCACCAACAATGCCCATCATTTTCAAAACACAGGCCAGCCAGCTGCATAATATATGTACCCCATGTCTCCCTTACTATCACTTATATCTAGTGATGCAGCCATGGCTACACAATATGTTACACCTCTTCTGCTGCCCATGTCTGGCCACTTCTACAAAATTTTACAGGGCCACATTTAGTTCCCAATCTGCCTCTGATCTCAGACACAACTGCAGCAAAAGATGCAAGGAAGGCTGCAACTGTGTACAATCAGTCCCTATGAGGAGGGTTCCCGCCCCTATGAGGAGGGATCCCGCCCCCTCAACACACCACACTCCCATTAGGGCTGCTTCCATAAATTTCCCGGGCTATTTTTTTATCCCAATCTGTACCTATCTCTGCCTACACTGGTCTCTTGTCTGGTGTTTGCCTACTGAAGCTTCCTATCCTGATCATTTGGCTTGGCTTTTACTTTTGTGAACTTGCTTATTGTCATTGGGGGTAATTCAGAGTTGATCGCAGTAGCAAATTTGTTAGCAGTTGGGTAAAACCATGAGCACTGCAGGTATGGCAGATATAACATTTATAGAGAGTTAGCTTTGGGTTATTTTGTTTCTGTGCAGGGTAAATACTGGCTGCTTTATTTTTACACTGTAATTAAGATTTCATATTGAACACACCCCACCAAAATCTAACTCTCTCTGCACATGTTATATCTGCCCCCCCCCCCCCCCGCAGTGCACATGGGCCCTCATTCTGAGTTGATCGCTTGCTGCCGTTTTTCACAGCGCAGCAATCAGGTTACTACTGTGCATGCATATGCACCGCAATGCGCACGCGCGTCGTACGGGTACAAACAGCATCATTGCTGTGCAATGCTTCTAGCGACGAATCCACTCGCACAGCCGATCACAAGGAGATTGACAGGAAGAGGGCGTTTGTGGGTGTCAACTGACTGTTTTCTGGGAGTGGTAGGGAAAACGCAGGCGTCTCCAGGCGTTTGCAGGGCGGATGTCTGACGTCAATTCCGGGCCTAGACAGGCTGAAGTGATCGCAAGGGCTGAGTAAGTTCAGACCTACTCTGAAACTGCAAAAAACTTTTTCGTACCACTTGGCTGCACATGCGATCGCACACTTGCAAAGCGAAAATACACTCCCCTGTGGGGGGCGACTATGCACTTGCACGGCTGCAAAAAATAGCTAGTGAGCGATCAACTCGGAATGAGGGCCATGGTTTTGCCCAACTGCTAACAAATGTGCTGCTGCGATCAGCTCTAAATTAGGGGGGTCATTCCGAGTTGATCACTAGCTGCCGTTGTTCGCAGCACAGTGATCAGACTAAAAAATGGCTTTTCTGCATATGCGTATGCACCGCAATGCGCACGCGTGTCGTATGGGTACAAAGCCCGTTGTTGTTTTGCACAGGTTCTAGCGAAGTTTTCAGTCGCACTGACGGACGCAAGAAGATTGACAGGAAGGGGGCGTTTCTGGGTGTCAACTGACCATTTTAAGGGAGTGTTTGCAAAAACGCAGGCGTGTCTGAAAAAATGCAGGCGTGGCTGGGCGTTCGCTGGGTGGGTGTATGACGTCAAATCCGGACACAAATAGGCTGAAGTGATTGCAAGTGCTGAATAGGTTTAGAGCTACTCTGAAACTGCACAAACTGTTTTTGCAGAGCTCGGCTGCACATGCGTTCTCACTTCTGCTAAGCTAAAATACACTCCCCAGTGGGCGGCGGCATAGCGTTTGCACGGCTGCTAAAACTAGCTAGCGAGCGGTAAACTCGGAATGATCCCCTAGGCCCCTTGTCTGGTAATAAACTGTCATTAGTGCATATAGTTTACTGCATATAGTATATAACAGAGAGTCATTTAAATCTTAACAATTGGGAATGTTGGGGTTGCCCCTTTTTACTGAATTGTATAGCACATTATTTATATTAGTAAAATGGTTTAAAGTATTTGAAAATATAAGTGTGTACAATGTTTATACTTACTCATGCATTCAGCATGTCAGCAATGTTCTCTATTCACAATGGAAGTTAACCCTGATCAAATGTCTAATTTATAATTTGCTAAAATGGAAGTTGCAGGTTCGGTCAGTTCATTTGGGAACAAAGGTTAATGAATGTTTGGCCAAACAGGTGATTTAGTGAACTCATTATATAAATTTGAAACAAAGTCCAGAACCAATTAAATACCATATCTGACATTAACATTTTCCAAGCTGTACTGAATTTTAAAAACATTTTTAATTGTTTTCATATCAGGATAAAATACTAATTATGCCATTCTACAATGCTTAATGACACATTACATTTAATATATAATTTACAATGTTCTTAAATAAAAAGACACCGCTCATGGGGCATGCAGACTTGTATCCCAGGGACTCAGGGCCTTATTCAGAGATGTACCCTGGGGGTCATTCCGAGTTGTTCACTCACTACCGTTTTTCACAGGGCAGCGAACAGGTTACTACTGCACATGCGTATGCACCGCAATGCGCAGGCACGTCATACGGGTACAAAGCGGATCGTTGTTGGGCGATGAATTTAACGAAAAATCCATTCGCACAGCCGATTGCAAGGAGATTGACAGGAAGAGGGCATTAGTGGGTGTCAACTGACCATTTTCTGGAAGTGTTTGGAAAAATGCAGGTGTGTCCAAGCGTTTGCAGGGCGGGTGTCTGATGTCAATTCCGGGACCAAAAAGACTGAAGTGATCGCAAGGGCTGAGTAAGTGCAGAGCTACTCAGAAACTGCAAAAAACTTTTTTGTCCCGCTCACCTGCACACGCGTTCGCACACTTGCAAAGCGAAAGTACTCTCCCCCGTGGGTGGCGACTATGCGTTTGCACGGCTGCAAAAAGTAGCTAGCGAGTGATAAACTCGGAATGAGGGCCCCTGAACGCAAATGTATTCACAGCTGTGATTTTGTATGCAGCAGCTGTATAAAAATGTGCAAATGATGCTGGCACCTGAATATGTACTGAGACACCCACCGGCAGCTTTGCAAATCCCAGTAGCTGCATACAAAGATGCAGCATCCATCACAGATCAGTCACATTATTGAAATTCTGAGTAGCTATATGGTAGTGCAGCATACCTGTAGGAAGTACGGTGTCGGAGATATGGCACTGGCACATGGGATCCCCGTCGGAGCTCAAACATGCCCCAAAATAATCTCAACACACCTGCATTTTTGCTGATGCTCCATGTTACTTCCCTCAAATAGTCCTTGACTGTCAATTCATTTTCAAATAACTCCTCTCTGCGACCGCATTTGCAAAACCATCATGGCACATGCAAAGTGCAACTTAGATGCATGCACAGAAATCCACAAATTGATCAAATGCAAAAGAAATAACAATAAAAAGGTTTGCTTACATCTCTGACTTGGTCCCTCAGAGATTATATAACAATCAGAGTCAGCCATAGGCATAGGCGAATGCACATGGAATTTGGAATGTCCAGGGTCATGAATTCCTAGCCTAGTGCCTGCTCACCTTGACAGTGGGCAACGGCAGGATTGGGACAGGTCGGCAGTAGTTTGTGGGACACCTGACCCCAATGGGCAGGTGGCGCCAATGGCTCTACTCTGGCTGCTTTACTATTATCAAAGCTCTTAGATCAGTTCTGATCTGGTGGCAGCTCATATAGACAGAAGAAATGGGTGTAGAGGTAAGATACAGGCGGGCAGCAGACGGTAACAAAAATGGCCACTGGAGAAGGGCTACTGTGAATGCCCAGCTACAGCAGCTCCTCCTCACATGGACCTTTGCAGATTCCATCAGGCTGAGCTATCACTGACTCCCTGCAGACAGGCTTCAATCTCTGCAGAGTCTAGGCAGACTGAGGTTAAGACCACAGGTATATTGGTTGGGCGAGTGCTGTGTTTGTGGGGGTTGTAGTGTTAAAATGTGTCAAGTAATGTGTAAGTGGCATTTCTCTGTGTCATTATGTGTATAAGAATGTGGTGCACAATGTGTAACTGGAATTACTGTGTTGCATTTTGTGTATTAGAGCATTACTAATGTGGGGAATAATGTGTAAGTGGCATTACTGTGTGGCATTATGTGTATGAGGTAATTACTAATCTGTGGCAAAATGTGTAATGAGCATTGCTGTGTGGCATTATGTGTGTAAAGGGTGTAAAGGGTGCTACTACGGTGTGGAATTATGTGTTTAAGGTGCAGAACTGTCTGGCATAACATGCATAATGGGCAGTACTGTGTAGTGTAATATGAATAAGGAGTAATACAGTGGGGTGTAATGTGAATAATGGACACTACTGTAATGTGAATAATGGACACTACTGTGACATGTAACCTGTACAATATAAAGGGGTACTACTGTATGGCATAATGTGAATAAGGGACACTACTGTGTGATGTGATGTTATGTGAATAAAGTTGCAATACTGTGTGGCGTAATTTAACTTGGGGTACTGTTGTGTGGTCATGCTCCATCCAAAAAAAGATCATGCCCCTTTTTGGGGCTCATACAGTTCATATTTAAAATATGGGAGTGAAGGCACCAATGCTCTTACTGGCACATGGCACCAAAATGTCTGGTTATGGCTCTGTGGATGTGGGATGACAGGTGTTGTTGGCTGCTGCTGTGATCTGTGCTGCTAGGTGATGGGTGCTGTGCTCGGAAAGGTGGAACTAGCAGCAGTGCTAGTGAGCACAAACCAAAATCTTGCCTATGGCATCAATTTGGTTAAGGCTGGCTCTGAGAACAGTGCAACTAATAATACTTTCAAATCACCAGTTCTTAGGAATGTCTTTTTGTTCAATACTGCATATTGCTGGTCATGGTATGAACATTATTTAATAAGATGCGCTTTATAATGCTAGGCAAGTTTTGATGGAGGTCACAGAAATAATAATATGGGGCCAAACACTTATCTCTGCCATGGGACAGTCTAAAATAGTTAGCAACAGTTTTCCAAGTAATAATACTGATAAACATGTGCGAGTGATGTAATAGCCTGTGAGAAGCAGGAAGTTTGAGACTTTGTGCGAGTTTTCCCATTTTTTTTAAAGTGACAATCATTTACAAACGAAACCAACCTGGTTTAAAAAGTGCACCATAGCCGCCTGAAATGCATTGGAGCCGCACAGTGATCAACCCAGTTGCCCAGAATATCCCTGATCATTTGCATCCAGGCACATTGAACATATGTCACCTGCCAGATGACATCATCTACCCACGTCTCTATGGATACAGTGGAAACTAAACAAAAGCCACAGACAGACAGCAGCACTCAGGCTGAGGAATCCCACAAGCTGCACATGACAGGGTAAGGTAGACAGGGTAAAACATCTGCACACAGGAGATTATTGGACTGGACATCACAAATATTCTCAAAATAGCTCGTAACATTAAACCATCATAAGGTTTGATTTTGCAGGTGCCACTATTCTTTTTACAGCATTCCTTTCACAGTATTCTTTTAGAGCGCTCTACACACTATATTACACAAGCAGCTTTTGCTGATTAAAATGATATGCAGCATGCCTATTCTCTGTGCGACAACGGCTGTATCTGCATACAAATGCTACCTACTGTACCTAGAAAATGCTGTAACATAGCAGTTTGTATTCAGATACAGGCACGTTTGCACACAGAATATAGGCATGCTGCACAGCATTTTAATCAGCGGAGTCTGCTTGTGCATCCTATTTGTACAGTGATGCAAATAATATGAATTTACTGCAAAAAAAAGATGCCCAACGCTACTGGATTGGATGGGTCCTATCAGCTCACTCAAGTCACACATCTCCAGCTGTGTGGCATATTGAGGCAATATGTATAAGGACACGTGTAAATACATGGTTTAATTAAGTATGTGATTACAAGAATCATGTGCTCCTCCCACTACTTGGTAACAAGATCTATACAGTACCTGCTCACTGTCTTTTCCATAATCTGGGAAAGGAGGTTGATGTAAAGATACATTAAACGAAAGACAGCAGCAGAGTAAAATATCGGTCACTTTATCCAGAGTATTTAACAATACACCAACAGATTTGTCAAGACACTTAAACCTACATTTTAATAACCCAAAAGTGTTCAACCATCCCCCTGGCATTTTTTACCCTCATAGTGCAGGTATGACTGACTGATAATAAAGGCATCATGGCATGAGCCAGGATAGCCAGCTACAACACTCTTTTTTTCTGATTTGCTCACACTCTACCTGAAAAATCATGGAATAGGCATGGTGCCTAATTATATAAATGTCTGCCCTATTTCTATGCAATTTCATCCCAATGTATGTGCAGTCTATAGCTCCCATGGCATTAGACATGCATGCAAGACTATAGAAAGCATGGGGTCTGTCAAAGGGGGTGGGATCTCTAAGGAGCCTAATTTTCAGTTTGCAGCCTTCCTTGCGTCTTTTACTGCAGTTGCGTCTGTGACTTTATACTAATGCCGCTACAATGCACTTGCCTGTTGTACATGCGTCTAAATATACAAGGACTGAGACATCCACTGTGTCTAACGATGCTGCAATCATGCTTTGTGTGTCTTTATACACTAAAAATACATTGGCTTTCACAGAAAAAAATTGACCCCCACATGAAAAAAACACACGCACCATTGGCCCTACAGAAAAAAAACACATTGAACTACACAGAAAAACTAAAATAAAAACACGCTGGTTTTCACAAGAAAACAAACAGACAAATTGACCACCGACATGAAAAAAATAAACATACTGACCCCTGTAGGAAATAATAAAAACACAATGGCCCCAACATAAAAAAAAATTGTCATCTACGGAAAAAAAACACATTGGCCCCCACATAAAAAAACCATATATTGGTACCCACAGAAAACAAACACACGCTTTGCCCCCGACAAAAAACAAACACATTGGCCACCACAGGAAATAAACACATTGATCCCAAACAGGATTAAAAAAATTATCCCCCCACAGAAAAAAATAAAATACATTGGTCTCCACATGGAAAATATTAAAACACCTTGGCCTACAAAATAAAAAAATGGGGTGGACTGTGCATGTGCCTGCATTAGGGGGGATGAGGGGTACTCTGTCTAGGGGGCTGATGCACACAGACAGATGCTGACACACTGATGCTGACACACACAGAAAGATTCTGACACTGACTCACAGATGCTGACACATACACTGACGAACAGAAACATGCTGAAACACTGATGCTTAGAAACTGATGCTGACACAGCTGTTGACACAGACACTGACACACTGATGCTAACACACTGATACACAAACAGATGCTGACACACAAACACACTGATACAGATGTTATTTCACCTTCCCATGTGTGTCACTTGCCTCTCCGTATGCAGCCACCAAGTGGGATGGTGGGTGGGAGGGCACAGTGCAAGCCACAGCCGCCAGGTGGGAGTTTGGGGGGCACAGTGTAAGCCACTGCCACTGGGTGAAAGGGGGATACAGTAGCGCCCTATCTGCCCCTGCACACATCAAAACTGCAAGAGATGGAGAGAAGTTGTAGTGTGGCCATAAGAAGAGAGAGGATCCCACATGCTGCTGCTGGCTGCTACTAAATGCCCATCTCTGTTAACTGCAGCTGAACAGCTCCTTAAACTTATCTTTTAACATCCCCCACACTCTGGCTGTGTGACCTGCCCTAGGCTGGAAACTGGCTGCATGGATGATTTAGGAATATCTTTCCTGATACTGCAGCTCTCCTAGGCATCCAACCCCCGACCTCCTATCACAGCACAGCCCCATCTTGACTGTGCAGCTGAAAGACACAGATAAGGGCAATGGAACTTGGTTGGAAGAGTGCATTGCAAAGTCAGACACAGTCTCACAGATAATCAGAGAGTCGCCGGCATTAACCTGCTGCCTGCTCATGCTTCCATCTGAGGACAAGGTCTCGATTCCAGTTGCTGCAGGCTGCTGGGTCCTAGTGACCAAGAGTTGCATGACTCCAAGGCACCCCGTGCTATTACACTGGACACCTGACCCCTCTGTGCGCTCGCCTCTCACTAACCCCGGTCACTTGCCTTGAGGGCAGCACACACTAGCTTCTTTGCTGCGGCCAAACACATTGAGTTCACACAGATATTGTAATGCAATTTATTGCCTACTGGTATCAATAGCTGACTAACCATATT
This sequence comes from Pseudophryne corroboree, assembly GCF_028390025.1. Taxonomy (NCBI): domain Eukaryota; kingdom Metazoa; phylum Chordata; class Amphibia; order Anura; family Myobatrachidae; genus Pseudophryne; species Pseudophryne corroboree. Next base: position 922,653,160 of record NC_086444.1, read on the forward strand.
TGTTTGTGGGTATTTATTGAGTCATTATGTGTACACATTATTATAATATGGTATCCATTGCGAAATAATATTCCACATTCTAAAGTACCATCTCTTTTAGCACTCATACATGTGGTCTATGTAAGTCATACTAACTGTGAGTATTCACTAACCATTGTGCTCATTTGCATATCAGAAAACATTGTGATAACATACGCAAGAATAAAGTCTGCGGACATACCCCACTGGAGATGCCCAATCTCATCTGATCTTGGAAGCCAAGCAGTGGAGGGCCTGGTCAGTACTTGGATGGGAGACCACCTTGGAACACCTTGGTACTGCCATTATTTGCCGCATTTTACCTGTCACTATTATTGAGCACCGTTTGGTATCTCGGTTGTGACCTATGATTCAGCTACATGCAATAATCTTTCCAAATGGGATTTATGCAGCATTAAATGATGGTCATATTCCTCGCAGTATAAGGTTATAATTATAACCACATTGTGACTATTAATTGACCACAGATATACCCACTTCGGCTCAATGATAGTATTTGAATTATAAATTGTGTATATATACTTGTCTTTATATTTTCGCATTGTTATTGACTAACACATATTGGCATCTATTGAACTCCTCAATATCATTTTTAATGAGAATTATTAAAGAATTTAATTTTATCTAGTTATTTGCATTTGACCACAATAGTTCATCTGTATTAGAGTGCTCCCTAACAAGAGTCTTCTACTTTCTACTTTCCCTGTGTTCAGATTGGATTACATGTAAGAGCAACAGAGGGTTTTGTCCAAACTTCTTTTTGTCATTATTGTAAGGCGTTTGTGGTGACACATCTTGGGCCGACCCATTATAGCAGCTCTTGAGTGTGCAGAGGTTTACTCTTATTGTTGTTAAACACTGAACAACATTGGAGACCAGGTAATTTCACCACATAACTTGCAAATTCCTTATGTACTAATGTAAATTTCTATACTTTATTCCACAATCACCATGTACTACAAACTGCCTTGTCTACTAACACTTTGTGGTATCCTCTATAAAGCATTACAATTCTTAACTATCACTGCAGCTCATCTCTCTGTGACTATTGCATCTTCATTAATCCACTCCCTTTTTATTAACACTCATGAGCTTTTAACTTATCTATGTTCACTGACTGTAACATCCTCAACCTGTCATCATAAAAAACTGTCACACACCTCCTACAACAATACTTATCTTTCTCTTCTTCTGCTTCTACTAGCTGGTGACATATCCCCAAATCCAAGTCCCATGCATATACCCTGCTCACATTCATCTGATTCACAATGGAATGTAAATCCAATAAACCTTATAAACATCACATATCTCCCATCTACCTCCAAGTCACCAAAATGTGCCTTATTTAATGCACACTCTGTTTGCAACAAATTAACATCTATACATGACTTGATTTGAATAAAAACTCAACCTGCTATAACAGAAACATGGCTCAAAGAATCAGTCACAGCTTCTTCTGCATCACTGTTACTTGGTGGGCCCCACTCACAGACACCTCCAGGGCTGGTAACAACAAAGGAGGTGGGGTTGAAATTTTACTGTCCCAATTTTTCACATACTGTACACAGTTCTACCACTAGTTCCATCATTCACATTTACATGAAATGAAATGCATTCCATTAGGATTTTCACCCCTTTCTCTCTACATGTTGCTACTACCTATCACTCACCTGGGCAACCCAAATAATTTCAGGAAGATTTTTCTGCTTGGATTCCTGGTTTCTTATCCTCTGACATCCCCTCCATCATTATGAGTGATTTTAATATCACTATTAACAGTCCACAATATCCCCATGCCTCCAAATTACTCTCTCTTACCTATTCTCTCAGCTTCTCCAAATGGACTGACTTCTCTAATCATCAGGAGGGCCATTGCCCTGATCTTGTATTCACCAGACTATGCTAAGTTTTGGAATTCACTAACACTCCTTTCCCTCTCTCAGATCACAACCTTATCATGCATGCTCTCCTCCATTACTTCCAACTCAATATCACTGAAGTCTACCAAACCTCCTCAAACCTACATAAATATTAACTATATTAATTTTCAACAACTGTCCACCTTTCTGCAACAACTATTCTCACCAATTTCTACATTCACCTCTCTTGAGACTGCTGTGTCACACCTGAACCAGACTCTAGAAATAGCACTCGATGAAGTGGCTCCAGCTACACATCACACTCCACAGAGACTTAGATGTCAAACCGTGGCACTTTAAATTCACAAGACACCTATAAAAATGTTCATGTAAAGTGGAACACAAGTGGTGTAAATCTTGCAGTTCAACTGACTTCCTCACATATACTCTAAGGCCATTTTCCACTCTTATCATAATGTGCTGGACACTGCCAAACAAACATTTCCAATCTGTCATCTCTGCTCAACATCTAACCCCAAACAACTTTTTAATACATTTAGATAATTTTTTTATCCCTCTCTCACCAATCCCACCAGCTACTATCATTGCAAAAGATCTCACTTCCTATTTCAAGGACAAAATTGATAAGATGCTAAATGAAATGGTATGCTCTTCCAGTCAATGACCTGCTCAATTCCCTTAAGGAACCCTCTTAAACATTATCTGATCCCACTAATGAAGATGAAGTATCTACACGTTTCTTATCTGCCTACTCTACTACCTCAACTCTTGATCCTATATCCTCACAAATAAGTAAAGTTCTGTCTCCTGTGCTCCTCCCAACCTTAACTAAAATCTGTAATCTCTATCTACTGGTATCTTTCCATCCCTGTTTAAACACACAGTCATTACTCCCATTCTGAAAAAAAACTAAATCCTGACCCTGACTCTCTCTCAAATTAACATCCCATTTCTCAGCTCCCATGGCTTTTGTGTCAACAGTCGACAGAGACAGCACTGACTAGGTAGTGAATGATCTGCTCACTAAATCTAAAGGCCACTACTCACTTCATATTCTCATTGATCTCTCTGCTGCTTTTGACACTCTTGACTACTCCTCATGCAAACACTATAATTCCTAGATCTCCATGGCACAGCCCTTTCTTGGCTCTCAGTCTACCTACTGTATATAACTGCTCTTTCAGTGTATGTTTCTCTGAATCCACCTCCCCTTCGACACCTCTATCAGTTAGAGTACTGCAAGGCTCAGTCTTAGGCCATCTTCTTTTCTCAATCTATAACACATCGCTTAGCAAACTGATTAGCTCTTTTGGATTTCTGTATCAACTGTATGTGGATGATACTCATATCTACCTATTCTCCCTAGATGTGTCACCATCTGTATTGGGCTGTGTCACTGAATGCCTTCCTGCCATTTCATCTTGGATGTTATCTCGCTACCTCAAACTTAATATTTCCAAAACAGAATTAATTATATTTCCACTGGCCAAGAATAGTTACCTACCTGATATCTCTATCACTGTTGATAACTCAACAATCAACCATAGAGTACCCCATAACCTCGCTGCCTAGGTGTAATTCTTGACTGTAAACTGTCCTTTATTCCTAAATTCAATCTGTCTCATAATTTTTTTTACATACATCTAAGAAACACAAGCAAAATATAACCATATCTTACACAAGACACTACAAAAACTCTAATCCATGCACTTATTATCTCCTGCATTGATTATTGCAATAGTCTCCTTACTGGTCTTCCCAAAAGTAGGCTCTCACTACTACAATTTATTTTGAATGCAAAGATGATTTTCCTCTCTAGACTTTCATCATCTGTGGATACACTCTGTCAGCCCCTCCATTGGTTATCGGTATTCTACCGTATTAAATATAAAATATTTTTTACTTACATACCAGGCTATAAACCAAACTGCACCAACATACATCTCTTTGCTCATCTCAAAATATCTCCCTGCCCAAACTCTCAGCTCTGAAGATCTGTGTCTTTCATCCACATGCATTACTGGCTCCCACTCAAAATTACAGGATTTTTTCTAGGCTGCACCCACTCTGTGGAATGCCCATCCAGGCACAATAAGACTCACCTCTAGTCTCTAAAGCTTCAATCATTCCCTGAAACTCACCTCTTCACAAGCTTACCAAATTCCAGATTTACCCACATAACCTCCAATACATTCCTATCTAATTGCATCCCCTCTGTATAGTCCACACATAACCTTACATATTTTGTCTTTCTTCACTTTCACATCTCTTGAACCTTGGCCAACATTGCTCATGCAGCCTATTAAGAACCTTTGCAATCTGGTGGACCATTCTGAAATAGGTAGCAACTATCCTTGTGTAGCAATGCCTATTTTCATATAGATTGTAAGCTTGCGAGCTGGGCCTTCCTACCTCTATGTCTGTCTGTCTGTTATTACCCAGTTTTGTTCTATTACTGTTGTTCTAATTGTAAAGTGCAATGGAATATTCTGTGCTATATAAGTAGCTGTTAATAAATAATAAATAATCATTTTTATCATTCTTTCTTCCTAAACATCAACTACTACAGTATGTGTGTAAGAAAAAAGAAAAACAGTTGTTTAGGAATTCCATAAAAAAAAACTTAAAAACAAAAATATCCATGTGTAGAATTACTTATGGGCAATTACAAAATATTGATTTTATTATTAAGAGGTGTCAACTAAATAAATTCCTATTTAAACTTATTTTGAGGTTTTCTATATGGAGAAGACAGGTACACTTTAATTTAGTTTATGCCACATTTAATGTTGCACATGATGAACTCCATCATATACTGTACAAAATTGTATGTAAACTAAATAAAATATTTTATTGCTCTTTGGAAAAGATAATGAAATGATAAACAATATCTTCATGATAACAGAGTAAATTTGAAACATACTAGCTTGCCCAAGGCAAGTTTGAATTGATATTTAAAGTTCTGAAAATATATTAGTGATTTTATATTGAACTTTAAAAGCGATGAAAAGCTGGTCACAATAATACTTTGCTGAATGGGCAATCATTTTAGAATTATCAGCAAACAATTGTGCATCATTTATTGAGTCTAGATGAATATAGACTTAATAATAATCCAATGGCATTCAGATGAAATTTGAAGCAATAAAAATGTTGACTTCAATTAATATATTAACTGAACAATAAATGCCTATTTTATTATACTGAATGAAAATAAAATGTTGCTGAAATATGATCAGACAGTCTATTAATAGTCAATTGAATATAGTACATAATAATACACAGATTATAGGTCTAAGAAAATAATCTAATTAGTATGTTATACTCATGTTGTTTTATATCCTCATTAATCTTACCATTTGGGTTCTTAATCAAAATGATTAATTACATGACAAGAAGTGGAAGAACAGCTTTGCACTAGTTCAGTAGTGACATTATAACTACCAAGCTATATTTTCAAATGACACTTGAGCAGTGTGATAGATATATTATTCAACTACTCTGCAAATAATAAGCATCCTGTTAACATTGAGAAAAATATAACTTTATTAGTAGAATAGAGGAAAAGGAAGTGAAATAGAGTTTACCATTGCTTCAGTTAAGACAAAAATCCCCTCTTAATTACCTTATATCTTTCATGCTGTAATATTTTTATATAATAATTTTTTATTTACACCTTTTATATTTAAACATTTATTGTTTTAACTACTTTAAAAATAAAACACACTATGTAATTTAATGAGACAAAAATAACATTTATTTCCCACTTCACTAAATACTGTAGTTTACTACTGTTAGTTTGGTATAAATAATGCAAATACCTTACGTGTTTGCTGTAAAACTATGATGGTTTTATTTTCTAAAAGGAAGAAAGTTTATTGCTCGTTTTAATGATACTAAAATCTGTCTAAAAACATTTAACCAACAGTACTAACAGTTTACTTAAATGGAAAAATGAAATGATACTGCTTCAAGAAATCTATTTCAAATTATTTACATTAGTAAAAAACATATTAATGAAACATTTAAAATAGTAATCTTCAGGTTCAGCAACAAATTGTATTGCAATATGTATGGAATGTCTGTACAGCACTTAAATTTACGAGTACATGAAACTGAAGCTGCCATGTGTAAATGCCCTCCAACTGCTAATTATAAATATAGCTGTTAAACCTAGTATATATAGTTGGGAATTGGGGGATTGTGGGATTTTTGCAAAAATGTGGATTCACTGTTTTATTGAAATAAAATATTTAGAAAAAAATTTTGGCAGTTAAAAATGATCATTCATCATCGTCCTAAATTTTGATAAATTATGACAAGCATACTTCATATGGAGAAAGTGTTTATATTAAGTTAAAAATAATTTTCTTTGGCTAGAAACCATCATTTTCAGCTGCTGTACAGGCTTTAGTTATGATTTTTAATCCAGATATACTTTAGAAAAAAATATATTGATCTGGACCATACAATAGTTACTACCACTTATGGATGAAGTATCTTTAAATGCATACCTATCAGAAAATGTTGTTTCATTACATGATTTTTAAAGCAGTGTGAGTGACTTAATTTATTCCTATTTAATGTGCTTTGCTAATTGTGTTTCAGAATATATTCAAAATATTTGGTTATGTTACTATTAATAACCAAATTATATTACAGGTATTCCTAAAGTGTTGACAAGATCACTCAAATAAATAAATAAAATCACAGAAATAACCGTAATATACATTATTTTTTCAGTTACAAAAACTTACAAAATCAATGGCTTTATACTGTATTTTTAAGCAACTGATGGTAACTTGCTTTAAAGTGGTATAATCTATATGGCATGCACCTAAGACTAAAATATTGAATAATGATAAAAACTATCAACTCTCATGACACTGAAATCTACCACTAACACCTAGAAAAAAGGTAACTGGTAATCAATTACATTATTTCTGCAGTGGTTGGAAATGTAAGCAAGCTTCCAAATGCTTGTAGACCATTTAATTTGATTGCCCATAGATCACAGCACATTTTTAAAGCCAGCAAACTCAGTGATGTAGACTGAAAGCGAATAAGGTATTGGACTGTACAGTAAATGACCAGAGTAGTGAACACTTATTGAAGAGAGACACAAAGATTAGCTATATTGAGTGTCAACATGTATAAAATGAAGAATGTGGTATAGTTTAAACAGACTGCAAGAAAAATGTGGCCCAGAAAAATGTATACAAAAAAGATCCACTGTTCTCACTACATTTATAACACTCCTGGTGTTACATGAATGGGACTACATTGTATAAATAAAAGAACATGGCAATTGCACTCATCAAACAACCAGTAACACTTGAAGCTGAACTCTATTTTAGAAATAGGGAAAGTTAGTAACATAGTAACTAAGGTTGAAAAAAGACAATTGACCATCGATTTCAGCCTATTTGTGCTCTCCTATGCAGTTTTATTAAAACTGCATAGGAGACCATGTTACACATATAATAATAGATGTGAAGCTGATCAACTCGCTAAAGTTTTCACCATCTGGTCACTCCTACATTAAAAATTGCTCAGAAAATCAACCATACTAGTTTTGCCTTTTAAATTGTTGCCACTTTAAATCAAGTGACTGTATTCCTGAAATGTCAATGCAGCCTGCAACTTGCAGGCTTTTACATTTACCCCATAGTTTGTTTCATGATACATGAACACTAAGCACACCTCACAGATATGAAACAAATGAAAGGATTGATAGACACCAAGCTTGTTAAAATTTAGATTTATAATCAAGCTTAACAATGCTTCAAAATGTTTCCATGCCTATAGCAAAATGTCAGTTTGGGTTCTTTCTTCATACTAACACTTCTGCATAATACTATTTATTGCTTAGACACTTTGGAATATGTGGATTAGAAAATAATATTTATATTCTATGTTTTTCTAGCTACACCAGTGGAGGATGCTATTTCAAGCAGTGCAACAATAGAATTTAAGATTTCTGGTGCCCGCCAGGTGTAATATGTGTGACATGTATAGGATCAAAACAGGTATTAGTTAAAAAATATATTTTTATGCAATGATCTTCAATACTATATATTATGAATTGATATACAAGGTGTGGCTATTAAATAATGACACTGTACTTGTAAAAAAAAAAAAACATTCTGCTTGAATTAAAAGGTAGTGGGGGAACATTGACCTTGGACTATTCCAAAACTATATTCCAAAATCCTTGTCACACAGCATTCAAAAGAAGTTGTGTTTCTCCTTTGCATCATAAAAATGTTTGTTTAAAAGTAGAGCAATGTGTTATCTTTTTAGTTAAATTAAACAAAATTGCAATCAAATCTTTCCATATGCTAAAAGAGGATTATGGGGTGGATTGTACATCCTATGAATGTGTGTTTGAGTGGCACATGTGATTTAGTGACAGATACTAGGATGTCGAAGATGATTAAAGTTCCCGGAAGGCCTTGCACATCAAAAACATGAAAATGTGGTAAAAAGTAAAAAACTGTTCAGATTGGCCATCGACTCAGCATCTGAATGATAGTAGAAATAGTCAACATTGACAAGGAAACTGTTAGGCAAGTTTTACAAGGTTTTAACATTACAAAAGTTTGTGCTAAGATGGTTCCAATGCTTCTTACTGTTAAGCAGAAAGAAAATTTGTAGAGACATTTTGGAGCAAATTCAAGTGGATTTAACATTTTTAGATACAGTTATTACATGTGATGAAACATAGATCTTCCAGTATGATCCTGACACAAAACAGTCCATGCAAGGGAAACATATATTCTCCAAGAATGAAGGAGAGCACGTCAAAGAAAATCCAAATTCAATGCCATATTAATTGTTTTCTTTGATATCTAAGGTGCTAATGTGTCAGACTAGGTACCAGAAGGCAGAACAGTGAATAAACATTACAACAAAATGTTCTAGAAACTTTGTGGGACAGAATCAAAAGAAAGATGTCAGAGTTATGGAATAATTATTTAATCCTCCACCAGGATAATGCATCAGCCCACACAGCTCTGTCCTTGAAGCAGTGTTTGGTCGCGAAACAGATCAAAATGCTAAAACACCATCCACACTCACCAGACCTAGCACCGTGTGACTTCTTTATTTTCCCTAAAATCAAATCTGCACTTAAGGGAGCCTGTTTTGCATCGGTTACTGAGGTAAAGATGAAAACAACAGAGCTGTTGATACAGCTGATAGATGATGAGATACAGCACGGCTTTGAACAATGGAAAATAATAATGCAGTGATGTGTGGATGCAGAAGTGGAGTACATAGAAGGAGGACATAGCATCATTCTTGTTATATTTATGATAAATAGTAATGTCCAAAAAAAAAAGAATAGATTCACATATGCAAATCATTTGGCTATGTGTGTTGCAGGTTAACATTATATAGAATATATTTTTTTGTAACCACTACTGTATATAAATTATCTTCCACAAATACCTAATAGTTTTATAAATGCCTAATAGTAGAGATGACCGGGTTCGGTTCTCAGAGAACTGAACCGTACCGAACTTCACCATTGGAGTCCGGATCCGAGCCAGGCTCGTTTTCCCGCCTGACTCGGAAACCCGAATGAGGTAAAACTTCATCATCCCGCTGTCGGAATCTCGCGGGATTTGGATTCCATATAAGGAGCCGCGCGTCGCTGCCATTTTTACTCCAGTCTCGGAGAGTGTAGTGAGAGGACGTGTCCTCAGTGTCTGTGTGGGGACAGGAAAGTGGGGTGGTGAGTCTTTTGCTGTGTTGTGCTGCTCAGTCTAGTCCAGTATAGTCAGTGTCTTATGCTTCATCAGTCCAGCCAGTCACAGTGTTGGTGTCCTCTGCTGCTATATGTCCCTAGTGCTGCTGGCTGCTGTATAAGTTCCTTGCATTTTTGCTGTGTTGTCTTGCATCAGACCAGGGGTAGTGTCTTGTGCAGCATCAGTCCAGTGACCATTCACAGTGGTGGTGTCCTCTGCTGCCATATATCTAGTGTAGCTGTATAAGTCTCTTTCAGTGGTGCTGTGTTGTCCTGCATTAGACCAGGGAAAGTGTCTTGTGCACCTTCAGTCCAAAGACAAGACACAGTGGTGGTGTTCTCTGCTGCCATATATCCAGTGTTACTGCCGTATAATTCCCGTGATACTGGTGTATAATTCCCATAATATTGCCGTATAATTCCCATGATACTGACGTATAATTCCTATGATATTGCCATATAATTCTCAGAATACTGGCGTATAATTCCTGTGATACTGCCATATAATTCCCATGATACATCCAAATAGTTCCAGTTATCCTGCCATATAATTCCATATAAGTCCATAAAATTCCGTATAAATCCAGTCCAGTGGTGCTGCCATATAAATTCATTGGTGCTGTCCTGTGCTGTATATTATTTACTCCAAATAAAGGAGTTATTAATATTTAATCCAAATGATTTTTAGTGTTTGCCCTGTGAGGTGTAGGGGTTTGCTCTCTTGTGCCGCATATTGTGTTATATAACTACAGAAAAATAATGGAGAACAAAAATATAGAGTATAAAATAGGGAAAGATCAAGAACCACTTCCTCCTAGTGCTGAAGCTGCTGCCACTAGCCATAACATAGATGATGAAATGCCATCAACGTCATCTGCCAAGGCCGATGTCCATTGTGATAGTAGAGGGCATGTAAAATCCAAAAAGCCAAAGTTCCATAAAAAGACCTAATAAAATAAATTTAAATGGTCTGAGGAGAAATGTTAACTTGCCAATATATAATTTACGACACGGAGTGGCAAGGAATGGCTGAGGCCCTGGCCTATGTTCATGACTAGTGGTTCAGCTTCACATGACAATGGAAGCACTCATAACTGAGGCCTTGACACTTATGTTGGTGTTAGACGAGCGTCTGGAATCCGCCATTAGTGCAGTGGGATTTAGACAATTGATGGAGGTATTGTGTCCCTGGTGGTAATAAATCCCATCTAGATTCCACTACACTAGGCAGGTGATAGCGAGATTTTGCCATTTAATTCCAGTGATTTGGACGTATAATTATTAATTACAGTGATCTTGCCAATTAATTCCAGTGACTGGATGTATAATTACAGTGATTTTGCCAATTAATTCAAGTGATTTGGATGTATAATTATTAATTACAGTGAACTTGCAAATTAATTCAGTGATTTGGACGTGTAACTACTAATTACAGTAATCTTGCCAATTAATTCCAATGATTTGGACGTATAATTACAGTGCTCTTGCCAATTAATTCCAGTGATTTGGATGTATAATTACGATTATTTTACCAATTATGTCCAGTGATTTGGATGTATAATTTTTAATTACAGTGATCTTGCCAATTAATTCCAGTGATTTGGATGTATAATTACAGTGATTTTGCCAATTAATTCCAGTGATTTGGATGTATAATTATTAATTACAGTGATATTGTCAATTAATTCCATTGCTTTGGACATATAATTATTAATTACAGTGATCTTGCCAATTAATTACAGTGATTTGGACATATAATTACAGTGATTTTGCCAATTAATTCCAGTGATTTGGACATATAATTATTAATTACAGTGATTTTGCCAATTAATTCCAGTGATTTGGACATATAATTACAGTGATCTTGCCAATTAATTCTAGTGATTTGGACGTATAATTCCAGTGATTTTGCCAATTAATTCCAGTGATTTGGACTTATAATTCCAGTGATTTGGACGTATACTTCCAGTTGGAATTGTTTGTGTCGCTTGGCTTAGTCATACAGCTACCTCATTGCACCTCTTCGACATCTTTGCATGAAGTGCTGTTTGGGGACTAGTTTTTGAAAAGTGCCATCCTGTGTGACACTGCCGCATGAGTCCAGGGTTACTGCTGTATTAGTCCTGGGGTACTGCCATATAAGTCCACCAATTGCAGATTTTTTTAAAAATGATTGGAGCATGCTGGAGATGCTGTCAGTAGACCGAACAATTGCGGCCCACTCTCGACATTAAGCCACTGCGTGACACTACTAGATAGGCCAGGTGGTTGTGTCACTTAGCTTAGTCATACAGCAACCTCGGTGCAACTTTTTTCTTCTAGGCATCATGTGCTGTTAGGGGTATTTTTTTGATATCTGCCCTCCTGTCGGCCACTGCAGTGCCACGCCTAGATGGGCCAATTGTTTGTGTCGCTTAGCTTAGTCATAGAGCAACCTCGGTGCACCTTTTTTTCTTATTTGCATCATGTGCTGTTAAGTGACTTTTTATGATATCTGCCCTCCTGTCTGCCACTGCAGTGCCACACCTAGATGGGCCAATTGTTTGTGTCACTTGGCTTAGTCATACAACTACCTCATTGCAATTATTTTTCTTCTTTGCATCATGTGCTGTTTGGGGCCTTTTTTATATCTGCCCTCCTGTCTGACACTGCAGTGCCACTCCTAGATGGGCCAGGTGTTTGTGTTGTCCATTGTGTCACTTAGCTAAGTCATCCATCAACCTCTGTGCAACCTTTTGGCCTAAAAACATTATTGTGAGGTGTGAGGTGTTCAGAATAGACTGGAAATTAGTGTAAATGATTGTTATTGAGGTTAATAATACTGTAGGAGCAAAATTACCCCCACTTTCTGAGATTTTAGCTGTTTTTATGTTTTTTTCCCAAAATCATCCAGATCCAAAACCAAAACATGAAAGGGTGGTTTTGGCAAAACCAAGCAAATACCAAACACAAAAAGTGCCAGCCGCACATCTCTATCTAATAGTTTTATAAATGCAAAAAAAAAAATCCAAGAACTACATTAGTATCTCTGTATCAGGATGTTTTTGCCAATTTTTCTAAGGCATTTTGTTGTTCCTGTACAGACTTTCACACATGTATTTTACAGAAATACTGTAACAAATGTAAATAATTTTCTCCTTCATACAGTAAGGGACCCTGGAGTTATGTATAGATGATTGATGAGTGGAGCATGGCACTTTTAATATCTTTAGAATTGTAGTTGGCTCTCCCCTTTTATAACTCACAGAAACTCAGTTTAAGATTAATGCCTGAGGGAGTAAGGTGCTCACAGGGCTGTCTCCAGCATTTTTATGTTTTTAGTTTTTATTCTTGATCTGCAATGAAGTCTTCACAGGTAAGCTACTGCACTCTGCCTGCAGTTTTGGACACCTTTGAAGTGGACACACCACAGTTTTCTGAGACCAGTGTCATGGTCCCTGAAGCTGAGCCTGTGTGTGCTGCTGAAGATGTACTGTCCTATGTGTGCTGTTCTTCTGGAGTTGACACTGGAAAAGGCAGGAGGGTGAGTCAAGTCAGTGAATGTTTTTTTTAGTGTGGGACTGGGAGGCAGGATTGGCTTTCCTAGTGGTGAATATGACCTATCCTCCTTGATTATCAAGGGGGGTTGATTTGCTTTCCTTGATGTGGGTGCCCACAGCCCTTGGATTAGAAAACACACCCTAGCATAGCGCAGGTGGTAGATGTAGTGAGTGCTGCTTCAGGCTACACTAGGTCAGATACTCACAGCAGCATTGCAGCCAGACACTCATATGTTTAACACATTGGGCATGCTAGGATGTTTGGTATAAAGCACTCCAGTTACAAATACCTGCGTACTGTCACCTTTAATCAGTAGCTGCTCATTCAAACTTTGTGGATGTTGAACGTGATGTGGCCAATCCAGCTCCCATGCTTAAATACCAATGCTGTGGGCCATCTTGCTTGGCTTGTGGCTCCCAATTGGTTGGACAAACCTCATAGCCCGGGAAGGGGCGGGTCTCCTTAACTGTTAGGCACTCTCTGCAAATGGATATCTGCCATGTTCCCTGCACAGCAGCACAGTAGCAACTATATAAATCACTGTTGACACTGCTCATACTCTCCAGAGGGCTGTGAGTTACACTGGTGGCATGATTGGTGTGGGAGGATTTATCACTGTCTGACTGGTGGGACTTGTTCCCTCGATTACTCCATCCTATCTATAGCTGTATCCTTGATGTATGGAAAAACACCCTGACTATATCTGTTTTTCCTCTTTATGCTGCTTTTCTATTTTGGTTTCCTAAGATTGTTTGCAGGATGTGTGTGTGACAGTTTAAGTCTAGCTATTGACTTTTTCTGTGTGTGGTAGTTTATCACTGGCTCTTGCTAGCTGTCAGCTACAAAGTGTCTCTCTGTGCCGTTTGAGTGCTACAGTATATATACAAATCTCAAGGTTACTCTTCAGTTTTTTGGTATGCACAATATGGAAGGAAAGGGAGCTGCATTAGACAAAAATGCCTCCCAGAAAGTTTTTACCTGTCCTCAGTGCAAGAAAAACTTTTCTCAAACCCTTTCAAAGTATGGGGCTCTGTATGAATCTGTGCATTTAGCCCCTACTGTGGCTTTTTCTGCCCCTGCCAATGCTGATACTCCATCTTGGGTAAATACATTAGCAGGAGCCATGTCTGAGCTATCTCATGAGTTGGCAGCCTCTCATCAAGAATGGAGGTACAATAGGGGTGAGGGATCTAGTTCTGGTTCTTTGTCTTCCTTTAAGACAGAAACAGATTTTGCTCAAGGTTTAGCCCGCTTGGTTGAGGCATTATTGCAGATTGAGCCATTAGTGCAGGCAGTGCCAGATTAAGGTCCATATGGGCCTGGAGCTGAAATTTAGGAAGGGCCTATTGTGTGCCTTGGCAGGAGGTGTGACAAGCGCTGCAGTGGTGTGACTAGTGATGTGGGTGTGTGATCAGTGTGCTGTGGGTGTGGTCTAAATAGGGGGTGTGGCCTATGCCATGTGAGTGACACAGTCACCACTTACTGACAGACACTACTTACTGACACACACACACACACAACACAAAGCTTACTGACACAATCACCACTTACTGACAGACACTATTTACTAACACACACACTCACAACACAAAACTTACCGACACAGACACTTACTGATAGATATTACTGACTGACACACACGCACAACACAGATAAACTTACTGACACAGACATTACTTACTGACACACACACAACACAATACTTTTACCGCTCTCCCATCACAATGCCGGGTCTCACCTGGGAATTGGAAATGGGTCCATTCCTGGGTGGGACCCGGCATTTGACCCTACACACCGCCAACCCGACCCGGCAATTTGCCGGTTCGGGTTGCCATCTGTGGGCGGAGATGGAGTCGGCATCAGGTGCAGAGGCGGTGCTGGGAGATGAGATCATCCCTATGCAGTGAACGGGTCCCGGGTTGCATCGACCTGGGTGACCCGCTCACACTGCACCGGACCTGGTATTTAACCCGAGAATAACCCTTCTTTATTCCCGGGTTGAGTTACTGGGTCAGGCAATCCAGAATTCGCCCATGACCCCTTTCACAACACACATCGGAACGTGTCGACCCAGCAATATACCCAGTCTATACCAGGTTATTTTTTGCGGTGTGAAAGGGGTATTACTGACACAGACACCCACCACTTACTGACAGACACTACTTACTGACACAGACACACAGTACAAAACCTACTGACAAACGCTACTTACTGACACACACAAAACTTACTGACACAGACACCATGCAAAATGTACTGACACAAACACTACTTACTGACAGACACTTCTTACTGACACCTGTGGTGCACACAGCATTTTATTCTCAGTGGTACTGTGCCTGCGTGCCGTGGGCGTGGTCACATGTCATTAAGGGATGTAACCATGTGACACTAGGTGAAGTGGTTATATATTATGTGAATCCATGGCACAGACACCCCCTGTCCCTGCGGACTACAGAGACAAGGACAGCAGGGTGTGACACTTGTTATAGAATAAAAAATATGATATATAAGCTGTGTACCCAGCACTCATCCTGTTATGATGTGAATATTTGCTCCAGTGCCCTCCTTTGGTTTTTCAAGCTGTGGACAGAGTACAATGAGGCAGCACTCCCGAGTCTTGCTGGTGCAGTAAGATTTATTTAGTAAGATTCTGGATCAATAAATCTTACTGCACCAGCAAAACTTGGTAGTGTCGCCTCATTGTACTTGTGGGGAGGGGTCCCGACCATTAGAGTTACTCACCGGGGTGTAGTATGAGTTGCCGGCGGCCGGGTCCCCAGCGGCCAGCATACCGGCGCTGGGATCCAGACTGCCGGCTTCCCGACAGCAAAGTGAGCGCAAATGAGCCCCTTGCGGGCTCAGTGGCGCGCGTAAGCGCCACGCTATTCTCCCTCCAGGGGGTTCGTGGACCCCCAAAAGATAGAAAAGGTGTCGGTATGCCGGTTGTCGGGATTCCGGCACCGGTATACTGTGCGCTGGGATCCCAACAACTGGTATACTGAATACCACCCACACACCGGTGGCCCGGCACCCCATCGTCACTTTTTCTCTGCCAGTCTGCCAGGTGCGGGATGGTGATGACATCACCTTCATGCTCCCAGCAGTCCTTTTCCTGGAAAAGGAAGAAGGTGCTGGCGGCGCCTCCGAGCAAGATCTAGGAGCTTGGTGGTGGTGTTTTACAGTGTGGCGGGGGTATGGCGTACTGGCGGACACATTCTTAATGGTACGTCATACCGGAGCGTACTGCCACACTTGCAGGACTGACTAACACACACACACAACGCAAAACATATTGACACACACGACACAACACAAAACTTACACAGACACACTCAAAATGCAAAACTTACTGACACAGACACAATGCAAAACTTACTGACACTACTTACTGACACACACACACACACACACACACACATGCAAAACCTACTGACACTGACACTACTTACTGACAGACACTACTTACTTAGCGACACACACACATCCCCCCCTCCCCCTTCAAAACTTACTGACATAGACACCACTTACATAGCAGACCTCGGGGCCTGGTGTGGGCTGCTACTCACATGGTTTGCATGCCCCCTCAGCTCTGACATCCAGGGACCCAGCTCTCCTAAAAGACAGCAGCCTCCTGTCAAGACCCTTCCCCTCTTTCAATGTTATTGTTGGGAAGCTGCAGAAGGAAAGGTATGCTGCAGCAAAACCATTTACGTTTTGATGAACAATCGGGCGGGGCTTCTGGTGGGTTCGGGGGCAGAGCCTCGGAGATATCACAGAGGCTCCGCCCCCATGCCCATACGAAGCCCCGCCCCCTCGCTCATCAAAACATAATTGCTTTTGCTGCAGCATACCTTTCCTGCTGCAGCTTTCCAACAATAACATGCCTCATGAAAGAGGGGCAGGGTCTTGACAGGAGGCTGCTGTCTCGTAACTATTAACGTGGCTCCGCCCCCTTGCCCACCCGAAGCCCCGCCCCTTGCCCATCCGAAGCCCCGCCCCTTGCAACACAAAGCGGTCAGGACACAGGCTGACCAGTTTGGGGTGGGGGTGAATGGGCAGCCGGAGGTGAGTGAGCTGATGTATGTCCTGACAGGAAATGTTTTTTTCCTGGCAGCACTGGCTACTGCCTGCACTGCAGGGAGGTCTGTGGGCCTATTTTCAATGGGGGGCTTGGAGCTGCAGCTCCATCCGCCCCATTGTTAATCCGGCCATGAGTGCAGGTCTCTTCGACCTTGGAGAATCTGGGAGACAGAATGATGGAGTCTTCCTCCAAATTCTTAGATAGTTCTGCTATGCATCCCTATCAGAAGCAACATCTCCCTGCAGTCCTTCAGTCTATTGATTGCTTCTCTCAGAGGGAGGAAGGTGATTGTAAGGGTTCCTTACCTCCAGATGCAGATACTGGTGCTCAGGGGATAGAATCCATTTTTATGGCAGTTCACTAGGTGCTTAAGTGTTTTGGTGTAATCTGAGTATATTGCACTGTTTAGTAAGAAGAAGAAATTGGCAGTACATTTTCCTTCTTCCCCTCAGCTAGAAGATCAGCTTGCGGTGGCTTGAAAGCATTAGCATTACAAATTCAGATGTCCCAGTAGTTTCCTTGCCTTTACCCTTTTCCTTCCATTAACAAAGCCAAGTGGGAGACTGCTTCTGGTAGATCCATATGTGTCTCGGCTCTCCATGTAAACTACACTTCCTGTCTCAGAGGCCACATCTCCGTGGGAGAGCTCAGATGGGAAATTAGTAAAAACCCCAAAATCCATCTATGCAACAGCTGTGTTTTCACTCTGTCCAGTTTTGATCAGTGCATTGGTGAATAAGGTCATAAAAAATGCGTGGAACAGTTGGTCAAAGGCCTTCTGTCCAATGTTCTCTGAGCTGACCTTATTATATTAGCTGAACACATTAGGGAGTCTGCTGTATACCTGGGGGTTGCTCCCATGAAAGTCAGCCAGGTCATTTCCAAGAAACTGCATCAGCAGTGGCTGCTTGCCAGGCACTCTGGCTTTGGGCCTGTTAGTCCAATGTTGCATAGAAGCAGACTGTGGAGGAACTTCCATTAACTGTGGAAGTTCTTTTTGACCTTGAACTGGACAAGTGGATTGCTATGGCTACTTGTAACAAAAGTTGCTTCTTGCCCTTAACTTTGCTGGCCCTATGCAGGTGCTTCTCTGGACACTCCTTTCATTTCTTTTTAGGCCCTACCTTATTTAATCAGAAATCCAGAGGTACAGCATCAGTGTTTTGAGGTGGTAGATCCAAAGGATGTCAGCCCAGTCCAGCCCATTAGCAGGACTGTAAGCGTCTTGATAAACTATCTGTCACACGCCAGAGGCGGCGTTCACCGCGCTTACACCTGCGTGCCTGCTGGACTGTGTTGCGGCCTCCGCCTTCGGTGGTCCACGGGCTCCGGCGTCTGGCTGGCGCGGCTCCCGGCGGTTCCCCGGGGCAGGGGCGCCGCCATGACACCCGACATCACGTGGGCGGGGAGCAGGTGACATCATCAGACTGTTCCGCCAATCCAGTGGAGCCGGGAGATTCAAAGTCAGATGCCTGGCAGAGCCTTGACGCCTGAGTATCGTCTTTTCCCCTGAAGTGGATGCCAGTGCTCTTGTTCCCGGCGTGTCTCTCTGTAGTTGTACTCCAGTGTCTCCGGCATTTCCAGGTGCCAGTTGCTGTACAGTTTCCAGCGTTCCCAGCGGCTGGTGTGTTCCTCTGCGATCCAGTCACCAGGGCTTCTCGGAGTCAGCGTGGGCTGCGGGCTAAACACCGCTCTCAAGTTCTACAGGTCATCAGTGTCTTTAACCACCGCTCTCAAGTTCTACAAATCATCAGTGTCTTTAACCACCGCTCTCAAGTTCTACAAATCATCAGTGTCTTTAACCACCGCTCTCAAGTTCTACAAATCATCTGTGTCTTTAACCACCGCTCTCAAGTTCTACAAATCATCAGTGTCTTTAAAACACCGCTCCCAAGTTCTACAAATCATCAGTGTCTTCAAACACCGCTCTCAAGTTCTACAAGTCATCAGCGTCTTTAAACACCGCTCTCAAGTCCTACAAATCATCAGTGTCTTTAAACACCGCTCTCAAGTTCTACAAATCATCAGTGTCTTTAAACACCGTTCACAAGTTCTTCAAATCATCAGTGTCTTTAAAAACATCGCTCACAAGTTCTTCAGTCACCAGTATCTTTTACATCGCTCACAAGCTCTTTAATCACCAGTATCTTTATAAAGCATCGTTCTCAGTGTCTTTCACCATCACTCACAAGTACTTCATTTATTAGCATCTTTAACATTGCTTACAAGTTCTTCTATAGGCCTGGACATTCTCCCATAAGTTCCCTCGCTGCTATGTGACATTGTGTTGCTCCCTTCCTGCAATAAAGTTCTTCAATATTTTCACCAAGCCTTACTGTCAGAGTCCTGTATGAGGAAGACCTATATCAGGCCATCCCTGTTCCGACCCAGTTGTGGTTCCTCTTCCCTACCATCGGAAGAACCCCCGAGTTCACAACACCCTCAACCTAGGTCAGTGACAGTATACTCAGGCCTCATGGACCCGTGGGATCGGAACCCAGAGGCAAGTACCATCCAGGACCTGGTTTCCCGAGTTCAAAGTCAGGAAGCAGCACAGAGCCAGGTGATGCATTATCTCCAGGAATTATCTGGCCGGCTGGATCAAATTCAGACTTCTCTGGCTACAGTAGTTCCGGCCCCAGTTCCAGTATCCGCTCCATTGGTTGTCTCTAGTAATGTTCCATCCTTGTCTGGAACCAGGTCACGCCTTCAGCTCCCTACTCCTTCTCATTATAACGGGAATCCAAAGAATTGCCATGGTTTCCTCAATCAGTGTGAGGTACATTTTGAACTCCTTTCACATTACTTCCCTACTGATCGGTCCAAGGTGGCATACATTATTTCCTTGCTTGAGGGTTCAGCATTGGATTGGGTGTCTCCGTTATGGGAGCGATCTGCTCCATTGGTTTCTAGTTACAACAACTTCATTACGTCATTCCGGAGGATCTTTGATGAGCCCGGCAGGACGACCGCTGCCTCTGCAGACTTGCTCCGTGTCCGACAAGGCTCACGTTCAGTGGGACAGTATGTGATTCATTTTCAGACCATAGCCTCTGAACTGCGCTGGAATAATGATGCCCTCCGGGCTGCCTTTTGGAACGGGCTCTCCGATCGTCTAAAGGACGAGTTGATCACTAGAGATTTGCCAGATTCCTTAGAACAGTTGATCTCGCTCTGTGTAAAGGTGGATCTTCGCATGCAGGAACGAGGTGGCGAACGTAGTCAGTCAGATCGATCAAGGGTCCGATCTCTTCCGTCTAAGCAAACGGTTATTACGAGTCCTGACGAACCCATGCAGATTAATCGATCTCGGCTGTCCCCAGAGGAACGTCAGTGTCGTCGTGAGGGTAGACTCTGCCTCTACTGTGGAGCCGCGGATCATTTTCTCAAGTTTTGCAAGTCTCGCACGGGAAACGGGCAGTCCTAGCTTGTTCCGAAGGAGTCGAGCTAGGGGTTTCTTCTAAACCTTCTCCAACAGTGGACTGTTTACTCTCCGTGTCTCTGTTTTCTGAGTCAATAGCCAAACCCGTTAAGGCTCTGCTGGACTCAGGGGCTGCGGGGAATTTTATTTCTCTTTCCTGTGCCCGGAATCTGGGTTTTCAGTTACGGTCGGTCGAACGACCTATTACGTTGACTGCTATCAATGGTACCCACATTTCTAACGGTCTGATTTCAAGTTGTACAGTGCCAATCAAGCTGCAAGTGGGAGCTCTGCATCAAGAACACCTGGAGTTCCTAGTAATTCGGAAGATGCCCCACGATCTTGTTCTCGGCCTTCCTTGGCTTAAACTTCACAACCCTCACGTCAACTGGAGTTCGACACAAATAATATCTTGGAGTCCATTTTGTCATTCAAATTGTCTCACTCCTGTCTACCCACTCCGTGTATCTTCCAAGTCAGATGAAGGGCTAATTCCGGAGGCCTATCTGGAGTTTTCAGACGTGTTCTCGGAACAGGCGGATGATCAGTTACCACCGCATAGACCCTGGGACTGCCCCATTGAGCTCATTCCGGGGGAAATGCCACCTCGGCGTCGCACTTATCCCTTATCATTACCCGAGACCCAAGTTATGTTGGACTATATCAAGTCTAATCTGCAGAAAGGATTCATTCGCCCCTCATTCGGGACTGGACTCAGCCTCTTTCCTTGAAAGCGGTACAACGATTTCTGGGTTTTGCAATTTACTACCGGAAATTCATAAAGGGATTCTCTACCATTGTGGCACCTATCACTGCCCTAACTAAAAAGGGTTCTGACCCAAGTCATTGGTCCTCTGAAGCTGTAGCAGCGTTCGCTCAGTTGAAGGCAGCCTTTATGTCCGCTCCGGTACTTCAACAACCAAATTTTTCAAAACCATTCTTTTTGGAGGTTGATGCTTCCACGGTAGGCATAGGTGCCGTGCTTTCACAGTACGCTCCAGACGGGAAGTTACATCCATGTGGTTTCCATTCTCGCATGTTCTCTCCTGCTGAACGGAATTACACCATTGGAGACAAAGAGCTTTTGGCAATAAAATCTGCCTTGGAGGAATGGAGATATCTTTTGGAAGGTGCTAAACACCTAATTACAATTTTCACCGATCACAAGAATTTGCTGTACCTCAAGACGGCCCAGTGCTTGCATCCCCATCAAGCTAGATGGGCGCTCTTCTTTACCCGATTCTCGTTTGTTATTAAGTACTGGGCTGGGACTTTTAACACCAAGGCTGATGCTTTAGCCCGTTCCTTAACGGCTTCGGATGAGGAGAATTCCGTTGAGAAGGATTTGATTCTCAGTCCAGTTTCTATGTCAGCGGCTCCCACCACTCTGGGTCCTCCTCCTGGGAGAATGTCTGTGCCAGCTAAATTCCGACCAAGGTTGTTGCAGTGGGCTCATATTTCCAAGTTTTCTGGTCATCCTGGAGTTCAAAAGATGTGGGAGTTTCTACGAAGATCTTACTGGTGGGACACTATGAGGAAGGATATTCAAGGTTATGTCAACTCATGTCCTCAGTGTGCTCAGCACAAAATTCTTCATCTGCCTCCTGCGGGGTTGTTGCATCCACTGTCCATTCCTTAGAGGCCTTGGACTCATATCTCTATGGACTTTGTCACTGAGTTACCCCTCTCCAAGGGTCACAATACCGTCTGGGTAATAATTGACCGTTTCTCTAAGATGGCACATTTTGTACCTTTTACCGGGTTACCATCCGCTCCCAAGTTGGCTTTGTTATTTATCCGGGAACATTTCCGCCTGTACGGGTTACCACAGGAGGTCGTCTATGATCGGGAGGTACAGTTCACTGCAAGATTCTGGAGAGCCCTCTGTACGGCCTTACAAATAAAACTCAAGTATTCATCCGCTTACCATCCACAAACCAATGGGCAAACTGAACGCGTCAATTAAGATTTAGAGACTTTTCTCTGTGTTTATCTTTCTCCCTCGCAAGATGATTGGGTGGAACTGTTGCCATGGGTCGAGTTTGCCCATAGTCATCTGTACCACTCTTCGACTGGTGAGTCCCCATTTTTCATTAATTATGAATTTCATCCCTAAGTTCCAGAATTACCCATTTGTCCTCCGGAGGATGTTCCTGCTGCAGCCTCTACTCTCCGGCACTTCAGTCAAATTTGGAGTCGAGTCCATGCTAACCTCAAGAGAGTCTCCGGCCGCTATAAGTTCTTTGCGGATAGGAAGTGACGAGCAGCTCCCCAATACAAGGTTGGTGACAGGGTATGGCTCTCTACCCGCAATCTTCGGTTAAGGGTGCCCAGTATGAAATTTGCTCCGAGGTTTATTGGTCCTTACCCCATGTTACAAGTCCTGAACCCGGTTGTCTGCAAATTGGGATTGCCTTCCCACCTCCGGATACCAAATTCCTTCCATGTCTCTCTCCTTCGCCCCCTTATTTTAAACCGGTTCCATTCAAAGTCCCCGAGGCCAACCTCTGCAGAGACTGAAGCTGGAATGGACTTTGAAATCAAAGCTAGTCTTGACTCTTGTTATCTTCACAAGAATCTACAGTATTTGGTGGAGTGGAAAGGTTTTGGCCCCGAGAAGAGGAGCTGGGTCAAGACTACTGAAGTTATGGCTCCCCGACTGGTGCGGATCTTCCATTCCAGACATCCAACAAAACCTGGAAAGTGTCCGGGGGCCACTCCTGGAGGAGGGAGTACTGTCACACGCCAGAGGCAGCGTTCGCCGCACTTACCCATGCGTGCCTGCTGGTCTGTGTTGCGGCCTCCGCCTTTGGTGGTCCACGGGCTCCGGCGTCTGGCTGGCGCGGCTCCCGGTGGTTCCCCGGGGCAGGGGCACCGCCATGACACCCAGCATCACGTGGGCGGGGAGCAGGTGACGTCATCAGACTGTTTCGCCAATCCACTGTAGGCGGGAGATTCAAAGTCAGACACCGAGTAGAGCCTCGGCGCCTGAGTATCGTCTTTTCCACTGAAGTGGATGCCAGTGCTCTTGTTCCCGGTGTGTCTCTCTGTAGTTGTACTCCAGTGTCTCCGGCATTTCCAGGTGCCAGTTGCTGTACAGTTTCCTGCGTTCCCAGCGGCTGGTGTGTTCCTCTGCGATCCAGTCACCAGCGCTTCTCGGAGTCAGCGTGGGCTGCGGGCTAAACACAGCTCTCAAGTTCTACAGGTCATCAGTGTCTTTAACCACCGCTCTCAAGTTCTACAAATCATCAGTGTCTTTAACCACCGCTCTCAAGTTCTACAAATCATCAGTGTCTTTAACCACCGCTCTCAAGTTCTACAAACCATCTGTGTCTTTAACCACCGCTCTCAAGTTCTACAAATCATCAGTGTCTTTAAAATACCGCTCCCAAGTTCTACAAATCATCAGTGTCTTCAAACACCGCTCTCAAGTTCTACAAGTCATCAGCGTCTTTCAAACACCGCTCTCAAGTCCTACAAATCATCAGTGTCTTTAAACACCGTTCTCAAGATCTACAAGTCATCAGTGTCTTTAAACACCGCTCTCAAATTCTACAAATCTTCATTGTCTTTAAACACCGTTCACAAGTTCTTCAAATCATCAGTGTCTTTAAAAACATCGCTCACAAGTTCTTCAGTCACCAGTATCTTTTACATCGCTCACAAGCTCTTTAATCACCAGTATAAAGTATAAAGCATCGTTCTCAGTGTCTTTCACCATCACTCACAAGTACTTCATTTATTAGCATCTTTGGTTAAAGATTTTTATTCGTTTTAACATTTATATGTAATATATAACATTACAAGATACAGCTATAAACAGGATAGTCCATGTGGACTGATGTATAACGACGTTGCAACGTGAACAATCATAGAGTTATAGATGAAGTAAACAATGTAAGCAAACATATAGGTACTTGTACAGAGCCATAGTAGTCATAGCTGTTTGGGATACATTATAATGGAGTTACCTGAATACTTGCTAGCATTAGAATATCAAAACCAAAACAAAGAAAAAGATAATCCAAAAACAAGAGAAAAGACGAAGACATTGAAGGGGGAGGAATGGGAGGGGAGTAGGAAGAGGCAAAGAGAACCATGATACATTAGCAAGCATATAAGTGCACAACAATCAAAAGAGTGGTAGAGATTATAGTTGTGGGTTGTCGGGAGTAATAGTCAGATTATACCAAATATCTTTTTTAGTCTCATCATCCAGAGAGGCGATGTACCTTCCCCATTTTTGAGTAAATTTCTTGACTTGACCATTGGGATTGAGAAAAAGAGCTCTCTTGTCGAAATAGATCAGTTGTAATAGTTTGTGTTTCAGTTCCTGGATGGATGGAGAGGATTTCTCAATCCAGTGTATAAGGATGAGTTTCTTTGCCATAGTTAAAGTGATAATAAGGAAAGGGGTGAGATTGCGATCTGATGTGGGAAGGTTCCAACTCTCAAAATTCAGACATAGGCAAGCTAGGGGGTTCAGCTCTAGTTTCACTTGAATAGAAGAGTTAAGGAAAGCTAGAACTTTTCGCCAGAATTTCAATATATTTGCACAGGCCCAGAAGGAGTGAAAGAATTTTGCATTCGACATAGAGCATTTAGGGCATATGCCAGATTCTAAATTTGAAATATGCCTTCTTTGGGCAGGAGCTATATATATTCTATGTATTGATTTGAAGTGAACTTCTTGTAAATATACTTACTGAAGAATACTTATTATCTTAGGGGTTTGAGTGTTAAATAGATCCTTTCCTGAAATTGAGGGAATATCAGCACTCCAGGTACGAGATAGTGTATCAAGATAAGAATGTGATAAAGTGACTTGGATTTAAATGCTTTCTTGTAGAGTGAGTTAAGAAATGTGTCCAGAGGGTGGGTCACAGTGTGCCTTGTGTTGTTTGGTTTTAAGGATAGGGCAAAGTGTCGAGCTTGTAGATATAAATAAAAATGGGAGTAAGGGAGATTATATGTATCTTTGAGGGAAGAAAAGGGTAGTATGAATCCTCCTGGGTCGAATAATTTTGTTGCTAGGTTGAGGCCTTTCTCAGACCATTGGTGGAACTTACTGTTTGAGATGGATGGTGCGAAGCTAGGGTTACCCCAGAGCGGTATGAATGAGGATCTGGTATAAGAGGATTTAAGGGTTTTATTTATTTTAATCCAGCTTTTGTAGGTATCTCGAAATAAAGTATGATGTAAAATGTGCTTAGGTATGAGACTGGTTGGCATATGGAGAAGCGCTCCGGGAGAGAATGGGTGGAAGATATGCTGTTCCAGAGTTTTGTCTGTATGGATGGAAGTTTCCATGAGCCAATCAGCAATATAGCGGAAATGGGTGGTGAGAGCCTATAGATAAAAATTTGGGAGATTCAGGCCACCTGAGGTTTTTGGTTTATAGAATTTTTTAAGACTAATCTCGATCTCTTACCATTCCATAGGAAGGAAGAGAAAGCTTTTTCCAGATTGCGGATATCCTGTTTTGTAAGTAGGCATGGCAGCATTTGTAAGACATAGTAAATTTTTGGAAAGATAACGCTTTTTAGAACTGCTGCTCTACCAAATAATGATAACGGAAGTTTAGACCATGACTCTAGTTGAGTGAAGATTTTTGAGAGAAGAGGGGTAAAGTTAGCTGAGTAAAGTGTCGAGGGGTTATTAGTAGTTTGGACTCCTAGGTATGTGACCTGTGAGGGTTGAATCTGAAATTGGGACAGGGCAGAATGGGATCTAAGTGTGGAACTTAAAGGATGAATGGGTAGGATTACTGACTTGGAAATATTTATTTTATATCCTGAGATGGGACTGAACGAGGCAATGATATCTAGAATTACTGGTAGGGATTTTATCGGATTGGAGATAAAGAGGATCATGTCATCGGCAAATAATGAGATTTTTAATTCTGAGGAAGAAATACGTATACCCGAAAATTGTGTTGCTGAGCGGAGTGCAATTGCAAGGGGTTCAATTGCCAGGGCAAATAGAAGGGGTGATAGGGGACATCCCTGCCTTGTTCCTTTCTGTATTGGGAAAGGGGGGGGGAGAGGAATCCATTACAGGCTATTTGGGAAGATGGTAAAGTGTAAATTGTCTTATGGAAAGTTATGAAGGTGGGAGGGAATCCAAAGCGTTCTAGTGTAAGGAACAGATGGGACCACTGTACTAGATCAAAAGCCTTCTCGGCATCTATGGAAAGGATGATTTTTCCATCGGACCCATCTGTTCCCTCCCTATCAGTCTGGACTGTAGCCAGTACTTTGCGAATGTTCGTGACTGAATGTCTTCCTTTAATGAATCCTGTCTGATCCGGATGGATCACTGCGGGAAGGAGTGGATTTAACCTAGTTGCTAGAATTTTTGTGAGAAGTTTGTAATCACAATTTAATAATGAGATGGGTCTATATGATCCTGGGAGAGCGGGGTCTTTTCCTGGCTTTGGTAGCAATTTAATTATTGCTGAATTGAAATATAAAGGAAGTGAGCCATTAGATAAAATATTATTGTAAAATTAAGTTAATATTGGGGACAGACGATCAATGAATAATTTATAGAATTCCTCGCAGAATCCATCCGGGCCAGGCGTTTTAGCTGGTTTTAAGGATTTGATAGTCTTTCTAACCTCTTCGACTGTAATTGGCCGAATTAGTGATGGGATTAGATCTTGGGGGACTTGGGGGTATGATAGTTCATGCCACATGGATTGAGAAATATCCGAGGTAGAGGGGGAGATACGGGTATGTGTATCGGGAGACTTGTCAGGAGGATTAGAGAAGAAGGAGGGCTGGTTGGAAGCATATATATCAGCGAAAAATTCTCTCATTATTTGAGTTATCTGTTTGTTCGAGGAAGCGTGTGTTCCATCTGGAAGGAGTAATGGGTGTACTCTCATTGGGGGCCTGGTCCCGTTTAGTATATTAGTTAAAAATTTGCTGGTCTTATTTCCGAATCTATGATAACGAAAATTAGAAGAGAATTGATACTTATCTGACAGTGATTGTAATAATTCATCAACCTTAACTTTAGCTGTCAAGTATAAGGATTTGTTGGAGGTAGAGGGGTTTAGGCTATATGTAGAATAGGCATTAGAGAGTGATTGTTGGAGAGATATGTATGAGTCTGAATTTCGCTTCTTTACCTGGGATTCGTAAGACATGATGGAACCTCTAAGGATTGCTTTCGCAGACATCCAATAAAGGGACGGGTCTGAAGCAAGAAGGTGTTTGTTGTGCTCATGATAATCTTCCCAAGCTTTATTTAAGTATGCAGTAAATTTAGGTGAATTGTTCAGTTGTGCTGGGAACTTCCAAGTTCTGTGTGTGGAAATTTAATTTTGGGTTTTTAATGTTAGCCATACTAAGGCATGGTCTGATACTATTATTGGTTCAATACCCGAGTCTGTGACTTGGGTAAAGAGAGTATCAGACAGAGTGATATAGTCTATACGGGATAGGGTATTGTGAGCGGAAGATAAACAGGTGTATTCACGTTCACGTTTGGTTTCAGACATGTTCGGTTGTCTGGGTTCATAATCTTGTATCCCACAGCTACAAGACAGAGTTTGACTGGTCTCCCCAGTGTTATGGTTACACTCAGTTCTTTAGGTTAATAGGTGGTGCCTTGTGACACTCACGCAATTACCCACTGCCCAGCAGTCTTTAGCTTCCTGCAATGCTAGGCTACTTCTATAACAGCCACCTTTCCAGGGTGATTTAGTCCACCCTGTATTACTCAGATGCCCCCAGGTGTTATGTATGGACAAGGTGACTATCGAAGGCTGGGCAGGAGTAAATGCAGTATGGTGAGACGTTCACCAGACACAACCTTACTACAATGTGTCAAAGTCAGAAAAATATCTCTATGCACACTGCCATATTTGCACCTCACACAGGTCCGCGCTGCGCATGCGTGCGCTTTCCCGTGATGGCGCATACCCGCTGATGCGGGCACCCGCTCGCATCGGTATGCGTATTTACGGTAAAGAGTATGTAGTCGTAGCGTGCGACCCAATCGTTACATATTTCCACAATTAACGTAGTTTATAGATTATGGTCCCTTTGATAGATTCTGAAAGTTTGGTTAATATAGAATGTCCCTGAACGGAGGGATCCCTCTTTGTATTGTGGGAAGGGTCTAACAGGAGTCATACAGTAGTGTTTGGTACCCATCGGAAGAGTATTTAAATAGCAATATTCCGGTGTTGGTTTGGAGCGTATTAATCGCTCGTGCGAATAGTTATGGACATAAGAAGTTTATGTCCATTACTATTATTTACTCTTACTCAGGTATGCGGCGGGAAACCCAGTGTCCCACCCACCTGAGCTGTTTGAAATCGTCACAGCCCACCTGTATGAATCAACCTATGACCTTTTGTTATAATGCGAAGCCGAATTCCTGTGTCCAATGGACGATCAGATTGTAGGGACCATTAGATTGCATTGTGTGTGGGGCATAAATAGGCAGGCCGACCACATCCAGCTCTCACTCTTCAACGGTTCTCATTGCTGAAAATCGGGTGCTGGATGTCCAGGCGCATGCGATCGTTTCCCCTTGTGCGTAAGTTTTTCTCCGTAATCATATTGTCTTACTGTGAGCCATCTCTCTCTCTCTCTCCCTCTCTACTCTTTATCTCGTATTTTCCCTTGACTAGATTGTATTGTATTGTATTATATTTCCTGCATAGTTATCTGGTTAGTTGGTTTATGTTATACTGTAGCGTATCATTTGTACTGTGATTCCTTTTTGCAAGAATAATAGTCATAATACACATAATAGGTTTCGGACCCTAAGCCCAGGTATCTGTGTATTCTTTATAGTGTTAAGTGTTCACAGAGCGTCGGTGACGCTCAAGCAGCTTTGAAGTTAATCAGGTTACACCAGGTTGCACTTACACATTGTCTCTACATAAAGGTATACTGTGTATCTCATTGTTAAAGGTATAGATATCAAGGTATAGCGTTGTGAGCGTCTGCGCCGCTGGTGATCTCCTCGTGGTCTCGAGCGTCCGCTACGCCATAGCGAATCATTACGTTAGTCATAGCCAATAGCGTGCTTGTCTGTGATCTCTGGGCCGTGAGCGAACGTGACGCTTGAGCGTCTCGCCTACGGCTGAGCGATCGTTACACAAGTAGCGTACCCTTACGGTGCTTCTTACGTAGTCAGCGTACAGTGTTCTAAGACCTCATAAAGGGTTATTTATACGATAAAGGAATACAGCTTTATCAATTGGGGGCCGTCCAGTCCTTCACATATCTGCACTAGGTAGATCAGCAGACATTATCCCTCAGCAAAGGGCGGGAGGTTGTCTCGTAGTGCTGGCGGGATAAGCGTCTGCTTCGCTTAGATAACGAGTGCTGAAGGAATCCGGGAACCGGAGGTAAGAACAAAACGCTAGTGTCTTTTAAAACTGTAATTTTTTTTTCTTCTGTCTTGCGTACACACGCACGCATACATATATATCTGCATTTCTTTTTCATTTTCGTATATCACTATCCTGTCTGCCAGTTTTATAGTTGATAGAAAAGTGCTAAAAGAGACTTGCTGTTATTTCATAGTTTAAGAATAGAGGAAATAGTTAAAAGTGTAGACAAACACACAGGTTTGCCTGGGAGATAAGGCAAAGCCAGTGGGGTGCGGCAGATGATCAGGGATCATCTACATTGATAAAAGTATAAATTGTGTTACGGTGGATCTTTGTTTTGCGTACACGTGTCCCTAACAAAAGACTTGTGTACGCAATCCAAAAGCAGACGCACGCAGCGTACATTACGCAACGGAGCGTCCGGTTACGCCCACGTAGCTCAAGTCACGATAAGTTGAAGTAACGCACAGCGGTAGATAACGCGACGCGGTAAATAACGCAAGTCTATTCTTGGTGTCCGAAATTTAATTAACAGATCCTGCTCCTAATTGGTAACACAGCTGGGCTAAAGAAAAAATTTCTGCGCAGAAATAGAAATAGAAGCAAAAGTGTACATGTGGTGAGTGAGTGTGTTTTTATTATTACAAGTTTATATAACTTTAAGGTGGAACCACAAGGAAAGTCGGGTACTCGTCAGGAACATACGTGTAAGTGACATATACGGTGGCTAGGGAGGCATCCCTGGTTAAATAAAATATTTGAGCATTAGAGTATAGCGGACCACACAGACCAGGAGGTCATAAGGAGACAAAGAAGTCCGCTATAAAGGTAAGAGGCACAACCCCGGGGGTTGGTGCAGAACCCATATAGGCCATATAAGCTCTGGCTGAAGGAATTCGCAGCCGAAATTTTCGATTCCATTGATCTCTCAGTACATAACAAGTAGTGCTTATGTACTGAACGATTGTACCGCACGTCATTGTGTGCATTAGTAAACCTGACTAGTATCATTTTGCGTACAAAGGTCATAAACGCTAGTTGTACATTCTGACGTGATTTGTGTAATTTTTTATTTTTGGAAGGGAAGTTCGCTGGTCACTCAGGAACTATCTAACAACCCCACCTTTACTGGAAAGAGTAAGTGTCCTGCGGGTAACCCTCACATGTTCCAGTAAACAGAAGGTTTTTGGTAGGTGCTCTAGGTCGAGTACGCCAGCACCATATCGGTGTGACCAGGTCGTATTGGTCGACGTGAGCGAGTGAGTGGGGTACTCGGTAAACCGCCACCGCCGGCCTATTTTGAATAATTTGGTTTGCTGTAAGGGTTCGCTGAAGACCTTGATATAAAGATCAAAGGAGTAGTAAGCAACGCCTGCAGATTATGGGGGCCAGTTGTTCAGGTAGGGGGCGATCAACCTCGGTTCGGGTTGATTCAGAGAACCGACCAGTCGGGTCGGCAAGGTACATCATGTGTGAGAAATATGGAAGTCACACAGAGGTTTTATGTGATGAATGGGAAAGAATGACTGTACAAGACAGGGAGAAATTCCCAAGAATAGGTAGCTTCAGCCCAGAAGTGTTACAAAATATAAGGAGGAGGATATGTCTCATAAAATCAACAAAGAGACGAATTCAGCATCATGATTATTTACAGTTGTGGCAACAGGAAGGTGAGATACAGAGAGGTTTGGCTCTGGCGGCGGGATCTGGGGCAGTCAGGAAACTGATAGCCACAGCCCCACCGCCACCATACATTACAGGAGAGAAGTTGATTGCGGAGAAAAACGCACTGGGGTGTAAAACACAAACTCTTAGCAACCATATAAATGTTAATGATGTTAACCAAGTAACCCATGCAATTATTAACCCGTGCAAGTTGTACCCTGTTTTGAACTTTCCTCAGGAGTGTGATCAAGAAGACGATTCGGCAACAATTTCAGCGCTCTCTCTAGCGGCCACCATATCAGAAACCACAGTAGGAACTGCTCCACTCACGAGATTAGTGAAGGCCCCTAGCGGAGGGATAGGTGAGGTCGTGTCAACGGGTAAGTACGGCACCATGCATTATGCTGAGACAATTGTACCACAACAAGCTGTAGAATCTACACACAGTGAAGCTGTTAGAATAAATCCAGTTAAGGTGATAGTAGTTCCGAATGGGAAAACAGATGCATCAGGAGCCACACCCGTTAGGAACATTGCCATGTATTGCCCGTTTACTAGA
The DNA here is from genome assembly GCF_028390025.1 of Pseudophryne corroboree. NCBI lineage: Eukaryota > Metazoa > Chordata > Amphibia > Anura > Myobatrachidae > Pseudophryne > Pseudophryne corroboree. The sequence continues at coordinate 922,685,456 of NC_086444.1, forward strand.
ATGGAATTGAGGACTATAGTGTCTGAATTCCCAGACCCCAGAAAAGATTTAGTTGCAAGCCAAAAATACATCAGGGATCTAGGAAACACTTTAGAGCCCAATAATAAGGATTGGCAGATAGTGCTAAGAGCTTGCTTACCTTCAAATGTCGACTCAGTTCAATTCTTAGCTGATTGTGGACTAGATAAAGATGTACCGCTTTCAGATGTGTACGACAAAGATAATGTAAAAAGGATAAATTTACAGCTAAAGGAGTATTTCCCAGCCGTTGTAAAATGGAACAGAATATTCTCCATTAAGCAAAAGGAGTCCGAAACGGCAGCAGAATATTTTCACCGGGCACTATTAGAAATGGCAAAATACACTGGTATAGAAGACATTAGGACCAACCCAAACCATCAGGAAGTAGCAGTATCGGTACTGATGGATGGTTTAAAGGAAACATTAAAGGCTAGGGTACAGACCACGCAACCATGTTGGCGAGGTCTGTCAGTGTCCACTTTGAGAGAGGCTGCTATTGATCACGACAGAAACATCACCAGGCACAGAGAATCGCAAAGTGATAAGTTAATGTCAGTAAGTATACAGGCACTGACCACAAAGCAGCCTGCGTATGTACCATCGAATCCTGTAAGTAAGTCAACTGTAATAACTTGTTATTCCTGTAACAGACAGGGACACTATGCACGAGACTGTAGAGTAAGAAATGTACCAAAATCATACCAACCCCCTAGACAACGACACAACACAAGACATTGGGATCAGGATCCACAGAGGCGGAGTTATGAGCCACATACAGGGGAAACAAAAAGATACCCCCCGAACAGAGATTGGCATGCCTCTGGTAGTTCCCAGCTAACTCCCCCACAAGTAGTTGCTGCCAGCGGGATTCAGGGAGGTCAGCATACCCAATAGGGGTGTGGCCATACCTGTAATCTGCAGCCAGTAAAATCGATTGCAAGCCTTGGAAGTGAACCCGAGATCGCAATCAATGTAGCTGGTAAAACTTTAAACTTTCTTGTAGACACAGGGGCGGCCAAGTCGGTGATAAATTCGACAGTGGGCATGAGAACCACTGGTAAGACAATTCCAGCCATGGGAGTAACAGGAGTAGTCCAGCACTACCCTGTTAGCAAACCAGCCGAGATTACAATAGGACCTTTGCATACCAAGCATTCCTTTTTGCTGGCTGCATCGGCACCAACCAATCTCCTGGGAAGAGACTTACTATGTAAAATGGGGTGCGTCATTTATTGTACTTCTGAAGGTGTATTCTTGGACATACCTGAGAATCACGCTCAGGAAGTGCGAGACATGTTAGACTCCCCATCAAAATTAATGTCACATTCCATTATGACAAATAGGAATCCGTCCCAAGTAGAAGAGATGACTTCCCAGATACCAGAGTCACTTTGGACAAAAGACGGACAGGACACTGGATTAATGGCAAACGTAGCTCCAGTAGTTGTACAAGTAAAAGATGGTAGGATAGCTCCAAAAATCCCACAGTATCCTCTGAAGCCAGAGGTGGAGTTAGGAGTTTTCCCAGTAATAGAGCGCTTGCTACAACAGGGCATTCTGGTAAGAACGTCCAGCACAGCCAATAGTCCCATCTTCCCTGTTAAAAAGAGTGGGGGGAGGGGTTACAGGCTAGTGCAGGATCTAAGGGGGATTAACAAAATAGTTGAGAGTCAGTTCCCCGTAGTGCCAAATCCAGCTGTCATCCTAATGCAAATTCCTCCCACTGCCAAATTTTTCACTGTTATTGACCTCTGCTCCGCATTCTTTTCGGTACCTCTGCATCCTGACAGCCAATATTTGTTTGCATTCACATACAGAGGAGTCCAATACACGTGGACTCGATTACCCCAAGGTTTCATAGATAGTCCAAGTATATTTTCCCAGGCTTTGCACGATTGTTTACAGTCTTTCCAACCAGTGAGTGGATCTGTATTAATACAGTACGTGGATGATCTACTACTGTGTTCTGATTCATTGGAAGCATCCCTGAAGGATACGAAACAGCTCCTGTTTCATCTTTCAGACACAGGACACAAGGTTTCCAAAGACAAGTTGCAATTATGCCAAACTAAGGTAAAATATTTGGGACACTGTCTAACACAAGGACTGAGACACCTGACCGCTGATAGAATCCAAGCAATTAGAGACATGACCCTGCCACAAACCCAGCAACAGATCAGAACGTTTTTAGGAATGTGTGGGTATTGCCGTAATTGGATCCCAGGGTTTTCCATATTGGCACTACCTTTGCAGGAAATGGTCTCCTCAAACAAACCTGATAGGATTTTGCATACAGACGAATCCGAAACAGCATTTGAGAGACTCAAACAGTGCCTAACGCAGGCGCCAGCGCTAGGTATGCCAGACTATGGGAAACCCTTTGAACTATACGGAACAGAAAGTGCTGGTTGCGCAGCAGGTGTACTAACCCAAAAACACGGTGATGCCAGCAGGCCAGTTGCATACTACAGCGCTCAGCTAGACACGGTAGCGCGATCCCTCCCCACATGCTTGCGAAGCGTTGCTGCAATAGCATTGCTAGTAACAAAAAGCGAAGATGTCGTGCTAGGCCACAACCTCACAATCCATACACCACATGCAGTGTCAGCCTTATTGAATTCTGCCCAAACCAGACACGTCTCATCAGCAAGGTTTACAAGATGGGAATTGGCACTAATGGCCCCAGTAAACATCACCATAAGGAGATGCAGTGCATTAAATCCTGCAACATATCTCCCAGGTGTGCCTGGTCAGGCACAAAGGGTGGAAGGTGAGAGTGATGGGGAAGGAGGATTTAATACAAAGGAAGATACACATGATTGTATGGAATATTTGACCCAAAATTTTACCGCAAGGCCTGACATCAGTGACAATCCACTGGAAGATGCAGAACTCACGTTCTACACGGACGGTAGTTGTCACAGACAGTCAGACTCGGGAGACTTGTGTACTGGATACGCAGTCGTAGATGACCAAGACACCATAGAAGCGGAACCACTAGGCCCACCTCACTCAGCCCAGGTTGCTGAACTGGTCGCCCTAACCAGAGCATGTGAATTGGCTAAGGGTAAGTCAGCCAATATCTACACCGATTCTAGATACGCATTCGGGGTAGTCCATGATTTCGGAGCCCTATGGCGCCTCAGAAATTTCATGACGGCAGCTGGTACACCGATAGCGCATGCAGCTCACATAAAAAGGCTTCTAAAAGCGATACAGGAACCCGACAGAGTGGCTGTTATCAAATGTAAAGCACATACATATAGTCAAGACCCAGTATCACTTGGTAACAGCCGAGCAGACGAAGCTGCTAAGTTAGCAGCTGCTACCCCCATACCGACAGACACCACACAACTGATGGTATTCAATACCATCAACACACAGAAGTTGTGTGAGATGCAGAATTTGTGTTCCACACAGGAAAGAGCGGTCTGGAAGGCAAAGGGATATGGCCAAGAGTCCTCAGGGCTCTGGACGGATGGACATGGTAAACCAGTGGCCCCCAGAACATATCTTCCATGTCTGGCTGAAGCAGCTCACGGGCTGACTCATCTAGGCAAGGAGGGAATGTGCAAATTGGTAAGAGCATACTGGTGCGCCCCAGGATTCTCCTCTCATGCGAGTAAAAGAGCAATGTCATGCCTTACCTGTCTGAGAAAGAATATTGGAAAGGCAATACCTACAGAACCATCCCATGTCCCACCTGCCGGCGGCCCTTTCCAGGTAATACAAATTGACTTTATACAATTACCCCCTTGTCGGAATTTGAAATATGTACTTGTTTGTATAGATGTTTTTTCAAATTGGGTCGAAGCATTTCCAGCGGCTACAAATACCGCTATGTTTACAGCTAAGAAAATTGTGCAGGAATTTGTATGTAGATATGGTATCCCTAGAATAATCGAAAGTGATAGGGGTACCCATTTTACAGGTGATGTCTTTCAAGGAATGTGTAAGTTAATGGGAATTGATAGCAAGCTGCACACTCCGTACCGTCCACAGGCGAGTGCGAAGGTCGAAAGAGTGAACAGCACTATTAAAAATAAATTGAGCAAAGTAATGGCAGAGACAGGATTGACATGGCCAGAAGCTTTACCCATTGTACTGTACAGCATCAGAACCACTCCCAGGTCCCCACTTAATCTGTCCCCCTTTGAAATATTGTTTGGTCGACAACCGCATGTCATGATTAACCCTCAGGATGATTTGAAATGTAACAATGAAGTAACTGTAAAGTACTTGATTAACATGAGTAAACAGTTGAGGAATCAAAATGATAATCTGAAGTTAGTGATTCCTGATCTACCTGATAGTAATTGTCATGACATTGAACCTGGGGATTATGTAATGATACGAAATTTTCTACGCTCAGGTTGTCTTATTGATAGATGGGAAGGACCATACCAGGTCTTATTGACTAGCACCACAGCATTGAAGGTTGCTGAGAGAGAGACTTGGGTCCATTCATCCCACTGCAAGAAGGTTGCTGATCTAGAGAAGTCCCGTGATAAGGAACAGACGGTAGAGGTTGTATCACTGGAGTGTCTGTTCCAGGAGGACTGAGGCGGCACCTGAGCCTTGAAGACCGAAAGCAGTTGTCGACTCCCCAATCCCTTTTATTGTTTTTTGTCCACTTCCCATCCCCTCTCCATCAAATGTATTTTTCCTCCTTCTCATTCTTCTTCGTCTCCTCCTCAAAGATGGACTTGCCCCAAGAGACTGTGATCCGGATTTTCCTGTTGACCATGATGTTGACCAGAGCAGTCTGTTCCGGCGAGAGTACCATGGTGGTCGATAGAGGTTCTGGAATGAGTTCTGATGATAAAGATGGAGGCGTAGTTTTCCAAGATCAACCTAACCAACAAGCAAAGGCGAGTATCAGAAAACGATCCGATAGCATTGATCATAGAAGAAATTGTGACGGATTGTTAGCTGAAGAAAACTGTATCTGCAGGCTTTGTAACAATGTCATTGAGGATGGGTGCATAAAGAAATGCCAATCCAGTTTTAATATCCATATGGACCGGCATCCATTGAGTGACTATCACTCCTTAGTGGGTAATGTGTTAAACAAAACAGATTGTTGGGTATGCTCTCAAGTACCTCAGGGTCATAGCAAATCAGGGCTAGTACCATTTCCTTTAACGATAGGGGAGGTACTTGAGTTAAATGGTGGGAGACCGGTGGACAGGAGGTTTAATATCTCCAGCCCTCCTAGTTTGAAGCTCCACCAATACCATGTGGATAGGTCCCTCTTATGTTTTAACATCTCCAATCCCCGAAAGCCGGGAAATTGGGAAGTGTCATGGAGCAACCTGACCATGACCTTCTCGCATAGAGCAGATAGAATGCCTACAGATACAGAGCTTGTACGCCACATAGCCAGTAGAGGAAAATCTTTCAGGTATAGATATACCTTAGGAAATAGGATTACTAGAGTTGGAGAAGTATCACCAGGATACTGTGCACATATCGTACAACCTGATACGTGTATTAAGCAGATGGAAGAATTAGGGTCAGGAGATTTCACCTGGAAGGTATGTAATATGGTAATGTCCTACTCCGTCCCATATGTTCTCCCCGATGATGCATATTTCATATGCGGGAGAAAGGCGTACAAGTGGCTTGCCCCAAACTCTGAAGGATTGTGTTATATTGGAAAAGTATTGCCTGAAGTAATGACTGTAACACATGACAAAATGAAAGACATACACCGTGGTGCCCAAGCTCCTTATACTCACACTCATTACGAGCACCGAGTTAAAAGACAACTGTCAGAAAGGTTAGAGCATCCGGCCTCTGATCTGATCCATGAATCCACCGGGATTCAGGTTCTGGTGGCGTTAGATTTCACTCGCACCGCTCGAGGAGTGATGAATTATAGATACATCTCTGCGCTTGCAAATTTGTTAGATAATATCACTGAAATGTATGATGACACGTTTAGATACACTGGAAGAGAACTCCAAGCTTATAAAACAGAACTGGTACAGCATAGAATGGTTCTTAATTACCTCACAGCAGTGACAGGCGGATATTGTGTTACATTGGCAACACAGTACGGCGTGAAGTGTTGCACGTATATCACGAATAGCACCGAGGATCCGGTAGAGGTCATAGACCAAAAGATGGATGATATTCTCCAATTAAAGTGGGAATTTCGCCGAAAACACAATCTCACTCTTGCTGCTGTAGGTAATGAGCTGACTGGTTGGGTGTCATGGTTGAACCCGCGAAATTGGTTCTCAGGTTTGGGAGACTGGGCTCAAGGAGTCATAATGGATGTTGGAAAGTTTCTCCTATGTATTTTAGGTGTTGTTATATCTATTGGCTTGATATTTAGATGCGGTCAGGCTTTAATGAAGTGCAAACAAAGTACAAGAGTGATGAGTTTGAGGAGTGAGGAAACTGTAATTAACCTGGATTTGATTTACGACCCAACGATAGAAACAATGATGTGATGAAAATGCGATTTCTACGGTCCGTTTCTTTCACCTGTTTTTCTGGTTTTTCTCCAAGATAACAAGACCCGCTTGGACGAGGAAGTTGATGAGACGCTATACAGACAACGGATAGACCAAAGAAGAAGTTTTGACCACTTGAGATATGGACACTTGATGAACATTGCCATGGATCCCCAGTTTCCCTAGAATTCTTAAAAATTACGCTAGCCCAACATTTTTTGTAAATCTAATGGCATTGACAAAGCTTATTGCTCACGCTTAATGAGCAAAACAGCGCAAAGAAGACGACTTTCAACTGATACCGAACAAAACTTCAACCGACAGATGTACATTAACCTGACATAGAATACCACCGCATTTACCGTAATTATGTCTTTTCTTCATTTCTACAACCCTCAGGTAATAACACACATAGTATAGGGAATACAGGCACAGATATCAGCAATCACATATTCCCCCATTCATGTATCATCAACTAAAATGTGCTCCCCATTTTGTTCAAAAGCCGAAAAGAGCTCGGTAAAGTTTGACAGCCCATCCACAGACCTGTACCACGGGATAAGAAGGAATTCAAATGTATACTTCGCAATACCTCGAAGCTTGATTTACAACACGTACGGCACGATGATACATGACCCCCCAAACATGGACTCATACACACATGCTTCTGCTATCTCACTAGGTCATACCCTCTTCACACCTACTCCTCTCTCCTCCCCTACCCAACCATGGAAATGAATTAACCCCTGACATATATTTTTCTCTTTTTGAAATGTTTTAGAAGGTGGCAGTTATTATTGACTGCCAAAGGGTGGACTGTCAAAGTCAGAAAAATATCTCTATGCACACTGCCATATTTGCACCTCACACAGGTCCGCGCTGCGCATGCGTGCGCTTTCCCGTGATGGCGCATACCCGCTGATGCGGGCACCCGCTCGCATCGGTATGCGTATTTACGGTAAAGAGTATGTAGTCATAGCGTGCGACCCAATCGTTACATATTTCCACAATTAACGTAGTTTATAGATTATGGTCCCTTTGATAGATTCTGAAAGTTTGGTTAATATAGAATGTCCCTGAACGGAGGGATCCCTCTTTGTATTGTGGGAAGGGTCTAACAGGAGTCATACAGTAGTGTTTGGTACCCATCGGAAGAGTATTTAAATAGCAATATTCCGGTGTTGGTTTGGAGCGTATTAATCGCTCGTGCGAATAGTTATGGACATAAGAAGTTTATGTCCATTACTATTATTTACTCTTACTCAGGTATGCGGCGGGAAACCCAGTGTCCCACCCACCTGAGCTGTTTGAAATCGTCACAGCCCACCTGTATGAATCAACCTATGACCTTTTGTTATAATGCGAAGCCGAATTCCTGTGTCCAATGGACGATCAGATTGTAGGGACCATTAGATTGCATTGTGTGTGGGGCATAAATAGGCAGGCCGACCACATCCAGCTCTCACTCTTCAACGGTTCTCATTGCTGAAAATCGGGTGCTGGATGTCCAGGCGCATGCGATCGTTTCCCCTTGTGCGTAAGTTTTTCTCCGTAATCATATTGTCTTACTGTGAGCCATCTCTCTCTCTCTCTCCCTCTCTACTCTTTATCTCGTATTTTCCCTTGACTAGATTGTATTGTATTGTATTATATTTCCTGCATAGTTATCTGGTTAGTTGGTTTATGTTATACTGTAGCGTATCATTTGTACTGTGATTCCTTTTTGCAAGAATAATAGTCATAATACACATAATAGGTTTCGGACCCTAAGCCCAGGTATCTGTGTATTCTTTATAGTGTTAAGTGTTCACAGAGCGTCGGTGACGCTCAAGCAGCTTTGAAGTTAATCAGGTTACACCAGGTTGCACTTACACATTGTCTCTACATAAAGGTATACTGTGTATCTCATTGTTAAAGGTATAGATATCAAGGTATAGCGTTGTGAGCGTCTGCGCCGCTGGTGATCTCCTCGTGGTCTCGAGCGTCCGCTACGCCATAGCGAATCATTACGTTAGTCATAGCCAATAGCGTGCTTGTCTGTGATCTCTGGGCCGTGAGCGAACGTGACGCTTGAGCGTCTCGCCTACGGCTGAGCGATCGTTACACAAGTAGCGTACCCTTACGGTGCTTCTTACGTAGTCAGCGTACAGTGTTCTAAGACCTCATAAAGGGTTATTTATACGATAAAGGAATACAGCTTTATCAAATGCTACGGCACAGACTGAGGAATTTATAAGGAGGGCACGTGAGTGCAACAATGCACAGGTTGGAATGTAATCTTATCACAATCAATATGTACAGATGGGTCCACAGTTATCTTGGCTAGTTTGCTGCACCTAGGCACAACATGGTTTATTAACATAAACCCTTCATCTATTGTTCTCAGCTGCAATACAATACAGAGAACAATACAGCAGGGGATTAAGTCATTATAGCAGGGGATTAAGTCCGACTGCCCAGTTTCAGTTAATCCTATTAAAGGTCAAGGTAAACATGGACCCATCTGTACATGCAACAATGCACAAGGTGTTATTAGCAATAAGACTGTACTTACAAATTATTTGTAAATGCAAAAATGCACAGGATGTAATAAGTAACTTAATGAAATATTAATGCAATAATGCACAAGGTGGAGACAATAAAGAAATATAGGCAAAGACAGTGCTGTGTGGAAATTCCACACCAAAAGCTGAATACAAGGCTAGCTGGATCTGATCAGGAAAGCAGTCAGACAGGGTCTCAGAATCATGGGTATTCACGGGCTTGCAGGTTCTCACTAAGAGAATGAACTCCGGATTCTGGAAGGACAGGGTATACACGATACACTGTGTGCACTGATAGCAGGCTTGGCAACTTGTTAGGCGCCGGGGTCCGCTCGTCGGTGCGGCCCGGCGCCTAGCAACCAGGGACGCCGTGCGCGTACAGCCGCCGGCTCCCTGGCAACGCTAGACGCCGGGCGCACGGAGCCGCACGGACCCTAGCAACGGGGACGCCACTGGCGGACCGCGTTCCCCGTTGCTGGGTCCATTTAAATTAATAAGGGCACCTGTTTCCTGGCCGTGCAGCAAGGCAGCTGCACGGCATTTAGTCCAATCAGCCTCTAAACAGCTGATTGGAGGACTCCCTGTTAAGTACACTCCCAGGGCTTCTCACAGACGCCGGTAATAGCTTCCTGCATGCTGTATCTGTTTGCTGAGAGTGTTTCCAGTCCTGCTGTACCCGGTCGTTCCTGTCCTCAGTTGTCCTGTACTCGGAAGTTGTCATCTGTTCCTGGAGTCCTGACTGAGCACCTTTAAACATCCAGTGGTGTTCGTGAGTCACGGCGTAGCCGTGTGTTGCGGCTTGGCCGCTTTATTACTTATTATTTATTATTTGTGTTTCGGAGCTTTTGCGGAGGATTCCGCTCCCACAGATCCACTCTGGTATCCAGCGGTGCTGGGTAGGAGTAACGGACTAGTGGATTTTGGTTGTCCTTTTATCTGGCGGTTTTTCCGCGCATACTTCTGGTTTGGTTAGTTAGCTTGTTGCCCCTGGCCTGTTGTCAGTCAGAGGTCCTCTTGTCATCATCCTGCCTCGGATTTCCCTTTGTCTCTCACTAAGACCGGGGGGCACCGGAGTTGGGCAGACATAATCCGCCTTTCAAACGTGGCTGCCAGGGGCTCAAGAAACCATAGTCTCGCAAGGGATTTCCGATAGCACGGGTGAGACAATAGAGTTAGGGCGCCAGGGGCAACTAGTCTTTCCAGCTTCCGTAACCAGCATTCCCTTCCAGTACTCTGGCCATTGCCATGAGATCTCCTCCGGTCAGGAGTACTGGAATCATAACATTATTACCGGCCTCACCAAAACTTAAAATTAAACAGGGTTTAATTTTTTACTTATTCAGTTTTGTAAGAGTTATCGGCCTCATGAATCCCACAGGTTTAGGGCCAAATCCTGGTCAGCTCCTAGTCAGCCAGATTCAAGAACTTACTCAGATGGTTCAGGATCTTTCCCTTCGGGTGAAGTCGCAGGAAGATCTTTTACGAACTTCCCCGAGGGTAGTCCCTGAACCAAAAATGCACTTGCCTGACCGTTTTTCTGGTGAGAGGAAGGAGTTTTTTAATTTTAAAGAATCCTGTAAACTTTATTTTCGTTTAAGACCGATCTCCTCAGGTACTGAATCTCAGCGGGTCGGAATTATTATTTCTTTGCTCCAGCGGGATCCTCAGACCTGGGCATTCGGTTTAAAAGCAGAGGATCCGGCGTTGTTGTCAGTAGACGCCTTTTTTGGGTCTTTAGGGCTTTTGTATGATGACCCTGATAGAGAGGCATCTGCTGAGAGTCAGTTACGCGCTCTCAGACAGGGTAGAAATCCTGCAGAGGTTTTTTGTACAGAGTTTCGCCGTTGGTCGAACGACTGTGGCTGGAATGACCCAGCCCTGCGCAGTCAGTTTCGCCTCGGCTTATCAGAGTCTATAAAAGACAGTCTCCTTCAGTATCCCGCTCCTGAGACTCTCGATAAACTCATGGAGCTTTCTATTAAGATTGATCGTCGTCTCAGAGAGCGGAGGGCTGAAAAAGGAGCACCTGTCAGGTCTACTCCATGTGTATTTTCCATTCCTGAGGACGTAGAGGAGCCCATGCAGATGGGTCTCTCCCGGCTGTCTCCAGAAGAAAGAGCCAGAAGGCAAAACTCTGGTCTTTGTTTGTACTGTGGGGGTAAGGGACATTTTGCCCGTAATTGTCCGAACAAGTCGGGAAAACGCCTCTACCAAGTGAATTGTGAGGGGGTTCACTTTGGTCTGCAGCTTATCTCCTCGAATAACTCCCTTTTAGTCCCAGCTAAAGTTTCCTTTGGCAGCCTCAGTTCTTCGGTGTCGGCTTTTGTTGACAGTGGAGCTGCAGGGAACTTTATGGACTTAACGTGGGCCAAGGCCTTAGGTATTCCTCAGTTAGCCTTGGGTAGGTGTATTACCATGCATGGTTTAGATGGGAGTCCCTTGTCCAATGGGGTTATTTCCCTCTGTACACCCCCTGTACTACTTACGGTAGGAGCTCTTCATTCCGAAAAGATCGAGTTTTTCCTTACCCATTGCCCAGCAGTTCCAGTGGTTCTGGGTCACCGTTGGCTGGCCTTTCATAATCCCATCATTGATTGGTAGTCGGGGGAGATTTCACAATGGGGTACCATCTGTAATAAGGAATGTATTACGTTTCCCGTCAGAATAGCTGCTGCCATTCCCGAACTCATTCCCGTGGAATACCAGGACTTTGTTGATGTGTTTTCCAAGGGCAATGCGGACATTCTGCCTCCCCATCGGCCTTATGATTGTGCTATTGAGCTAATTCCTGGTGCCACATTGCCAAAGGGAAGGTTATATGCATTATCCGGGCCAGAAACTGCGGCCATGAATGAGTATGTTAAGGAGAGCCTAGGGAAAGGATTTATCAGGCCATCTAAATCCCCTTTAAGTGCAGGCTTCTTCTTTGTGGAGAAAAAAGATGGATCACTCAGACCTTGCATTGACTTTAGAGCCCTGAATAAGATCTCAGTTAAAAATACTTACCCTCTGCCGCTGATTTCTGTCCTCTTTGATCAGCTGCGTTCGGCTGTGATTTTTTTCTAAAATTGACCTGAGGGGAGCGTATAACCTCATTCGAATCAAGTCGGGAGATGAGTGGAAGATGGCTTTCAGTACTCAGTTGGGTCACTACGAGTATCTGGTGATGCCGTTCGGCTTGTCTAATGCTCCGGCAGTTTTCCAGGATCTCATTAACGATGTGCTCCGTGATTTTCTAGGAAGATTCGTGGTCGTTTACTTAGACTACATCCTGATCTATTCTGATGCAATTGAACAACATGTTACCCAGGTGCGTCAGGTTCTTCAAAAATTACGTGAAAATCATCTATATGCCAAGCTGGAGAAGTGTGAGTTTCATGTCACGGAGGTATCCTTTTTAGGGTACATTATTTCCCCTCGGGGATTCTGTATGGAACCTAAGAAGCTCCAAGCCATCCTTAGTTGGGCGCAACCCACCAACTTAAAAGCAATTCAGCGCTTTTTAGGGTTTGCGAATTATTATAGAAGATTTATTCATTCTTTTTCCAACCTGGTTGCTCCCATTGTGGCACTGACTAAGAAGGGAGCGGATCCTACCAACTGGTCACGTGAAGCTGAGTTATCCTTTCAGGCCTTGAAACAAGCTTTTGTCTCAGCTCCAGTCCTCAGACATCCCAACCCAGAATTGCCCTTCATTGTTGAGGTTGATGCCTCGGAGGTTGGAGTGGGGGCTATCCTATCTCAGAAGGATCCGGACTCTCTGGAACTACATCCTTGTGCCTTTATGTCCAGGAAATTCTCATCCGCTGAATCCAACTACGATGTTGGTAACCGGGAGTTACTGGCTATTAAATGGGCTTTCGAGGAGTGGAGGCATTGGCTTGAGGGAGCAACACATACCATTTCAGTATTGACTGACCACAAAAATCTTCAGTACATCGAATCAGCTAAGCGGCTGAATGCCCGGCAGGCTCGTTGGGCTTTATTTTTTACTCGTTTCAAGTTTATTATCACTTTTAGGCCAGGTTCCAAGAATACCAAGGCGGATGCCCTGTCACGCAGTTTTCTTCCAGTTCATAATAACAGTCCTGTTTCTCCCATACTTCCGTCTTCAGTCATTTGGGCAGGCCTCACACAAGATTTATTTACCCAGTTAAAGCAGCTTCAACATCAAGCTCCTGGAAATACTGCTGCTGGTCGTCTTTACGTCCCTGAGTTTTTGAGAGCTACTGTTTTGACTGAGTTTCATGATAGCAAAGTTGCCGGGCGTCCGGAGATCTCTAAGACTTTGGAATTAGTCTCCCGCTCAGTATGGTGGCCTGGTCTTTCTAAAGACATTAAGGAGTTTGTTTTTTCTTGTCAGGTCTGTGCACAGCATAAGGTTCCCCGTTCCTTGCCTATCGGGCAACTTATGCCCTTAAATGTTCCTCTCAGGCCATGGTCTCATATTTCCATGGATTTTGTGGTAGACCTCCCTCTGTCAGCCGGATTCCGAGTCATATGGGTGGTAGTGGACCGTTTTAGCAAGATGGCCCATTTCATTGCTCTTCCCCGACTGCCATCTGCCCAGGGATTGGTTGTTTTGTTTCTACGCCATGTTTTCAGACTTCATGGGTTGCCCACTGATATTGTTTCTGATCGGGGTCCACAATTCATTGCACAATTCTGGAAGTCTTTTTGTGCCTCATTAAAGATGAAATTGTCTTTAACATCCGGCTACCATCCCCAATCCAACGGGCAGACTGAGCGAGTTAATCAATCATTAAAACAGTATTTGCGTTTGTACTCAGCCAAACTCCAGAATGATTGGTCCGAATTTCTTCCTTTGGCGGAGTTTGCTTACAACAATTCTTGTCATTCCTCCACTAATGTGTCTCCATTCTTTTCAGTTTTTGGTTTTAACCCCAGAGCTAATTCTTTTTTTCAACATTCTTCTGTTTCCTCGCTAACCTTAACCTCTCATCTCAGAGTCATTTGGAAAAAAGTGCACCTTGCTCTCAGAAGAGCGGCATTTCGAGAGAAAAATTTTTCTGACAGGCTCCGGCGTCCTTGCACTTTTAAGGTGGGAGACAGGGTATGGTTGTCGACTCGTAACATTAGACTTCGACAAACCTCAGCTAGATTGGGCCCCAAATTTATTGGACCATTTCATATTATTACAAAAATCAATCCAGTTGCTTTCCGGTTACGTTTACCAAGAGCTCTCCGGATCGGAAATACGTTCCATTGCTCCCTGTTGAAACCATACGTTTCTTCCAGTAGATTTCCTCGGAAGATTTCTCAGGGGAAATCACAAGTAGATGTACAGGGGCATCAGGAGTTCTTGGTGGAGAAGGTTCTCGATTCCAAATTGTCCCGGGGTCGGCTTTATTTTCTGGTGCACTGGAAAGGCTATGGTCCAGAGGAAAGGTCTTGGGTCCTGGATAAGGATCTCCATGCCCCGAGGCTCAAGAGGGCATTTTTTCGGGAATTTCCTCGGAAACCTGGCTTTAGGGGTTCCTTGACCCCTCCTCAAGGGGGGGGTACTGTTAGGCGCCGGGGTCCGCTCGTCGGTGCGGCCCGGCGCCTAGCAACCAGGGACGCCGTGCGCGTACAGCCGCCGGCTCCCTGGCAACGCTAGACGCCGGGCGCACGGAGCCGCACGGACCCTAGCAACGGGGACGCCACTGGCGGACCGCGTTCCCCGTTGCTGGGTCCATTTAAATTAATAAGGGCACCTGTTTCCTGGCCGTGCAGCAAGGCAGCTGCACGGCATTTAGTCCAATCAGCCTCTAAACAGCTGATTGGAGGACTCCCTGTTAAGTACACTCCCAGGGCTTCTCACAGACGCCGGTAATAGCTTCCTGCATGCTGTATCTGTTTGCTGAGAGTGTTTCCAGTCCTGCTGTACCCGGTCGTTCCTGTCCTCAGTTGTCCTGTACTCGGAAGTTGTCATCTGTTCCTGGAGTCCTGACTGAGCACCTTTAAACATCCAGTGGTGTTCGTGAGTCACGGCGTAGCCGTGTGTTGCGCCTTGGCCGCTTTATTACTTATTATTTATTATTTGTGTTTCGGAGCTTTTGCGGAGGATTCCGCTCCCACAGATCCACTCTGGTATCCAGCGGTGCTGGGTAGGAGTAACGGACTAGTGGATTTTGGTTGTCCTTTTATCTGGCGGTTTTTCCGTGCATACTTCTGGTTTGGTTAGTTAGCTTGTTGCCCCTGGCCTGTTGCCAGTCAGAGGTCCTCTTGTCATCATCCTGCCTCGGATTTCCCTTTGTCTCTCACTAAGACCGGGGGGCACCGGAGTTGGGCAGACATAATCCGCCTTTCAAACGTGGCTGCCAGGGGCTCAAGAAACAATAGTCTCGCAAGGGATTTCCGATAGCACGGGTGAGACAATAGAGTTAGGGCGCCAGGGGCAACTAGTCTTTCCAGCTTCCGTAACCAGCATTCCCTTCCAGTACTCTGGCCATTGCCATGAGATCTCCTCCGGTCAGGAGTACTGGAATCATAACACAACTGGAACAGACAGCACTAACTCCACAGATTCTAGATTCCACCAATGAACAGGGACCGGACACAGGTACAAACAGGAAACAGGAAGCTTAAAGCTTTAACTGGCCTCAAGTGAGGGGCAGACTGGGTAACAAAGGAATCAAGCCCCAATCAAGATGGCTGGAAAGCCATACACAAGGTAATGGCCTAATTATCTGACAGGGTGAGACTGCACAGGCCACACATACATAATACAGGCTGCAGTTACAAAGACAGGAATAAGCCACAGCGGTGACTCATGACAGTACCGCCCCTTGAGGGTGGACTCCGGACACCCCATCAGGGCCAAGGGGAACTGAGAACAAAACAAGTACATTCAAGATCTCTGACGAGACTTCTTTTTCTTCTTTTTACGTGACTCTAGTGGTCTGACCAAGGTAAGCCCCCAAACATTATATGAACTGATGGTACCTTCCAGCAAAGGAAATTCACTGGCTTCAGAATCATGATCCGTGTTGGAGTCTATGTCCAATGGAAGGATCAAGGTGTTCCCCTTGGAGACAGATGGTACCGAAGAAACATGACTTAATTGAGCATAGGCAGACTGGACAGGTACTGGATACAGTGGATCAGGCTTTTTCACAACCGCTTTACAAGGTGCAGACAATGAGGCAAAGCCAAGTGTTAACTTCCAGATTGGAGATCTTAATGAATATGAGCTTGTGTTGTGATCTAATTGAGATAGAAAGTCCTCAGAAGCCTGGTTCTTATGAACTTGATCCTTTTTGTTGGACACTGGGTTCTTGGCAGAACTTGCAGGAATCTCCGAAGGAACAACCTCCAGTCCACCAAACCTCTTGACCACGGCTTAGGAGAAAGCCTACAAAACCAGAAGAACAGAATCTCCGGAAGCAATTAACTGGTCAGCCCATTTCCTAGCTTCCCCTCTAAAAGACATGAGGAGAAGCAACACCAGCTCTGATTGAGTACAGAGTGAATCCGCATCTAAGGACTATAACATGAGTTCATGAAATTGTTCTATCGGCCCATGGAAGATAACCAGCTCTGGATCTTGGTGTGTAGAAAGAGATTGTGAATTCCCCGTTTAGGTAACTTTTTGGGATTGCTCCCCGGATCTTACAAGGTCAGAAGTTCTTTCAGATGCTGAGTGTCTAGAAGTCTCTTTAGGGGACATGGCATGAACAACTCCATCTGAGATCATGACTGGACCCTCTCTTTCTCGAGACTTGACAGGATCTACCCCTCCTGAGGTCTTGACAGAAATCTCCTCTGCTGGGAACTTGGTAGGATCTGATGCTCTACAAGGAGCTACAGGGATTGAGACACAGACAGACACCCCTTCTGGAGCTACAGGTCTTGACACTGAGACAGACGCCCCTCCTGGAGCTACAGGACTTGATACTAAAACAGATGCCCCTCTTGGGGCTACAGAACTTGACACTGAGACAGGCACCCCTCCTGGGGCTACAGGACTTGATACTAAGACAGACACTCCTCCTAGGGCTACAGGATTAGAGACTAAGACAGACACCCCTCCTGGGACTACAGGACTTGATACTAAGACAGATGTCCCTCCTAGGGCTACAGGACTAGAGACTAAGACAGATGTCCCTCCTGGGACTACAGGACTTGATACTAAGACAGATACTCCACATGGAGATACAAGACTTCACATGGAGACAGATGCCTCTTCTGAGGCTTTGGAGTCAGTTGTCCCTTCAGGGAAGGCAGAGTCAGATGACCTTTCCAAGGCCACTGATTCAGAAGACCCTACTGGATCTGACCCATTAGCCATTATATCCAATGCCCCTCCTGGGGTCGGCACCTCAGACTCCCCTCCTGGGATCGGCACCTCGGACTCCCTTGCTGAGAGCATGGAATATCAGACTCCCTTGATGAGACCAGTTCATTGGACTCTCTCTCTGGGACCAGATCTTCAGACTCTCCCTGGGTCTGTTGCTTTTGAGAACCCTCCTGGGGTTATGACCTTCATGACCCCTCCTCGAATTGTGCCTCTTGAGTGCCCTCCTGTGGATGCAGGTTCAAAGACCCCTTCTGGGACTTGCAGCTTAGGCATCCCTCCTGGGGTCTTGCCACTCAATACCCCTCCTGGGGTTTTGCCACTCAAAACCCCTACTGGGGTTTGGCACTCAAGACCCCACCTGGGGTTTTGCCAATCAAGACATCTCCTTCTGTTTTGCCACTCAAAACCCCTCTTGGAGTTTTGCCACTCGAGACCCCTCCTAAGTCTTTGGCTATGGTGACCTCTCCAGAATCTAAGACAGAAACTTCCCCCCTGAGGTTGGCACATTGGACACGGCTCCTGAACTCTGAACATTGGACGTGGCTCCTGTACTCCGAACATCGGATGTGGCTCCTGGACTCTGAACATTGGACGAAGCTCCGGGACTCTGAACATCGGGCACCACTCTGGGGCTCTGAATATTGGGCACCGCTCTTGGAATCAAAATGTCAAATACCCTCCCTGGGGCATGAACATTGGATGTTTTTCAGAGGCTGAAATATCGGATTCTGCTTTGGGAATAAAAATATTGAATACCATTCCTGGGACTTGAACATCAAATATTTTTTTCAGAGTCTGAGACATCGGATTCTGCTTTTTCTTTATTAAGAGAAGTAAACATCCTTTTCTGATTCCCAAACCTAGAATATGGCCTACTAGTGACAGTTACCCAATTCGGAAATTGGAGTTCTTTTCAGTGCAGGTTCTATAACAAGTTCCTCTGGCACAGTGGAGTCTGCAACATAACTAGACACTTGATTTGACATGACATGATACATGACTGGAGGCAGAGACTTGTCACCCCTTCTAGGTTTACGCAAACCACAGTCCTGAATGAAGTGGCCAGAGTCCTAACAATATAGGCATAAATTAAAGTTCCTGCAATGCTGATGCTCCTCTTCTGATAGCTTGGGGTGTGGGAAACTTCTATAGGTTTTTTCCCCTACCAAATAAGAGGATTCTCTTATCACAATATTTTGTGCAAAAGTCTCTTTAGGGCTAGATGAAGTCTCAATAAACTCAGGCAGGATGAGAAAAAATTTGATCAGAAGATTTTGCAGATTTTGCAGTTGTTTTAAAGACTGCTGCAAAACTTTCAGCTGTTCTGCTTTCTAAGCACAGAAAGCAGAATTCAGGGCTGACAGAGATTCTTGCAGGGCTTGCATAATCAGGCACAGAAATATATCAGACTGGACAGACTAAAGGTAGAGGTAGTCAGACTGATTTAGGCAACAAAAAGAAAAAAAACGAAATTTTCCCAAATGACTACTTCATTTTTAAAATTTTTTAATTTTGTCTTTTTGGCCAGTTGTAATGTTATGCTTACACTCAGTTCTGTAGGTTTATAGGCGGTGCCTTGTGATGCTCATGCAATTACCCACTACCAAGCAGTCTTTTAGCCTCCTACAATGCTAGGCTTCTCCTATAGCAGCCACCTATCCAGGGTGAATTAGGTAATTAGGTCCACCCCATACTCAGATGACCCCAGGTTTTATGTATGGACAAGGTGACTATCGGAACCTGGGCAGCGGTAAATGCAGTACGGTGAGATGTTCACCAGACACAACCTTACTACAATGCTAAGGCACAGACTGAGGAGTATATAAGGAGGGCAAGTGAGTGCAACAATGCACAGGTTGGATTAGAATCTTAGCACAATCAACATGTACATGCAACAATGCACAGGGTATTATTAGAAATAAGACTATACTCACAAATGATTTGTAAATGCAACAATGCACAGGATGTAATAAGCAACTTAATTAAATATTAATGCAATAATGCACAAGGTGGAGACAATAAAGAAATGTAGGCAAAGACAGTGCCTGTGTGGAAATTCCACACAAAAACCTGAATACAAGGCTAGCTGGATCCAATTAGGAAAGCAGTCAGACAGGGTCTCAGAATCACAGGTGTTCACAAGCTGACAGGTTCTCCCTAAGAGCATGAACTCAGGATTCTGGAAGGACAGGGTACACAGGATACACTATGTGCGGTGATAGCAGGCTTGGCAACTGGAACAGACAGCACTAACTGCAAAGATTCTAGATTCCACCAAGGAACAGGGACTGGACACAGGTACAAACAGGAAACAGGAAGCTTAAAGCTATAACCGGTCTCAAGTGAGGGGCAGACTGGGTAATAAAGGAATCAAGCCCCAATCAGGATGTCTGGAAAGCCAGACACAAGGTAATGGCCTAATTATCTGACAGGTGAGACTGCATAGGCCACACATACATGAGACAGGCTGCAGTAAACCAGACACAAGTAATGGCCTAATTATATGAAAGGTGAGACTGCACAGGCAACACATACAGGAGACAGGCTGCAGTTACACAGACAGGAATGAGCCACAGCGGTAGCTCATGAAACCCAGTTTGGTGTTCACCAAGGGTCTTCCAGTCTTTGTGCTGCAGCAGTAGGTACTGCAACAGGCAATACAAAGGCTTCTTGCCTCCAAAGTTTTAGTTTCAACCATGGTGCATCAGTGCAATCAGGACTTTTATTCAAACCTGCTTTCAATTAAGTCCAACTTTTTTGAATCTCAAATCCTTAAATGTTTATTTGTAGTTCTACCATTTAAAGATGGAGTTCCTTCATTTGGTGAATGCAGATCTGTAGTCTGAGGAATTCTTTGTGTTACTGGACATTAAAAATGCTTACCTCCACATTCTGGTTTGGGAACCCATCAAGGGTTTCTCTATTTTGCAATCTAGGGATCCCATTACCAGTTTCAGTTCTACCCTTTGAACTGCTATCTGTATTTACCAAGGGGATGGAAGTGATGGTGGCTTATCTTCAATTATTAGGAGCTCCATTATGCCATACTTGGATAACCTTATCATCAATGTCCAATTTGTGGAAGGTCTTCTGAGTTAGGTATCATTAATGCATTACGTTTCTTATTTAGTACAGCTAAATTTTAAACTTCCAGAAGTCCAACCTGGTGGCATCACAGTATCTCCAATTGCTGCCCATGATACTGGATACCTTTGGGCTGAAAGTGTTTCTTCTGAACAAGGCCCAGGCAACTCAGTCATCTCTGCATTTGGCTTCTATACAAGATGTTGGCATCCTTTAATGCCATTCAGTTTGGCAGATTTAATTGCAGGCCATTGAAGCTGGAACTTCTGTCTCAGTGATCGTGGTCTCAACTTCACATAGAAAACTAGTTTGCATATCCACTTGGATTCACATCTCTCGTCTCTGGTGGCTACAGACTGCTCATCTAATGGCAGTTTGCTGCTTTGGCATCTGGAATTGGGTTCTCCTGACATGGATGCCAGTTTGAGAGAATGGGGTGCAGTGGTGTTGGACAACCTTTTTTCAAGGTCGCTGGTTGCACCAGGAGGTGCTTCTGCTAATCTCTGTGCTGGAGCTCTGGGTGGTGTACAATGTACCTTTAGCAGCATCTCATCTTTTGCAGATTTTGCCTATTTGAGTACAGTCAAACAATGCCACAGCAGCAGTGGTGCAAGTGCTGGGGTATGGCATGGTATCGCTCATCACTAATTGCTTCCACTAAGAAATATGTTGCAGGTACGCCATACCACTTGCCCTCCGCCCCGCTGTTGTTTAGGTTTTGTTATTAATTAATGAAAGTTATGCTGCTGCCTGCCGCATCCTCCGAATTCAAGTCCCTGCCATGGCACAAGGATAAAGCTGGCTGTGTCTGCTGCAGCCTCTGCCTCCCAATGATTGGCTCCCACAAACACGTGACAGTGCAGGAGCCCATCAGCAGCAGCCACAGCCACTACGCAGATGCGGATAACATGCTAGCAGTGCTGTGGTGAGGTAAGATTGTGAGTGTGACTGACCTGGGGCCCGGGGGGACAAGTGCTGCACAGAGGGACACCGATATACAAGCCCAGCAGAGAAATGTTGTTTGGTGAGGGCTGAAAGGAGCCTGGAGGTGGAAGAGCGGCACTGGGGGGGGGGGGGGCTGGAAGGAGCCTGGATGAGCAATGCTAGTCTAGTATAGTTAAAGCAGGTGGAAGGAGCAGTGCTGGGGGATGTCAGGGTGGGTGAACAGAGGAGCAATGCTGGTAGGGTCTGGGACTGAAGGGAGTGAATGCTGTGGTGGTGGGGCCACAATGCTCTCCTCTCTTTTTCCACAGTGCAAAGCTAAAGGGATGTGTAAGGGGGCCGCACCCCTATTTTCATGTGGCCACTCCCGCTAGTGTCATGTGACTGTGCCTCTCATGGCATGTGACCATGCTCATTTTTGGCTCCATCAGTACCACTAAGAAAAAATTTCTACTTGCAACACTGCACAGCAGTGATGTACATCAATCGCCAGGGAAAAACTCACAGTCACTTGAACTTGCATGAGTTCAACTGCATTCTCCAGTGAGCATTTACACTATGTTCATACCCAGAGTTGAGAACTGGGAGGCAGACTACTGTATCTAAGTCACCAGGATCTCCACCCCAGGGAATGGGACCTTCATATGGAGGTGTTCCAGAAGCTGATCCGGCATTAGGGCAAGACACAGATCTATTTCATGGCCTCTTGATGGAATAGCCAGCTACCTTGGCTGTGCTCCAGGATGCAGGAGCCAGCAGCAGCGGTGGTGGATTCTCTCACCATTATGTGTTGGTATCATCTAGTGTACCTGTTTCCACCTTTTTCCATTCTGCCATGGGTGCTCAAATACTTAAAGTGCATGTCTGTCACAGTCATTTTGGTGACTATTGCTTTGCCTCATCCAGTGTGGTACTTGGATATTCTCCTACTACTCGCAAATGAGCCATGGCCTTTAACACTCAAGCTTGATCTTTAATGTCATGGCTGTTGAAGCGGTGAACCTAAGATGCAAGGTTATTTCAGGAACAGGTATTTCCACCATGCTTTGGGCCTAGAAACCAATGATGGCAGAGTACTACCATTGTCTTTCATGGATTGGTGTAAGCACAGTGGATTTTCAACTAATTCATTTTAGATGTCTGGCTTTCTTTTTTTCTACAAGCAGGCTTGGATGCACATATACGATTGGGAATGCTAAAGGTACAGGTGTCACCCTTATTCATCTTTTTTCAATGCCAGCTGGCCTGCTTACAGATATTCAGACCTTTATTCAGAGAGTTATTCGCATCCAGCTGCCATTTGTGCATCCTACTGCACCTTGGAATCTCAATCTAGTGTTGACATTCCTTAAGTCGGCTGTGTTTGAACCCCTGAAGGAAGTGGAGCTATATTACCTGTCCTGGAAGACAGTTCTGCTTTTGGCTCCGGCTTCAGCTTCGAGAATGTCAGAGCTTGGAGCTTTGTCCTGCTCTCCCCATATTTTGTCTTCCATGATGATTGTGCTGAGCTTTGCACTGAGTCTAATTGCTGAAGGTGGTCTCTGCCTTCCACATTAGTCAACTTATTGTGGACCCTGTGTTGTTGGCTGCTGCAGACTCTTCTACCTTGCTACATTTGGTCCAGGCTCTCTTGATCTATGTGTCTCATATGGTGGCTATACGCAAATCAGATTCTCTGTACTCTATGAGGCTGCCAGATGTAGTTTGCCTGCAACCAAGCAAAGCCTGGAAAGGTGGATACATCTGGCTATTTGTCAGTCTAACATGGCAAGTGCTTGGTAACTGCCTCCATCCATATTGGCATCTTGGCACATTCCACATGCTTGGTTGGTTCATCTTGGGCTGCACAGGGGTGCTTTTTACCGTGCAGCCACTTGGTACTTGGTCCATACCTTTGTACAGTTTTACAGTTTTGATACTTTCACAGCCTCTTATGCAAGGATTGGTTGCAGGGTTTCAGTGCCCTCCCACCCAGAAGAGTTGCTTTGGCACGTCACCAGTGTAACTCCAGTGTACCCTAGTGGATGAATGTGAAAACAAGATGTTGGTACTTACAGAAACAGTAAATCCCTTTCTCTGATTCCATAGGGTCACTGGATGCCCAACAAGCACCTTTCTCCTGTCATTGTTCTTGTCTGTTTTGACTGCATGTTGTTATCTGCAGTATGTTTGTCATTGTTTTCTATTGAAGTCCTAGGTCCATCTTTTTGTTGATGTTTCCTCATTTTTTGTGTCTCTCCATTCTCCACCTCCACTTTGGCTTGGCTAATCTTAACTAAATTCCTGTGTGGTATAGAGATGAGGAGCTAGCTACAATTCTGAAGATATTTAAAATGCCAGGATTCACTCATCAACTGTTTTTAGCCCAGTGTACCTCCACTGTTCCCTATGAAATTGGTGAATGGGATTTATTGGTAAGTAACAACATCTGGTTTTTAATTATAGTGAGAAATAAAAAGTAAAAGGAGAGGGATGTGGGAGGGGAAATGCAGTTGTCTTAACCCCAAAAAGAAGAGGGATGTCCAAGTTATTGTAGGTGCACAAACATAAAAATGTAATTTTAACCCAACAAGGCAAGCACAGAAGTGTTAGTATACATGCAGCACTGTGCAGAATGCAGTATGAAAAATAAACTTATTTAAATGTTAAAATATACTAATTAAAGATATTGGTCATAGGTTCTATTCAGAAATCATGACCTTGATCTAAATCCAAACATGGTGTAGATTTCACTAATCTTGCCTTCATTCTGATTAGAGAATGAAAGGGAACAGATATGGATTCTGGAGCGGACTATTACACTATATAAAGAATAGTTTACAAGCTATCATGTTTATCTTAACACATATTGAGCTCTTGAGATACATTTGAATTGCCAATGTTCATGCTGTTAACAGTCAATATGTCAACAGCATGAACACCGTAAAAACAAAGCCGACACTGTTGTAACGTTATTTTAAGCAATGTAACAGTGTTGGCAATATAATTTTAAAAATTATTGTAAAACGCTTTTCTGTAATTATGCAACAGTTTAGTCTTCAAAAAGCTTATCAAATCATATAGCAATATAAAAACATTTGGGAAAGTTGCTTTTTACATACAAATATAGTATGGACTATAAAAGTTTCAGCTGCAGAAATTATTTAGAAGTATTTCTCACCTAATATTATCCTAGGCTTGAAGCCCAGGTATAAAACTTGGTTTGTGTCGATCAACAAGGGGATTGTGTTACTTAGCATAGTTGACACAATTTTTGTTAAAAACATATGAGGCTAAATGTAGTAGGGTGCGATTTCAGAAAACATGGGATGTTTATGGCAAATTTGCACATTTTCCGAAAATTGCAAATATAATAGGAATAGATTTTGCCCAAATTCTCATCTTTTTACTTATTCCAGAAATTGCAAATGTCAAAATCACATCCAGACGTTTTCCCATTGAAAGCACTGAAAACCGCAAATGTAATAGGATGCGATTTTGAAACTTAGACAGGAAACCTTACCAAAAATTGTCAGAATAATAGACCAGGTTTACACTAGCGATTTTTGGTTAAGCATGCACAGATTAGTGATATCTGTACATGCTTCTGCCTTTAAAAGTGTTTAAATAGTTAAAAATGTAAAAAAAGATACAGGTCCCCCACAAAAGCATAACCAGCCTCGGGCTCTTTGAGCCAGTCCTGATTGGAAAAAAATGGATAGGGTTTCCCTGTATTTAAACAACGAGCACTGGGCTCTTGGACTGTTCCTGGTTCCAAAAATATGAGGGACAAAAGAAGTAGGGGTCCCCCATATTTTTGGAACTAGCACCAGGCTCCACTAGCAAGGGAGGTGATGCCGCAGCTGGGGGACACTTTTATACAGGTCCCTGCTGAAAAAGCATGACCCCCCCAACTAGTCACAACTGGACAGGGTTCCCCAGGGGAGAGGGTACCGCTGCAATAAATGGGTCCCCCCTCCAGGCACCCAAGGGCCAGGAATGAAGCCCAGGGTTATGGCCACCAACCCTGGGCTGTGGG
Source organism: Pseudophryne corroboree (assembly GCF_028390025.1). Classification (NCBI taxonomy): domain Eukaryota; kingdom Metazoa; phylum Chordata; class Amphibia; order Anura; family Myobatrachidae; genus Pseudophryne; species Pseudophryne corroboree. The sequence goes on from NC_086444.1 coordinate 922,710,830, forward strand.
TGGCAACTTTATAGTCCATGAAGTGTAAAAATAGAATAAAATATTGTCTTTTGCTGTGGAACTATAGGTCCCAGCTAGCCTATCCCGCATGCTGGTACTTGGAGAACCACGAGTACCAGCATGCAGGGCATTAAAGGGCCCACTGGTACCTGTACTTCTACAACAAAATAAATATTACAATAAACACACAGACACCATGATATTAAAACTTTAATAAAACATAGTTTCACACTCACACTCATACACACACTTACTCATACTTACATACATCCAACGTAGCCATTCACATCCACTTGTCCTAAAGCTACCACAAATGTTGTAAAAAAAATCAAATACTCACCTACCCCTTGTGTCTAGTCCTCTTCTTTCACTGTAGGCATCAATGGGTTAAAAAAATAAAGTTAAGAAAACCCAAACCCTCAATCTTAAGAGGATCCATGTTTACACACGAATGCCGGGACCCCCCCGTGACTGCTGTCACTTCAGGAGCTGCCAGCCAATCAGGGAGCGCCATGTCATAGCGCTCTCCTGATTGGCTGGTGGGTCCCGGTCTGTCAGTCAAGCGGAGGCCATAATGTATAATGGAGGAGCGCACTCTACATTATACTCTATGGTGGGAATCCTGCGGTCTGTGGTAGACCACGGGTTTAATTGAGGTCACTCTTGTGGGTGACCTCAATTAACCAGCTGCTTCATCACATCCCTGGCTAGTGGAGTTTGGTGCTGGTTCCAAAAATACGGGGATCCCTACTTCTTTTGCCCCTCATATTTTTGAAAACAGGACCGGTCCAAAGAGCCCGGTGCTGGTTATGATTTTTTTGGGGGAAGGGACCTGCACGTTTTTATTTTTACATTTTTAACTATTTAAGCACTTTTAAAGTAGAGATGAGCTGGTTTGTTTTTACTCGGTTCTAGTCAGATTTACCCCATTCTCAAAACGGCATCTTATTGGCTCACAGATGTCACATGGTTTGGATAGCAAATAGAAAAAATCCAGATAAAACCAAACTGGCATTTGTTCTGGCATTACATCCATACCCGCTCATCTCTATTTTAAAGGCAGAAGCATGCACAGATATCACTGATCTGTGTATGCTTTTGCCTAACTACACAAAGTAATGGAAACATACTAAAAATCGCATGTTTCTATTTCTAAAAACCGCAAGTTTCCTGAACTAAAAATTAAAAGATTCACCCAAAAATTGTACATTTTAAATGTGCAATTTTTGGCGATTTTTAGTAAGTCTAATACTGGCACCTTATTACATTTAACCTTTGGTCTACAGTGCATCCGGAAAGTATTCACAGCGCTTCACTTTTTCCACATTTTGTTATGTTACAGCCTTATTGCAAAATGAAATAAATTAATTTTTTCCTCAACATTCTACAGACAATACCCTATAATGACAACGTGAAGTTTTTTTTGCGATTTTTGCAAATTTATTGAAAATAAAATAACTAAGAACTCACATGTACATAAGTATTCACAGCTTCTGCCATAAAGCTCAAAATATAGATCAGGTGCATCCTGTTTCCACTGATCATCCTTAAAGATGTTCCTACAGCTTAATTGGAGATCAACTGTGGAAATTCAGTTGATTGGACATGATTTGGAAAGGCACACACCTATATAAGGTCCCACACAGCCTGCCTGGAGTTTGCCAAAATGCACCTGAAGGACTCTCAGACAATGAGAAGCAAAATGATCTAGTCTGATGAGACAAAGATTGAACTTTTTGGCGTGAATGCCAGGCATCATGTTTGGAGGAAACCAGGCACTAATCATCACCAGGCCAATACCATCTCTACAGTGAAGCATGGTGGTGGCAGCATCATGCTGTGGGGATGTTTTTCAGCAGCAGGAACTGGAAGACTAGTCAGGATAAAGGGAAAGATGAATGCAGCAATGTACAGAGACATCCTTGATGAAAACCTGCTCCAGAGCTCTCCTGACCTCTGACTGGGGTGATGGTTCATCTTCCAGCAGGACAATGACCCTAAGCACACAGCCAAGATATCAAAGTAGTGGCTTCAGGACAACTCTGTGAATGTCCTTGAGTGGCCCAGCCAGAACCCAGACTTGAATCCGATTGAACATCTCTGGAGAAATCGGAAAATGGCTGCGCACCGACGCTTCCCATCCAACCTGGTGGAGTTTGAGAGGTGCTGCAAAAAAGAATGGGCACAACTGCCCAAAGATAGGTGTGCCAAGTTTGTGGCATCATATTCAAAAAGACTTGGAGCTATAATTGCTGCAAAAGGTGCATCAACAAAGTATTGAGCAAAGGCTGTGATTACTTATGTACATGTGATTTCTATTGTAATAAATCAGCAAAAATCACCAAAAAATTTTTTTTTCACGTTGTCATTATGGGGTATTGGGGGTCATTCCGAGTTGTTCGCTCGTTATTTTTTTCTCGCAACGGAGCGATTAGTCGCTAATGCGCATGCGCAATGTTCGCAGTGCGACTGAGCCAAGTAAATTTGCTATGCAGTTAGGTATTTTACTCACGGCATTACGAGGTTTTTTCTTCGTTCTGGTGATCGTAATGTGATTGACAGGAAGTGGGTGTTTCTGGGCGGAAACTGGCCGTTTTATGGGTGTGTGCGAAAAAACGCTACCGTTTCTGGGAAAAACGCGGGAGTGGCTGGAGAAACGGAGGAGTGTCTGGGCGAACGCTGGGTGTGTTTGTGACGTCAAACCAGGAACAACAAGCACTGAACTGATCGCAGATGCCAAGTAAGTCTGGAGCTACTCAGCAACTGCTAAGAAGTGTCTATTCGCAATTCTGCTAATCTTTCGTTCGCAATTTTGATAAGCTAAGATTCACTCCCAGTAGGCGGCGGCTTAGCGTGTGCAAAGCTGCTGAAAGCAGCTTGCGAGCGAACAACTCGGAATGACCCCCATTGTGTGTAGAATTTTGAGGTGGAAAATTAATTTATTCCATTTTGGAATAAGGCTGTAACATAAAAAAAATGTGGAAAAAGTGAAACTCTGTGAATACTTTCCGGAAGCACTGTATATGGAAAAAACAAAAGGGTCTAACAAAGTGTCTATTTAGTAAGCCTTGGAGAGAGATAAAATGGATGGAGATAAAGTTCCAGCCAATCAGCTCCTAACTGCCATGTTACACACTGTGTTTGAAAAATGGCAGTTATGAGGTGGTTGGTTGGAACTTTATCTCGCTCCACTTTATCTCTCTCTAAGGATTAGTAAATGGACCCCTTAGTTAGCATGTCTCTTGGACAATGCTTGTTCCTACTGTTCCCTTTTCTTGAGATCTACTTTTAGTTTATGGTTCATGATATCCTCTTGTCTGATTGTCATCTGGTCATTATAAATGTGATACCTTTGTGCCTCATGCTTCTGGTCTACTATGTTTTGCCAGTGTTTGGGATCTCGACCGCCATCATACAGGCATCGGGACAAGCGCAAAAGAGTTCCTTGCAGGCTCGCTGTGCTTGCCACGCTGTGGGCACGGTAGCGCGCTATGCTATTTATTTTCATCTAGGGGTGTCGTGGACACCCCAAGATGGAGAATAGTTGTAGGTATACCGGCTGTCGGGATCCTGGCACCGGTATGGTGAGCGCCGGGATCCTGACTTCCGGCATATCAAATGCCTCCCTCATACTTCATTGTCATTTGTACAATATGCCAGTGATACTGTCATGACTTATTTTATATTTGTACTTTCTGTTCACATTTGGAACTGCAGCATTTTCTGAGATGAAGGCAATTATGTGGCCATTAAAAGAGAATAACTGTTTTATTGTTTTGGCTGGCAGTTGTGTGGCAATGAGAGTGTGGATTTGGGATTCTACAGACATCACTCTCTTGCTCTGGTGATTTTTCTTCTTTTATATCAGGGTATGCAGGGTTTATTGTGATGTAGTGATTAAGGTCGTTTTACTGAATTTCTGAAGCATTGTGGGCTATTTAATAGACTACAGTAGTAGCAGTATCTAAAATGAACCTTATCACTCTAGTTTGTTGGGGATCTCAGATGAAATTCGTATTTTATATATGTGTGTGTGTGTGTGTGTGTGTGTGTGTGTGTGTGTGTGTGTGTGTGTGCATGTATGTTTGTGTGAAAGCCCTCACTCACTGACTCATTACTAATTCTCTTACTTCCCGATATGTAAGGTAGCTAACATAGGTTTTCTTCAGGTGGGAAATAGGAGAACTACTTAATCATAATTTTAATAAACCTCCCCTAAGGGGATGAAAAGGGGGTTAACATAATGACATCATTACCGATGCGTGGATTGCGTTGCATGAATGATAACACCCAAGTGGACATTCGGATCAAAATTAGGATTCCATCTCCAGTGTTGAATTTAATAAACTTCAAAAATTGTCCTTTCACTGTTTATCATATCTGCTATGGGTGCTCCTCAGGTAACACCAAGAACCATGGATTAATATTTACTTGCATTAAAATGTCTCAAATTTACATCTCTATAGATTTACCACATTTTTAACACTCATTTATATGTACAACTGTGAAAATCAGAAACTCCCGAAGAATGGGTACAACAGCTATTCTTACATAAATAACATTTGTGATACCAGGAAGGATTTTCTTGAATGCTAATAGATATGAAGTGAGTATCCAAGCACCAATTATAATATGAATGTTACTGTGTTAAGCTCGATTTTCAATATCTTCCAGCCCATGAGGACTCAGATACAGTATAAGTCGGTTTGAACACAAATCACAGTTCTCTCAAATTTAAATTCGGCAACAGCAGAGCATAACTGTTTATGGATTGTGGATTTAAGAGGTATACATACTGTATATTGTAGCTAAAAACCTTCAGGCTCACAAGAAATTCTTTATCTTGGCTTGGTTATTGGCTTGTCAAGGATCTCATGTTCCAGCTTATTGCGTCCACATGATGATGCTTCTTGAAGAAGAGAGAGCGGTTCAGTTGGACATACTTCTCATTTCTGGCAGAAAGTATTACTGAGGTCTTAGAAAATGAAAACAGATGTTGGCAGGGCTGAATGTTAACTTTAATTGAGAAATTATACATGGAGTGATTACTGAGACATGTAATATAAAAAAGTTATGTTTTAGCTGTGATTTACAATCCATTAAAAGCAGAAAAAACTGATAGCTGAGTAAACAGATGATCACAAAAGTTGAGTGTAATTCACAATATTATGGCTAAGCATATATAAGATAGTGTCTACAAAAATCATTTAAGTGGTAACATATAAGCAGGATGATTGATAATATAGTACAGTACTAGCTGTTCTACCAGTTCTTTGCACAGGAGTTTTTTATTTTCATTGTTGTAAATATAAATGAGTGTTTAAAATTTGGTAAATCTATAGAGATGTCAATTTGAGAAACCTTAATGTAAGTAAATATTAATCCATGGTTTTTGGCATTATCCGAGGAGCAACCGTAGCATATATGTTAAAAAGTGACAGGACCATTTTTGTAGTTTATGAAATTCTACACACTGGAGGGATAATCCAAAGTTTGATCTGATTGTCAGTTGGGTGTTATCATTCACGCAACGCAAGCCATGCATTGGTAATTACATCATTACATCAACCCCCTTTTAATTCCCTTAGGGGAGGTTTATTAAAATCCTAATTACGTAGTTTTCCTTTTTCCTACCTGACGAATACCTATGTTAAATTTCAGCTTCCTAACATATTGGTAAGTAAGAGAACTAGTGATGAGTCAGTGAGGGAGTGAGGGCTTTCACATTTATATATATTAGATATAAAGAAGCAAACTGAATGTTTGCAAAAGTAAGAAGAGATAACTGCAATATAAATTGATTAACACATGTAGAAGGAATATTATTAAGCTTTCAGATTATTCAGAAAAATCAGTTTTAATACTGATGCAACTAAGCATTGTACACACTACAAGTCTTGAAGCAGGTGATGAGACAATGCCACTGACTGTTGGAGGCAGTGTGATAAATCTGTACAAAGAGTTTAGAAAAAGAGCCATACAGTCTCATTAGTACTAGGAAAAACGTCAATGAAGATGCCTATATGGTGGCATTAGTGGAGATGTGATTATTTTAAGGGGAAGAGGTTTACCAGGAAATCTACAGTACTGTCTGTGAGCAAGAATGGCAGCAGTGTTGTATTACAGAAGGAACGGAGTGAGGCAGGTTATCGTTGAGGTAAAAAAGTACAGGAAAATATGGTGACACTGAGCTGAATGTGGCAGTTAAGAGAGATAAGTGGTCCAGTAATATTTGATCTACAATCTTTGGGAAGCAGGAGTAAGCGAGACATCTGGTATTTATTGTGGCTGAGAAATTTATGTGTAACATTCAAGGATAAGGAGCAAATTGGTGGCTGAATCCAAGGGACAGTCACTGAAAGAGGATGAATTTGACTATGTACAGTAGTAATATAACCCCATGCAGTTAGTCATACAGAACAACTTATTAGGATTCAGTCCTTTTGGTATGAGGGTCTTGATTGGATTATCCTTGGCTGGTCTGTGCCGATAGAGACTATTATATGGGTGAACTGAAGTTTGGGTCACTGTGTAAGTCATTGGAGAACTGGAGACATTGGCATTATATTGCAGAGTTAAACTTTCCTAAAGCCATAGAATTTATAAGGCATGGATGAGAGCACCTGGTGGCAGATGTTTTGGCAGGGTCTAGGCATGCATAGAAAATATAATTGTGATGAGTGATAGACTTATTAGATGATAAAGAGATGATTCCAATGATAGGACAGCACTGCAAAAACTAGACTGTGTGCAACACTGAGAAATAATCTTAATCGATATGAATCATCTTGATATAAAATTTGAGCTGTGAAGAAGTGAGACTTTCTTGTTTAACAGTCAGTCAGCAGCCTCTGTTAGGTTCCTGGTGCACAGAACAAGGGAGATGTTGCGTAGTGAGTCCTGAGCACCAGAACGTGACGCTGAGATAAGGTGTGGTGTGGAAATAGCCCCTAGAACCCTACCTCCATTGTTTTACCCATGTGGTCAGTTCACGCCTGAGTGACTATGGTTTCTTGGGCCCACGGCAGCCACGTTTGAAGGGCGGATTATGTCTGCCCAACTCCGATGCCCCCAAGTCTTAGCGTGAGACAAAGCGTGAACCGAGACAGGATAATAACAAGGGGACCTATAACTAAAACAACAGAAAGCTAGGGGCTACTAACTACCCTAAAACTAAATATATGTGCGGCACGCCGCCAAAGGAAAAGAACAACAAAGGAAATGCTGTCCACACGCCGACACAATACTTTTGTGTACCGGCGGTGACAGTATAAGCAGAACCCTCTGCAAAACACCAGTAACTAAATATAACAAAAGAACACTGCGGCCTAGGCCGACGGAAGTGGCAGAGTTGCTACTCACGGAACCGGTACAAGTACTGGCAAACGGACAGGAACCCCCAATGTAGCCAACACAGACTCTCAGAACCGGAGGACAGGCAGAATCTCAAACGACAGACCGGTGGACACCAAGAAGCCAGGAACTCGACTAGGCACAGACAAAGCCACAGGACTTCTGGACAGGAACACTTCACGGCAGGACACAGAAACCGACACAGGAACTGACACAGGAATCGACACAGGAACCGACGCAGGAAGCAGCTAGACAGACACTGCTAGACAGGAGCTCAGGAACTGGCAGGGACTAGCTCAGAACTCAAGAACTCTGGAAACCTGGAAATATCACCAGCGTCTGTGAATTGCACTGAGCCAGCATATAACAGAGAGTCTTAATTAATGATGTCGTGCAGCTGCCCTGCTGCACAACTGAGAGGTGCAATCAACAGACAGGTGAGGCTGAACACATGGGAACAAGCTGCAATTACACAGACTCACCACTGGCAGCAAACAAGAATATTCTTAAACCAGAGCAACGGGAAAACCTGGCCTGCAAGAATACTATAAACATAAAATAGGAATGAACCACTACCTGTGGTTTATAACAGTACCCTTTCCTTAAGGGTGAACTCCGAACACCCCATGACACCCACGGGGAACATGAACAGTAGTTTAACATAAAATACATAACCAAAAAATGCAAAACAGGAATGAGCCAGAGCCGTGGCTCATAACATTACCCCCCCTTGAGGAGGGGTCAAAGGACCCCAAAATTCAAACTTTCCAAAACAAGGGATACAAAAAAAAACCTGACACACTGGTCTAACAGAAACAAGCTGTGACAACAGCTTGTAACGGTGCCCCCCCCCCCCCCTTGACGGTGGCCACTGGACACAAGACAAGGGAATATATATATTTTTTTTTAACAAGGCAAGAGTCAATAATCATTTCTTTTTCTTCTTCTTCTTTTTACAAAGTTCTTGAGGTCTGACCAAGGTAATTCCCCAAACATTGTCTGTACTGATGGTACCTCCCAGCAAGGCTGGGTTCAAATCAGAGATTGGTTTCTTAACCTTGGGAGCTGAACTTTCAGGCAAAGTACTACTATTAGAAGAAGAGAGAAAAGCACATCCTGCAGTCAAAACAACGGGCTGAGACTCTTGTGCCGAATTTACAGAATACAGTGAACTCTCAGCAGAAAAGACGGGTGACCTAGAGGAACCTGAACCAATTTCTTTGGAACCATATCTCTTAATAACTGCATCACTGAATGCCGGGGGATCCTGAAGAATGGGATCTTCAGCTTTCATTAGGCTGGTTGCCCACTCAAAAGGCTCTCCTCCAAAGGAATATATCAGATAGAGCACAAGGTTCTCTGAAGTGATGCCCAGAAATGGTCTAAACAACAAAATGGTGTAATAGTGTTTGTAAAGCGCCAAAAATTGGACTAAGTCCCCATCAAAGATTATAGATGTTGAGATATCAACAGAGTCAGGATCTGCTTCCTTCCCATCTGACTGACTAGAGTGCTTTGCTAGGACCTGGTCACTATTGACCTTACTCGAGGCTAAGACTTTCTGAACCCCACCTGGGGCAGTGACTTTCTGAACCCCACCAGGGGCAGTGACCTTTGGAACCCCACCTGGGGCACTGGCCCTCGGAACCCCACCTGGGGTAGTGGCCCTCGGAACCCCACCTGGGGTAGTGACTTTCTGAAACCCACCCAGGGCAGTGACTTTCTGAACCCCACCCGGGGCAGTGACTTTCTGAACCCCATACGGGGCAGTGGCCTCCGGGAACCCCGCTGGGGCAGTGGCCTCCAGGAACCCCGCTGGGGCAGTGGCCTCCGGGAACCCCGCTGGGGCAGTGGCCTCCGTGAACCCCGCTGGGGCCAGAACCTCGGATTCTTTTACTGGGACCGGGCCATCGGCCTCCCTCACTGGGACCAGGCCGTCGGCCTCCCTCACTGGGACCGAGCCATCGGCCTCCCTCACTGGGACCGAGCCGTCGGCCTCCCTCTCTGAGTCGATAATTATCGAAACTTCTCCTGGGACTATGACTTCCGGGACTTTTGCTGAAGCTATAACCTTCAGAAACTCCACTAACGCTATGCCTCTTGAGTCCTTTCCTGGGGAAGCGACTTCTAGACCCTTCTTTGGGGCTTTGTCTCTCAAGACCCCACTTGGGGATATTATTTCAAAGATCCTTTCTGGGGTTTTGCTTCTCGAGTTCCCTTCTAGAACTATGGTTTTAGACACCTTCTCTGGAGTTGCGCTTTTCAAGTCTCTACCTGGGGTAATGGCTTCTGAGACCCCTTCTGGTATTGACACCTGAGCTATAACATTCGATGTCCCTCTATAACCTAGAGCATCGGGTACCGCTCCAGGACTCTGGGCATCAGGTACCGCTCCAGGACTCTGGGCATCGGGTACCGCTCCAGGACTCTGGGCATCGGGTACCGCTCCAGAACTCTGGGCACCGGGCACCGCTCCAGGACCCTGGGCACCGGGCACCACTCCAGGACCCTGGGCATCGGGCACCACTCCAGGACCCTGGGCATTGGGCACCACTCCAGGACCCTGGGCATCAGGCACCACACCAGGACCCTGGGCATCGGGCATCACTCCAGGACCCTGGGCATCGGGCACCACTCCAGGACCCTGGGCATCTGGCACCACTCCAGGACCCCGAGCATCGGGCATTGCTCCAGGGGCTTGCAACTCTGCTTCAACAGGAAAATCAAGAGAGGAGAGAAACATTCTCCTTTGGTTCCTGAATCTATAATGGGGCTCCCTAGCCCAAGGACCCCAATTATAGGACAGAGTGCTTTTTAGTGTGGGTTGTGTGACAAGTACCTCTGCCACAGTAGAGACAGGAGTAGGCCTTGTATCCTGACTAAACTTGGCCAGAGGGCAGGACTTGTCGCCACACTTTGGCTTGCGCAACTCACAGGTCTGCAGATAGTGGCATAAATCTAAGTTTCTGCGATGCAGACGCTCCTCTTCTGAGAGCCTGGGCCACAGAAAACTTTTAAACCTTTTCTCTTTAAGTAAACCTGAGGATTCACTTGTCACCATACTGTGAGCAAGAGTCTCTTTATAGGATGAACTCTCAACAACTTCTGGCAAAATAAGCAAAATTTTGGTCAGAAGGTTTTGCAGTTGCTTTAAGGATTGCTGCAAAACTTCCAGCTGCTCAGGTTTCAAAGCACTGAAAGCAGAGTTCAGGGCTGAGAGAGATGCTTGCAGGGCTTGCATAGTAGGCATAGGAGGATTTCAAACTAGACAAGACAAGACACAATTCTAGACACGATTCTAAGACAAGATTCTAGACAAGATTCTTAGACAAGATTCCAGACATGATTCCAGACATGATTCTAAGACAATATTCTAAGACAAGATTCTAGACAAGATTCTTAGACAAGATTCTAGACAAGAAAAGACTGGACTGGATTTTTAAACTAGACAAGACAAGACTGGGCTGGATTTTTAAACACCGGACTGGATTCTGCACACTGAATTCTAGACAGGACTGGATTCTAAACACCGGACTGGATTCTAAACACTGAATTCTAGACAGGACTGGATTCTAGACAAGACACTGGACTGGGCCAAAAAAGAAAAAGCTTTATTTCTTTTTGTTGTATGGCTGGTGATAATGTTAGGTTCCTGGTGCTCAGAACAAGGGAGATGTTGCGTAGTGAGTCCTGAGCACCAGAACGTGACGCTGAGATAAGGTGTGGTGTGGAAATAGCCCCTAGCACCCTACCTCCGTTGTTTTACCCATGTGGTCAGTTCACGCCTGAGTGACTATGGTTTCTTGGGCCCACGGCAGCCGCGTTTGAAGGGCGGATTATGTCTGCCCAACTCCGATGCCCCTAGGTCTTAGCGTGAGACAAGGCGTGAACCGAGACAGGATAATAACAAGGGGACCTCTAACTAAAACAACAGAAAGCTAGGGGCTACTAATTACCCTAAAACTAAATATATGTGCGGCACGCCGCCAAAGGAAAAGAACAACAAAGGAAATGCTGTCCACATGCCGACACAATACTTTTGTGTACCGGCGGTGACAGCATAAGCAGAACCCTCTGCAAAACACCAGTAACTAAATATAACAAAAGAACACTGCGGCCTAGGCTGACGGACGCGGCAAAGCCGCTACTCACGGAACCGGTACAAGTACTGGCAAACGGACAGGAACCCCCAATGTAGCCGACACAGACTCTCAGAACCGGAGGACAGGCAGAATCCCAAACGACAGACCGGTGGACACCAAGAAGCCAGGAACTCGACTAGGCACAGACAAAGCCACAGGACTTCTGGACAGGAACACTTCACGGCAGGACACAGAAACTGACATAGGAACTGACACAGGAATCGACACAGGAAGCAGCTAGACAGACACTGCTAGACAGGAGCTCAGGAACTGGCAGGGACTAGCTCAGAACTCAAGAACTCTGGAAACCTGGAAATATCACCAGCGTCTGTGAATTGCACTGAGCCAGCATATAACAGAGAGTCTTAATTAATTATGTCGTGCAGCTGCCCTGCTGCACAACTGAGAGGTGCAATCAGCAGACAGGTGAGGCTGAACACATGGGAACAAGCTGCAATTACACAGAATCACCACTGGCAGCAAACAAGAATATTCTTAAACCAGAGCAACGGGAAAACCTGGCCTGCAAGACAACTATAAACATAAAATAGGAATGAACCACTACCTGTGGTTCATAACAGTACCCTTTCCTTAAGGGTGAACTCCGAACACCCCATGACACCCACGGGGAACATGAACAAAAGTATAACATAAAATACATAACCAAAAAATGCAAAACAGGAATGAGCCACAGCCGTGGCTCCTAACAGCCTCTTTGCCAGCCCAGCACACATTGCTGTGTGCTGGGCTGTAGTAGGTCCAGGGATGCTGCCGCTGCCACTGAGTGCAGCAGTCTCCTCTTGCTGAAAGGTTGTGTGAGCGATCACACTAATCGCGCCCTCCTCCCTGGTTCTAACCTTGGCTGAGGATCTGCATCACTCTGCAATGCATAAACACTGTAGCATTTCCTACACTTATTTTTTTGTAAAGGGATGTGACCACAACTCTGCAATTAGGCCACACACCCTTTCATTACCAGGGCATGGGAATCCTTTCTACAGCCCTGGCTGAAGTGATTATTATTTTATCTAAACCGGGCAAAATGAGATTGACATTGATCTGATGCTTAAACTTGTATGTACTTCGACCCACAGGTGCTTACTTGTGAGTATCCTCTATGGGACATTCTTGAGGCGGAGGTCCCTTTTGGAGGAATGTGGCACTATTATTTTTTAACATTATGGCTCCTTCTACACTACAAATGCCACAATTCACAGCGACTGCTTCCTGATGGCTCTGCCCATTTCACTGCAGATAGGCATGGGCTATGGGAGAGTTGTCTACTTCTCTGAAGAGCTCACGGTCCCAATATGGGCATTGCAGCAGAGCAGACAAGTATGTATAGCTCCAGATAAAGAGCATTAGCAACATACTGAAAATCCAGTAGCACTGTGAAAAATAACAATGTATTACCTGCTTCCAGATGGAGATATCATTCAAATCCCTTAATAACTCCATCTAAATAATATATAAACACACAGGCAGTAAAAATATGTACGTACTTTACACTGTGTTTCTTATTATATGATAGTTTTGAAATAACCTGTAGGTAGTTAAGGTATTTAGAAAGCAGCAAAATTCAAAGGGCAGCTCTAGCTACAAATCTATATGAATAATATATTAGTCACAGATCTTTTATTTATTTTTAATACATAGACTCACCACATTTAAATGCAGTCTTGGAGCTAGTAATCTATGAGAAGAATTAGAGAACAATTATAAAGAAGGCAGAAAAATACATATAGCATAGCAGGAATTATGCAGGAATCCAGGCAATTCTATTGAACGGCGCCAATAATGAGAAAGATTTAATTTTTATGAATATATCTAAGCCTAACAGAAAACTGAATAATATCCTCAAGGTTTTTGAAATTGTCATGGCATATAATAAAACTAATAAGTAAGTCTCCTAAAGCTCTTATTGCCATTCTTCTTGCATTATGCCTGAAAGTAAATTTATCAGTGGTGGTTACTGCTTGAAAAGCCAAAATGAATCAGAGTGTGAAAATAAATAGAAATGTTGAAGACATTGCAGCAATATACACATAGCTAAAACAATATATTTTAAAAGCAACAATGCAACGAATACCTTAGATTATCATTGTACGTTTAAGGCCAAATATGGAGTTGAATATGGAGTTAATATGAAAATCAACTATATATGATCACATTTTGCTACACAGGAGTAAATTCACATATTTACTAGTGTCAAAGCTTGCTAATTATTCATTATCAGTGTGCACATGCACTAACCCATACTTGTTACAAATGATATAAGTGGAAACATGAATATTTATGCATCTGTTCAACTGTGCATAGTCTGCTGTTGTGTTGGAACACCTTGACATGAGAAGGCCGTTATATCACATTACAGTACATCATGATTTACCTAAGAATCTGCAAAGTTTGGGCTACTATACTCGAATTTGTCAGTTAACTTATCAAGCCCCCCATCCCCCCCCAAAAAAAAAAAAACTGTTAAAAAACTATCAAAATACATAAAATTATTGTACATATATTGTAGTTTAAGTCACAGTTATCCTCGGAAACTGCAAAAGTTTCGGGTACTATACTGGTGTTTTATTTTCGTACATTGCAAGTTACCAGTCCTTCTTTTCTGTATCTCACTGTTTGTAATCAGGGCCGGTTCTAGACCATGTGGCGCCCAGGGCGAAAGTTTCCTGTGCCCCCCCCTGGAAAAAAAGGGCTGGCACGCGCCCAAAAGTAGGGGCATGGCCACAGTTATCCCCCTGTACTTGTGCCCCCCTTTAGCTGTGCCCCCAGTAGTTGTGCCCCAGTAGCTGTGCCCCTTGTAGCTGTGTTGTGCCCACGGTAGCTGTTCCCCCAGTAGTTGTGCTCCCCTGTAGCTGTGCCGCCAGTAGATTTTCCCACAGTAGTTGTGCCCCCTGTAGATGTGCCCCAGTAGTTGTGCCCTTGTAGCTGTGCCCTCTGTAGTTGTGCCCCCAGTAGTTCTGCCCCCTTTAACTGTGCCCCCTGGACTTCTGCCCCCAGTAGCTGTGCCCCCAGTAGTTGTGACCCCTGTAGCTGTGCCCCAGTAGTGCCGCTTACAAACACACACGATAAAAAAACAACTACACAATACTTACCAGCCCCGCTCCTGCTTCCTGACTGCTGCTGCGCTGCCCTCTGTCTCAAGCCTCCGGCTCCTCTCTGATGTCCTGATGTCTCTCCCATAGCAGCGCCGCACTGACACTAGAGGTCAATTATGACCTCTAGTGTCTGTCAGTGGAGACGGCTGCAGCGGGTGCCCACACAGCCCATGGCGCCTGCTGCAGCCGGGGAGCGGGATCAGTAGCGGCTCTTGCCACGGTGGCCTGGGGACAGCGGCACCCCGGGCAAAAAGCCTGCTTGCCCATCGCAAGAACTGCTACTGTTTGTAATAATAACATAAATTGTCTATTATAATTTAATTGGAAAATCAACAGACTGTCTTTGGGCCAGGATTAACATCCTTGTACTAGCATCACTGGCACTAGTAACACTAGTAATTCAGCATCTTATACTAGTGGAAACAGTCTTCATGTGGGAAGAAAAAAGTTTAAACGAGGCTGTTCGAAATCACATAAATTTTGCTTAGTGTCAAGTAAAACATCATCTCATGGTAATGTGCCGGGCAGATAAAATTTCATTAATAAATGTAGTGATATGGCTAAAAGAAGGAAAATAGATGATATTCCATACATCACCCATAGTGTCAAAGAATGGCTCAGACTATGGCCATTTTTTGGCCAACATGGCACTAGTAGAAATATGCCCATATTAAAAGTGAGTAGGTAATAGAGTCATGCATCTCCTGCAACTACACATGCCTATCTTCTTACTCTGAATGTGTGGTACAAGTAGTGTGACTGGTGTCACCTCCAATACCGACATACAGTATTCATAAATGAAAATAATAACACTGAGGCTGAATAGCAAAATGAGTGTTCACATGAGAATCCAGAGAAGAGACCAATGTTATCCAGGAGTGCATGTGTGTGTCAGACATATCCCATTTTGAAACTGTGATAAGTTCTTAGAAGCATCCTGCCACACTTTCGGAATCATATGCAAATGTGAGGATGAGTAATATTGAGGAAAATTCAAAAATAGATGATTGAAATTTAGAAGATGTTTTTAATCTACAACATAAAGGCTATAATTGTGTATCTAACAATAAGGACAATGATGATGACTGTGCTGAACTTTAAAATGATGAAGATAGTGATGGATATCTCCAAATAAGACAGTCACTAGTGGTGCCACCTCAACCCAAAAAATGTTTATCAAGTCATCTGTAGCCTTTGTGACACCAAAATAAGTTAAGACGGGATGTAGTTACATTGCCAACAGTCGGGATCCCGGCGGCCAGGATATCGACACCGGAATCCTGTTCACTGACAATGCCACCAGCCGGAATCCCAGCGCACAAGGGCTATTCCCACTCATGGGTGACCATGACACCGATAGAGTGGGAATAGAACCTGTGTTGAGCACAGCGAGTGCAGCGAGCCCACAAGGTCCTTCTTTGCACTTGCCCCCCTGCTGGCATTCTAGCAGCTGGGATCCTGGCCGTCGGCATCCCATACCCAACACATTAAAACAGGAATGTTAACCATTTAGGTACCTCCTCGCTATTACATCATTCAAGTGGTTTGTCCCAAAAAAGTGAAATCACATGTAGTAGGGCAGTAATAGCTATCAGCAGCATGGCTAAATTCACCATGCAATATTCACCACCATTACCCTCATCATTGGTTTCCTCAGAAACAGTATTAGGTAGCCCTACAGTATATTATTTGATACAATGCAATCTAACTGCTGTAATGCAATCCATAATTCCAAGAAAGACCTCTTGTCATCATAGCTTTTTTTAGGGTAGATTATAATCTATGAAGGAGAACCAAACAATAATTGTAAAGGAAAAGCAAGTATGATGGCTATCATCTTGTTAAACAGTCCATCACCAAAGCAATGACAGCCATATTGGCACTTAATCTGTGTCAAATAACTGAAACAAACACAATAGGTTCCAGCTGATTAGTAGAAGCGATGTGCCCATGTTACCAAATTCCAGCTCAATTATATTTCTCTTAAAAAGTAATCAAACAGCTATAAAGGGAGCTAAGGGCAAAGTATTTACCTTGACAATAACATTTTACTCATTATCCACTTACCTATGAAAATGTGGACATGTGCCACTAGTCAAGCAAAAGGCTACATGGCCATAACAGCCAACTGGATAGGTGTATTGCCCTAAGCAGCAAAGCCCACAGTAGAATCATCATCATTATCTTTCTCATTCTGTTGGCACAGCAGTACTAGCACAAAAATCCAACTCATTAACAAGCAACCTACTTTATGCATTGCTGGCTTCACAAAAACACATACAGTGCATCCAGAAAGTGTTCACAGCACTCACTTTTTCCCCATTTTTTATGTTACAGCCTTATTAAAAAAATTGAATAAATTATTTTTTCCCTCAACATTTCTACACACAATACCCCATAATGACAACATGAAAAAAGTGTTTTTGAGATTTTTGCAAATTTATTAAAAATAAAAAACTAGGAAATCATATGTACATAAGTATTCACAGCCTTTACTCAATACTTTGTTGATGCATCTTTGGCAGCAATTACACCCTCAAGTATTTTTGAATATGATGCCACAGACTTGGCACACTTATCTTTGGGCAGTTTCACCCATTCCCCTTTGCAGCATCTCTCAAGCTCCATCAGGTTTGATGGGAAGCGTCAGTGCACAGCCATTTTCAGATCTCTCCGGAGATGTTCAGTTGGACTCAAATCTAGGCTCTAGCTGGGCCACTCAAGGACATTTACAGAGTTGTCCTGTAGCCACTCCTTTGATATCTTGGCTGTGTGCTTAGGGTCATTGTCCTGCTGAAAGGTGAACCTTCGCTCAGTTTAAACAGCCAGACAGCTCTAGGAAGAGTCCTGGTGGTTCCGAACTTCTTCCATTTATGGATGATGGAGGCCACTGTGCTCATTGGGACCTTCAAAGCAGCAGATAGTTTTCTGTACCCTTCCACAGATATGTGCCTTGAGACAATCCTGTCTCGGAGGTCTACAGACAGTTCCTTTGACTTCATGCTTGGTTTGTGTTCAGACATGCACTGTCAAGTGTGTGACCTTATGTAGATAGGTGTGTGCCTCTTCAAATCATGTCCAATCAACTGAATTTACCACAGGTGGACTCCAATTAAGCTGTAGGAACATCTCAGTGGAAACAGGAAGCACCTGAGCTCAATTTTAAGCTTCATGGCAAAGGCTGTGAATACTTAAGTACATGTGATTTCTTAGTTTTTTATTTTTAATAAATTAGCAAAAATCTCCAAAACACTTTTTCACATTGTCATTTTGGGGTATTGTGTGTAGAATTTGGAGTGAAAATGATTTTATTCCATTTTGGAATAAGGCTGTAACATAACAAAATGTGTAAACAGTGAAGAGCTGTGAATACTTTCTGGATTGACTGTACCAGTGTAAACTTGTTGCACTAATTTTTTCATGTTGTATTGACATGGCTCAACCCACTAAACTCTACTCTGGATTTCACATATTTGATGATGGAGCCAACATTGTGAATGCAATTCAAATGGACAATTTTAAACACATTCCATGCTTTGCCAACACAAGAAACTTAGGTCCTAATTCAGACCTGATCGCAGCAGCAAATTTTCCTCTAATGGGCAAAAGCATGTGCAGTGCAGGTGGGGCAGCTATAACATGTGCAGAGAGAGTTAGATTTGGGTGGTGTTCAAACTGAAATCTAAATTTCAGTGTACAAATAAAGCAGCCACTATTTGCCCTTCACAGAAACAAAATAACCCACCCAAATCTCTATGCACATGTTATATCTGTCCCACCTGCACTGCACATGGTTTTACCGATTAGAGAAAAAAATTGCTGCTGTGATCAGGTCTGAATTAGGCACTTAGGTGGTCATTTAGAGTTGATCGCAGCCAGCAACTTTTTGCTGCTGCTGCGATCAACTAGTCCACGCCTATGGGGGAGTGTATTTTTGCTTAGCAGGGCTGCGATCGCTTGTGCAGCCCTGCTAAGCTAAAAAAAATTCAAGCAAAACTAGACTAGGCCTGGAAATACTTAGCCTGTGCGATGGATCCAGCGATGATGGGCCTGGCTTTGACGTCACTCCTCCGCCCTCTGTTCTCCTGGACACACCTGTGTTTTACTCATCACTCCCCGAAAACGGCTCCAAACGGTCCGGATCCACCCTGGAATGCCTTCTTCCTGTCAATCTTCTTTGCGGGCGGCACTGTGACCACTTCCATCGGTAGCCGTGACGTTACCCGGCGACCCCTGTCACCGGGCAACGTTGCGCATTGCGGCCACTGCGCATGTGCATTCCGCGCCTGTACGCACTGCAGCAATAAACCACTGCGTGTGAACGGGTCGGAATGACCCCCTTAGTTTCCTCAAAATAGAGAGATCTGTGCAGGAGATGCTCTCTGTGGCCTGTAAAGTTTTGGAGTTATTTCGACATTCCATAATGGACTGTAAAAAATTGCACCATATTCAAAAAAGAAAAAAGAACTGCCATATCATCAAAAGGAAGAAGTATTAATGAGGTGGAATTCCACACTTTATATGCTTGGTCGACTGGTGAAATATCAGCAAACCATTAAGAGCAGTTGGGTAAGAAATCCCAGGAGTCACAATCCCAACAGTCATGATGCTGACAGAGGCATACTGATGTTCAAAATTCTGATGAATACCAGTATGTGTTTTAACCCTATCCCTAACCATAACCCATTCCTCCAGTAGCCTAACCCTAAATGTCCCCTCCCACAGTCTATCCCTAATGGTCCCCTCCTGCAGACTAACCCTAATTGTCCCCCCACAGCCTAATCCTAACCTCTCCCACCCCTGCAGCCTATCCATAAACACCCCTATTGCCTAACCTTAACCACAGTTCTTGCCATCAGAATCCATCAGAATTCTGACCATTGGGATTCTGCTGTTGATATTTTGACTGCTGGGATCCTGACGGCATCTCATCACGAGAAACACATGTTACCATGATATAGGGAGGAGGTTGATATGTTACCTTACTGCAGCACACTGGAAAATCCTTTCAGCTGTATGCAAGTTACAGTACAAAATTGAGGTCTAACACTACCATCCCGAGTTAGGTCATATCCCTAATTAAACTTCTCAAAAATAAATTAGAGAATATTACGGAGGATATGATGAAAAGAAGTCATTTTGCAAAGTATGCTGGCCTAGTACTGATGATTAATGTATTTTTTCAATGATCCATGTGTGTGCAAAATCTTGCAAAATGTTGACTACATTTTGTCAAACGTACTTTGTTGTTTTAAGTCCTATTTCATGTCTTTTTTTCCAAATGACCCAGATTTTAAGACATGTAAAGTAGTTCTTGAGAGAATGTTGACAAATCAAGTCTCAAGTGCTACATCCTCTGCTTCAGCTTCTACTAGTACTGCTATTAATACTAGTAGAAGTAGCAATAATATTAATACCATAGTTTTTCAAAGAGATTCACAGACAAAGAATTTAAATATCTGGGCAGGCTTAAATGCAACTCCCAATTTTGACAGTGGAACTTTCCCATATCTCTTTTTAATACTGTGTTCATTTGTAGAATGGTGGAGGAATACTTTAATACCAATAAACAAAATAGCATATTATATTTCCCATTTTAATTTTGGGATGAAGGAAGGAAAATTTGATCAGCTTGTACTAACCAGCTATGGAGCTATGGGGTACTTAAGCTGCCCAACCACTAATGTGTACTCAGAGAGTGTTTACTGCAACAGGGAACATTGTGAGTGATCAATGTAGGAGGCCACTACCCAAAAATGTAGAGAAATTGGTAGTCATAAAAACTAACTACAAATTGAACTTCAAAATATTGGTATGCAAGTGTAGAATCCAGTGGGGATTATTATTATTATTATTACTATTATTTCTCTACATTTATATGGTGCCATTATGGTGCCTCAAGAGTTCCACAGCTCCTTACAAAGTACATAAACAAATGGGCAAAACAAGATAAACAGCAACTTACAGTACAAGGCAATAAATGACAGGTAAATGGCAAATAAACATGACTGCTTTTGAGAGCTTACATTCTAAAGGGGAGGAGCAGACAGACAAGGGTGACACAGATTGGGTAGACAGTGAGCATGGAATATTGGGTTAGGATAAGAGATGGCTGGGTTTGAAGAAGTAGTAGGTTTTAAGAGCCTGGTGGTGAGAGGTACAGAATTACAGAGACAGAGAGCAGCATGTGCAAAATCTTGAAGGTAGGAGTGGGGGAAGTAAGTTGTAGGCAGGTGAGGCGGTATGTACTTGTGGAGCAAAGGGAACAGGTGTAGTGTAAAGGAAGATAAGGTCAAAGATGTAAATGGGAGAGGAATGGTTGAGGGCTTTATAAGTGAGTGTGAAAAACTTGCATTGGATTCTGAAGTCAAAGAGGAGCCATTGTAGGGCTTATACTAGAGGGGAGGAGGACATACAATAGTATGTTTGGAGAGAAAAATGTGATGGGCAGCAATAGCTTGGAGTGGATAGAGGTGGGTTTCAGGGAGGCCAGGTAGTACAGCAGTGGAGATGACAAGTGAGTGGATGAGGGTCTTAGTAGCATCCAGCGTGAGAAAGGTTCTGATCATGTTAATATTTTTGACATGAAATTGCAGGACTGCAAGAGGTACTGAATGTGTGGTTTGAAGGAGAGGGAGGAGTAATGGATAACTCCAAGTCTGCATAAAGTACTTGGGGGCTAGAATAGATAGTTGTGCCATCAATAGATAATGATATGAACTAAAAGGGATTAACTAATATTGAGGATAGAAGATGATGATCTTGACATCAGCTTATGAGGATGATGCTTATAACAATGATGATGAAACTGTCAATGTCAACATTGACAAAGATGACCACTGAGCCACAGGCCAGAATAGATTTTTTTTAAATTAGATATATTATTTATTTCAGTTTTAAAACAATTATAGAATGTTTGTTTTGTCCACCTTGCAAATAAAACAACAAAATGTCATGTTAAACTTATTTCAATTTCATCAGTGGGGGCAGCCCAAAAAGTTACATACTGTCTGTAATCTTTAAAAAATTCCATCTTTTCTGTCATAACAGAAGTGTCTGGTGGTTTGTAAATTAAAATTACTTGTCCTATTTAACATCAACAGTGTGGCTGGAGGGCCCAAGAACAAATCCAATCCATACTGGACATTTTGTGAGTTTGCTCACTGGAACTGTATACAGTTTTTTTTTAAATTACAATTTTCTATGCAAATATTACAGAGTCATGTTTCTTGTCATAGCTAAGTTATATTTTTAAACTAAATAATAAATATAATTGATAAAAATGAAAGTTGCATGTTGCTCATGTAATGCTCTCCAGAGACCTGTTTGTCAGTAGCCAGAGTTAACCAAGAGCACTGAGGGTATGAGACATTTCAGATGCTAAAGGATCTGTAGAGAATTGCACCAGCTGCCTGCAACCTTAATTATAAGAAAAGCAGTAGGGAATGATGCTCTCCCAATAAGTCTGCAGCATTTATACAAGCAGCAAAGCCAAACATTTTGAATCCTTATCAATTAGGATGCTCAAGAACAAGACCTGGAAAGCCAGTAAAGGAATGGTGTATAGCTGAAAAAAATAGAAGGCTATTCTGAACAACCAATGGGTGCTGTTTAAAGGCTTTAAAGTGACCTAACCTGGAGACTGGTGTTAACTCACCTCACTTCAGACTGGAAGCCCAAATCGACAGATGTCAGAGTCTAATATATTCATTAATCACTCATTTGATTCTACCTTAATTACATGAAATTATTCTTTGAATAGTTGTAAATGAAATCTATTTTTGTGGGGATTGTTTTACAAACAATTTTATTACATTTTCTGAACAGAACATGTACAAAATCAAAGAATCTTTTCAAAATCAAACAAAAACATTACAATGAAAATTACTTTCAAACTTATGGGCTTAGAAAAAGTATTTTGTTATTTTGAACATTGCAAAATATAATGTAAACAGCTAATAAAGAGTTATGTGTACTTGAAAACTAAAGTCAATATTTACAAATCTTCTAAGTTCTAAACTGTTCAAAAATGTCTATGCAAAAAAGGTAAACACAAGCAAATATTTTAAATATTGTGCGTTATGTATGATAGAAAATAGAAGGCCAAACATTTGGTGAATCACACATTGCTAATGAATCAAACATGGCAACTGGAATAGTGTCATAAGTAGACAAGACTGCAAACTGGATGTCATATTATGAAATGACCAAATGGAGATTTGTTGCTTTTAAGAGATCAGGCTGATTATCAGTCAACAATTTATCATAATTGTTATACTGTGTTGGCATCCACTGAAAGTGTGTTTTCCAACAGACAGAGACTACCTACTAGTTCTGGCATGGTAACTTCCTGAGCTCCAGAGGTCTGACCTCTGGATGGAATCCAATTAGGTAGAAGTTCCACCATATGATGCTTTTCTCTCTCTCCTTTTCATCTATTGAAGATGAAAATATGTCATTAGGGACATCTAGGTCCTCTTTCTGTACTGTGCACATTCTTTTTGAACAAGCCCAAGATTGATGGTTGAAAGGTCTAGCAACAGATTGGGATGTCATCAACAGGACCTAGCACCACCTATAGTCTGAGAGGCAATGTTTGACATGCTAAATGCGGGATAACAAAGGCCTCTATGTTGTCTGTTCTCACAGTTCCATATTTCAGTTTGCAGTTCTAGTAGGAATAAAGCCAGCTGCACAACACCAAATTACTAGAGGTCTGAGGACAGAAATATCCTGAGTGCATGCAGGCCACATACAGTAAAACAGATTTATCATTTGTTTGTGAGGATTCCTGACAAATATGGGTGTTGAAGCCAAACACTTTTAAGGTTACAACTTTGAACTACTTTAGAGAAAATGTGAACTAATTATTTACACATATGATGGAGGTATACTTTGAATTACATTACCTAGAGCAATTTATTTTATATTCTCTGTGGTCATATTCTTGTGCCCTGGAGTCTTGACCACCATTTTTCTCTTTTTCTTTTCATACTCTAGAGTATGGACCACTATTTAAAACTTCTTTCATGTTGTGCCCTAGAGTCTGTGGCACTATTTTATTCTTCATTCATGTCATGCCCTGGAGTCTGGACCACCATTTTAAACTTCTTTATTTGTATGCTAAAATTTACTATAAATGACAATAAAGGAACAATACTGATATTAATAGTAATGTTAAAAATAAAACAAAAAAAATTAAATGGTTTTACCAGATTTTCACAATTTTTAATAAAATCCAAAATCAATACCAAAGCCAAAACAAACAAGATATTTTGGACAAAACTGAAACCAAAGCCAAAGCATGAGTTCCAAGCACATATCTAGAACAAATGTCCACACCATATTGATCAGTGTATTCTTGCAATATTGTATACAGCATTTTTTTGTTTTTTGTGTTTTGCTTGTATGTGGTTTACTTATGCAAATAACATACACACATTTTAAGCACACACAGTGCTGAGATTAAGAGGACCTTATAAAATGTTCATGCTGTAAGAATCATTTACAGATTAGTTTCACAAAAGATATGTAAATGTGTTCTTCTACCTGACTATTGGTATTCACAAACTATTTTTGACACACATCTTGGGAAATAAGAGGTTTTATGATCTACCTCCAGTTCAAGGACTGTTTCAATGATACCTATTGACTATAAAACAAAGCTGTATTGACCTCATTTGAAATACTACACTATGGGTGGCATTCAATTACTCATTAAAATGATGAATGTTTCCAACTGATACACAAGGTTGAAAAAAAAGTAGTGAGATAAAAAAAAAAAATGAATAAGACTTGACCCTCATTGTCCAAGAACAACACTGTTAGAGCTAGGTGAGATAATGATGATTCTGGCAGGATCTTATAAGGCATATCATAGACATTGGTAAAGTGTAAATTCATTCAAAATGATCACCTAAGGTAGGACATCAATTGAGTCTAAAGAATTGTTCACATGACCCCATAGCAATGTAGATTATGATGCATTTTTTTTCATCATTCTAAAGTTAGCTTACTACAGAAGTTCGGGATGCCATTTTACCACTATATTATGAGACAGAAGATTAAATGCAATCTATTGCAGTCCTCATTAAAGCTATTCCAGGGCTCATAAAATTACTTGACTATTTGTGATTTTTTTGTACATTTATTTCATGCTTTTTCTTCCACATTCATGGATATGGCACAAATAGTTTTAATTACGATGACAAAATTTTAGACTAAAACTTATCATTGACAAATGTTTTTTTCATGACTAAATTATAACGATAATGAAAACAGGAAGTTGATAATAATGAAAATTATGATGAAATATTAGTCATTGAAGTCCTGACGAATTATGACAAGATGAAAAGGCTGTGTCTATTTTGTTTGGATGCTGCCATCCCTGCCTGCAGGTCTCACTACAGTAACTACCCAGGAAGCACTGCAAGATGCTGGACATGGGATACAGACTCGTGGCGTGGTGTGACTGGAGTTGAGTCTAGATTCAGAGTGGGGAAAAGTGAGTCACTGTGTGGTGGTCACACTGCAGTGTCACCGTCACTGTGACCGGATGGACAGATGAGAGGCTGAGGCTGCTTTCACAATTTCAAGCAGCACAGGCACCAGAGCAGTGACCAGGAGTCGGACTCAGGAGTGGGACATTCTTTTAGGTTTAACACCATTTCAGGCCAGGTTTACATGTATTACAGTGTGTTGCGGTGACATGATGTATAATGTGAACCTGGGTTGGGGGGGACATGATGCACACACAGTGTGTGGCATATAATATGGGGCGGGGGCATGCATAGGCAGTGTTGCATATGTATATATATATATATATATAAAGCAAAATAGTTAGGCACTCAATGTGTCTGTATATATTGCAACTTGCTCCGGTGCCCGTCCTCTTTAAAGCATACAGATAAGTCCAAATAGGGATGGCACTCGTGAAGACTAACGTCCCCTTAGAAATAAACACGCTGACAGCGTTTTATGTTCGATGTTTCGGGGCCATGCTCCTTTGACAAGATATAATGTAACTATATATATAAATATATATATATAGTGGGTTGCAGATACATGTTTAAAGTGAACTGGGGCAAGGCGGCATGCACATACAGTGAGTGGCAGTGGCATATAATGTGGGGGCATGCACAGGCAGTGTGGCATATATATATATATATATATATATATATATAGTGTGCTGCACATACAGTGTGTGGCATATAATGTGGGTGCATGAATAGGCAGTGTGATATGTAATGTGGGGGGCATGCATTGCACAGGTGGTGTGACTGTGGCATATACTGTGTAATATATATATATATATAATGTGTTGTTTTTTTTAGGGTGTTGGGCAAGTTTGGATTAGATGACGTAAACAACGTGGTCACCATAATTGGCAGCTTAACAAAATAATGTCGAATGATGCTGAAAATTCTGAAACTTTGCCTGCGACTACAGCATTGGCAGTGGGAAGGAAATGGTGAGATGATTTATGGACTCACTTCAGTTATTGTATAACTGAAAGAAAGACACAGTGTATTATTTCCAGTGAGGATGGAGTGCTGTGTGGAATTAAGATGGCTGGGAAAAACACTAAAATTTTAAAGAGACACTTGAAGACACACCATACTTCAGTGTTTTATAAGGTAAATATGTCTTGTTGTATTTGTTGATTGATATTTCAAAAACATAACATTGCCCAAGGAAAACTGTCATATATTGGCCTGCCCTGTATGTACTATGATCAATTTCAGTCACACAGGCATTGCAGTGTTGTACAGGGGTCAGGAGGAGGAGGATGTGGAAGTGAAGAAAGAAAATATGCGTGGAGTGGTGTTGGGAGGACTGTGTAGGCTGGGTATGTAATTAGATAGCTTGTGGAGCCTATGTCAGTGGTTCTGGAATTTGATAAGCTGCCCTGAAGAGCTGAGTTTTCAGGAAAAGCTTAAACTTGAAGGTTTGGAGTTGAGGGACTAGTGGTAGGAGAGTCTTATTATGTGTGTGAATGACTAGATGTAATCTGTGACAGATTGTAACATGATTTTAAGTCAAATTATATTGAATGTGGGTAACAAAAGGACAATTCAGAGAGTCAAGGATGACATCACCTAGGCAGAGAGCTTGTGGCATTTATTGTATAGAGTTAACAACAGATCAGTTCAGGGTAGCATTCAGTGACATCGACCAATACAGATAGTGATAATAAATCTGAGGAGGAACATTGTCCACATAGACTGTTTTTGAAGTAATTCAACGGGCTCGGCTGTACCAATAATATAAAACACTTTTTTAATCCTCCAGATTTTGGAGACTATCACTGTACAGAAAATAGGCTGGGGAAAAAATAAACAGCAGACAACTCTTCTGAATGTGATTGATTTGGCTTCAAAGTACAATACAGATGTAAGAGAACACCAACCTAAAGAGAGAACTCTTGAAAATAGTGGTCTGCCAGCCCGGAAAGTGGCTGCACAACAACTCTTTGTCATGAGAATCACTCAGCTGAGCTAAATAGCTGTATATTATCATAGGATATGCATCCTTATGGCTTAATTTTTTTGAGTAGTAGTACTACTTTACTACTACTTACTTACTTGTATCAGGATCAACCAGGTTGTATTTTTCTAGTGATTGATTTTTGTATTCTTTACTTAATAATACTGTATTTTTATACAGTTTTATCTATCCTCCCTGGCCCAAAATTTACTTGTGCTGCACAACAACTCTTTGTCATGAGTATCACTCAGTTGAGCTAAATAGCTATATATTATCATATGATGATATGCATCTCTACGGCTTAATTTTTTTTTAAGTAGTAGTACTACTGTACTACTACTTACTTGTTCCAGGATCAACCAGGTTGCATTTTTCTAGTGATTGATTGATTTTTGTATTCTTTAATTAACAATACTGTATTTTATACAGTTTTATCCATCCTCTCTGGTGGTTGGCCATAGATTTACTTGCGCTTCGCAACAAGTCTTTGTCATGAAAATCACTCAGTTGAGCTAAATAGCTATATATTATCATACGATGATATGCATCCTTATGGATTCATTTTTTTTTAGAGTAGTAGTACTACTGTACTACTACTTTCCTGTATCAGGATCGACCAGGTTATATTTTTCTAGTGACTGATTTTTGTATTCTTTAATTAATAATACTGTATTTTTATACAGTTTTATCCATCCTCTCAGCTGGCTGGCCCTATATTTACTTGCGCTTAGCAAAAACTCTTTGTCATGAAAATCATCATTTGAGCTAAATAGCTATACATTATCATATGATGATATGCATATTTACGGCTTAATTTTTTTGCAGAAGTCCTGTACTACTACTTGTATCAGCTAGGTTGTATTTTTCTAGTGATTTATTGTATTATTTAAGTAATACTGTATTTTTTATACATTTTTATCAAGCCTCCCTGGCCCTAGAATAGATTTACTTGCAACAAGTTGCAATGCCTGCTGCTGCATCACAAACTTTTGCCTGCCAAGCAGATAGTTTTCTGTTGTCATGTTACTGGGCACTGGGCAGGGAGGGACCCAAGTGATCATCAGGGACAATTGCAACAGGGGGGCAAGGGTCATAAGAGAGAATAAAACTGTTTGTTTTATCAGTATGTATATGTACTAATATGTATATATGTACATTACTTTTTACATCTTGTTGTGTGAACTTAATGAACTTCAACTAGTACTAGTATTTTAAATAGAGATGAGCGGGTTCGGTTCCTCGGAATCCGAACCCCCCCGAACTTCAGCCTTTTTACAGACTCGGATCTTCCCGCCTTGCTCAGTTAACCCGAGCGCGCCCGAACGTCATCATCCCGCTGTCGGATTCTCGCGAGGCTCGTATTCTATCGCGAGACTCGGATTCTATATAAGGAGCCGCGCGTCGCCGCCATTTTCACACGTGCATTGAGATTGATAGGGAGAGGACGTGGCTGGCGTCCTCTCCGTTAGAATAGATAGAGACACTTGAGTTGATTTACTACTAACTTAGTAATTTGGGGGAGCATTAGGAGTACTCAGAGTGCAGAGTTTTGCTGATAGTTACTAGTGACCACCACCAGTTTTATTTATTATTTAATATAATCCGTTCTCTGCCTGAAAAAAAACGATACACAGTCACATACCATATCTGTGCTCAGCCTCAGTGTGCTGCATGATAATATCATCTATGTATATCTGACTGTGCTGAGTGCTCACTGCTCACACAGCTGAATTGTGGGGGAGACTGGGGTGCAGTTATAGCAGGAGTACAGTGCACACTTTTGCTGCCAGTGTGACTGACCAGTGACCACCAGTATATTGTCTGCCTGAAAAAGTTAAACACTCCTGTGGTGTTTTTTTTTTTATTCTATAAACGCATTCTGCTGACAGTGTCCAGCAGGTCCGTCATTCATTATATTATATAAATATTTACCTGCAGTAGTGTTATATTTTTTTTGTTCATCTCTATCATCTTTATCATCTCTATATTAGCAGACGCAGTACGATAGTCCACGGCTGTGGCTACCTCTGTGTCGTCAGTGCTCGTCCATAATTGTATACCTACCTGTGGTGGGGTTTATTTTTCTATCTTCTTCATACTAGTAGTTTAGGAGTCTGCTGACAGTGTCCAGCAGGTCCGTCATTATATTATATATACCTGCAGTAGTGATATATATATTTTTTTTATATCATTATCATCTCTATACTAGCAGATGCAGTACGGTAGTCCACGGCTGTAGCTACCTCTGTATCGTCAGTGCTCGTCCATAATTGTATACCTACCTGTGGTGGGGTTTTATTTTCTATCTTCTTCATACTAGTAGTTTAGGAGTCTGCTGACAGTGTCCAGCAGGTCCGTCATTATATTATATATACCTGCAGTAGTGATATATATATATATTTTATATCATTATCATCTCTATACTAGCAGACGCAGTACGGTAGTCCACGGCTGTAGCTACCTCTGTGTCGTCAGTGCTCGTCCATAATTGTATACCTACCTGTGGTGGGGTTTATTTTTCTATCTTCTTCATACTAGTAGTTTAGGAGTCTGCTGACAGTGTCCAGCAGGTCCGTCATTATATTATATATACCTGCAGTAGTGATATATATATATTTTTTATATCATTATCATCTCTATACTAGCAGACCCAGTACGGTAGTCCACGGCTGTAGCTACCTCTGTGTCGTCATTGCTCGTCCATAATTGTATACCTACCTGTGGTGGGGTTTTTTTTTCTATCTTCTTCATACTAGTAGTTTAGGAGTCTGCTGACAGTGTCCAGCAGGTCCATCATTATATTATATATACCTGCAGTAGTGATATATATATATTTTTTATATCATTATCATCTCTATACTAGCAGACGCAGTACGGTAGTCCACGGCTGTAGCTACCTCTGTGTCGTCAGTCACTCGTCATCCATAAGTATACTAGTATCCATCCATCTCCATTGTTTACCTGAGGTGCCTTTTAGTTGTGCCTATTAAAATATGGAGAACAAAAATGTTGAGGTTCCAAAAATAGGGAAAGATCAAGATCCACTTCCACCTCGTGCTGAAGCTGCTGCCACTAGTCATGGCCGAGACGATGAAATTCCATCAACGTCGTCTGCCAAGGCCGATGCCCAATGTCATAGTACAGAGCATGTAAAATCCAAAACACAAAATATCAGTAAAAAAAGGACTCAAAAATCTAAAATAAAATCGTCGGAGGAGAAGCGTAAACTTGCCAATATGCCATTTACCACACGGAGTGGCAAGGAACGGCTGAGGCCCTGGCCTATGTTCATGGCTAGTGGTTCAGCTTCACATGAGGATGGAAGCACTCAGCCTCTCGCTAGAAAAATGAAAAGACTTAAGCTGGCAAAAGCACAGCAAAGAACTGTGCGTTCTTCGAAATCACAAATCCACAAGGAGAGTCCAATTGTGTCGGTTGCGATGCCTGACCTTCCCAACACTGGACGTGAAGAGCATGCGCCTTCCACCATTTGCACGCCCCCTGCAAGTGCTGGAAGGAGCACCCGCAGTCCAGTACCTGATAGTCAGATTGAAGATGTCAGTGTTGAAGTACACCAGGATGAGGAGGATATGGGTGTTGCTGGCGCTGGGGAGGAAATTGACAAGGAGGATTCTGATGGTGAGGTGGTTTGTTTAAGTCAGGCACCCGGGGAGACACCTGTTGTCCGTGGGAGGAATATGGCCATTGACATGCCTGGTGAAAATACCCAAAAAATCAGCTCTTCGGTGTGGAAGTATTTCAACAGAAATGCGGACAACAGGTGTCAAGCCGTGTGTTGCCTTTGTCAAGCTGTAATAAGTAGGGGTAAGGATGTCAACCACCTCGGAACATCCTCCCTTATACGTCACCTGCAGCGCATTCATCATAAGTCAGTGACAAGTTCAAAAACTTTGGGCGACAGCGGAAGCAGTCCACTGACCAGTAAATCCCTTCCTCTTGTTACCAAGCTCACGCAAACCACCCCACCAACTCCCTCAGTGTCAATTTCCTCCTTCCCCAGGAATGCCAATAGTCCTGCAGGCCATGTCACTGGCAATTCTGACGAGTCCTCTCCTGCCTGGGATTCCTCCGATGCATCCTTGCGTGTAACGCCTACTGCTGCTGGCGCTGCTGTTGTTGCTGCTGGGAGTCGATGGTCATCCCAGAGGGGAAGTCGTAAGACGACTTTTACTACTTCCACCAAGCAATTGACTGTCCAACAGTCCTTTGCGAGGAAGATGAAATATCACAGCAGTCATCCTGCTGCAAAGCGGATAACTGAGGCCTTGGCATCCTGGGCGGTGAGAAACGTGGTTCCGGTATCCATCATTACTGCAGAGCCAACTATAGACTTGTTTGAGGTACTGTGTCCCCGGTACCAAATACCATCTAGGTTCCATTTCTCTAGGCAGGCGATACCGAAAATGTACACAGACCTCAGAAAAAGACTCACCAGTGTCCTAAAAAATGCAGTTGTACCCAATGTCCACTTAACCACGGACATGTGGACAAGTGGAGCAGGGCAGACTCAGGACTATATAACTGTGACAGCCCACTGGGTAGATGTATTGACTCCCGCCGCAAGAACAGCAGCGGCGGCACCAGTAGCAGCATCTCGCAAACGCCAACTCTTTCCTAGGCAGGCTACGCTTTGTATCACCGCTTTCCAGAATACGCACACAGCTAAAAACCTCTTACGGCAACTGAGGAAGATCATCACAGAATGGCTTACCCCAATTGGACTCTCCTGTGGATTTGTGGCATCGGACAACGCCAGCAATATTGTGTGTGCATTAAATATGGGCAAATTCCAGCACGTCCCATGTTTTGCACATACCTTGAATTTGGTGGTGCAGAATTTTTTAAAAAACGACAGGGGCGTGCAAGAGATGCTGTCGGTGGCCAGAAGAATTGCGGGACACTTTCGGCGTACAGGCACCACGTACAGAAGACTGGAGCAACACCAAAAACGCCTGAACCTGCCCTGCCATCATCTGAAGCAAGAAGTGGTAACGAGGTGGAATTCAACCCTCTATATGCTTCAGAGGTTGGAGGAGCAGCAAAAGGCCATTCAAGCCTATACAACTGACCACGATATAGGAGGTGGAATGCACCTGTCTCAAGCGCAGTGGAGAATGATTTCAACGTTGTGCAAGGTTCTGCAACCTTTTGAACTTGCCACACGTGAAGTCAGTTCAGACACTGCCAGCCTGAGTCAGGTCATTCCCCTCATCAGGCTTTTGCAGAAGAAGCTGGAGACATTGAAAGAGGAGCTAACACTGAGCGATTCCGCTAGGCATGTGGGACTTGTGGATGGAGCCCTTAATTCGCTTAACAAGGATTCACGGGTGGTCAATCTGTTGAAATCAGAGCACTACATTTTGGCCACCGTGCTCTATCCTAGATTTAAAACCTACCTTGGATCTCTCTTTCCGGCAGACACAAGTCTGCAGGGGTTCAAAGAACTGCTGGTGAGAAAATTGTCAAGTCAAGCGGAACGCGACCTGTCAACATCTCCTCCTTCACATTCTCCCGCAACTGGGGGTGCGAGGAAAAGGCTCAGAATTCCGAGCCCACCCGCTGGCGGTGATGCAGGGCAGTCTGGAGCGACTGCTGATGCTGACATCTGGTCCGGACTGAAGGACCTGCCAACGATTACGGACATGTCGTCTACTGGCACTGCATATGATTCTCTCTCCATTGAAAGAATGGTGGAGGATTATATGAGTGACCGCATCCAAGTAGGCACGTCAGACAGTCCGTACGTATACTGGCAGGAAAAAGAGGCAATTTGGAGGCCCTTGCACAAACTGGCTTAATTCTACCTAAGTTGCCCTCCCACAAGTGTGTACTCCGAAAGAGTGTTTAGTGCCGCCGCTCACCTTGTCAGCAATCGGCGTACGAGGTTACTTCCAGAAAATGTGGAGAAGATGATGTTCATTAAAATGAATTATAATCAATTCCTCCATGGAGACATTCACCAGCAGCAATTGCCTCCACAAAGTACACAGGGAGCTGTGATGGTGGATTCCAGTGGGGACGAATTGATAATCTGTGAGGAGGGGGATGTACACGGTGATGAATCGGAGGATGATGATGAGGTGGACATCTTGCCTCTGTAGAGCCAGTTTGTGCAAGGAGAGATTAATTGCTTCTTTTTTGGTGGGGGTCCAAACCAACCCGTCATTTCAGTCACAGTCGTGTGGCAGACCCTGTCACTGAAATGATGGGTTGGTTAAAGTGTGCATGTCCTGTTTATACAAAATAAGGGAGGGTGGGAGGGCCCAAGGACAATTCCATCTTGCACCTCTTTTTTCTTTCATTTTTCTTTGCGTCATGTGCTGTTTGGGGAGTGTTTTTTGGAAGGGCCATCCTGCGTGACACTGCAGTGCCACTCCTAGATGGGCCAGGTGTTTGTGTCGGCCACTTGGGTCGCTGAGCTTAGTCATCCAGCGACCTCGGTGCAAATTTTAGGACTAAAAATAATATTGTGAGGTGTGAGGTGTTCAGAATAGACTGAAAATGAGTGGAAATTATGGTTATTGAGGTTAATAATACTTTGGGATCAAAATGACCCCCAAATTCTATGATGTAAGCTGTTTTTTAGGGTTTTTTGAAAAAAAACACCCGAATCCATAACACACCCGAATCCGACAAAAAAAATTCGGTGAGGTTTTGCCAAAACGCGTTCGAACCCAAAACACGGCCACGGAACCGAACCCAAAACCAAAACACAAAACCCGAAAAATTTCCGGTGCACATCTCTAATTTTAAAGAACAATTGTATTCTTGAATTGATATTTGCAGAAAATAAATTAACTGCTGTGAATGAAATATCATTGTGTTGCACTTGTTTGTTACCTAGATTACTAAACACATAGTGAAAGGTATACAAAGTACTCAAGGGAATAATAGAGAAATGTTCTTTGTTAAACTGCAAAGTTATGACTAAAACATTGACTAAAATTAGACTAAAATGTTAACTGAGATCCACTAACTAAATCTTGACTGCGACGAAAAGAAAAAAAAAGACTAAAATATGACTTTTAATTTAGTCACATTTTAAGAAAGGGACTAAGACTAAAATTAAATTGAAGATCCTAGACACAATTAAAACTGGGCACAGAGTGTATTTTTTGTGTATCCTAATCCCTTAATATTCTGAAAGCTAATTGTAAAATAAAATACAATATAAATTAGTATTCCATTAACAAATTAAAAACTGAATTTTTTAGAATAACCTCCTTCACTAACATTGACTGCACACATAGTTTTTTGTTCTCTACATGACAAAGCAAACATTCATATTCATATTGGTACCAATCCTCAGTATTTAGGTTGTCTGAATGTGCAGGGTTCTCCCATCATGTTGATCATGTTCATAACCTATGTTATGTAGATATGTAAATGAAAGGACATCTGGTGTGTTGACAAGTCTCTTTTAGGGCATTAAGAGCTCTTTGGGTATATTTTACTGTATATTGTGTTCTGACTCCTTTGTAATATAGTTTCTTTCTGCAAATGTAAAGATATTATTATTATTATTATTATTATTATTATTATTATTATTATTATTATTCAGTATAGCCCTGGAAAAGTGCATCATGCATAACATCACCACATGCCATAGTTAAATCAAAATTAGCTTTAAGGAATTTAGAATGTAACTGGTAGGTACTTGATAAAAGAAGAATTAATTAGTACAGCAATCCATTCTCATGTAAGTGTTTATGTATGAATTATGGGGGTCATTCCGAGTTGATCGCAGCAACAAGTTTGATAGCAATTGGGCAAAACCATGTGCACTGCAGGTGGGGCAGATATAACATGTGCAGAGAGAGTAAGATTTGGGTGGGGTGTGTTCAATCTGCAATCTAATGTGCAGTGTAAAAATAAAGCAGCCAGTATTTACCCTGCACAGAAACAAAATAACCCTCCCAAATCTAACTGTCTCTGCACATGTTAAATCTGCCCCCCCCCCCTGCAATGCACATGGTTTTGCCCAACTGCTAACAAAAATCCTGCTGCGATCAACTTGGAATTACCCCCTATATTTTACTATATTAGGTGTTGTTATTTACTTATAAGCTCTAAAGATGTATATTTGATTATGGAATGGAAAGGATGTCACAATAGAATCAGTAATGAGCTAATGCACCTGCTGAAGGTACATAGTAAGTACTGTAGAGATCTGTCCCACTGTTACAGATGGAGCCACGCTAATCATGGTCCTGTCTGTGCCTGAGTTTGCCTAGGGTGCGTGTGCATTCGTGTGCGCTTCCAACGTGACTAGGCGGACGGATCACCTAGTCACGACGGAAGCGCTCGTATGTGTTGGAGCCGCACTAGATGAGTGCGGCCCCATCTGTATGTATACCCTTGATTAAGTCCACCGAATGAAACATGTTGGGCCATGCCTGACTGACGATATGCGGTTGTTAGGTTGACCACACTTAGGTCAACAGTCTATAGGTAATCACTACTTTTTTATACTTTATGATCCATATGAACTACGATTGGGAATAGAAACCTATGCCAAATGCAGCGGTAGAGGAGCGAGGCACCTTACCCGAAGCATGGTGAGCAAAGTGAGTCATGCAATGGGATACAGTGCATTAATTTGGGTTTCCGCTGATTTTACAGCATAAAGGATGCCAGAAAAAGTAAACAGATTTATGTCAACCCCTTACATGTGTTGACCTTTATTCATGTCGACCTTTAGTCCATGTCGACCTTTTTCCTGTAAGAATCTAGTGCATGTCAACTAATAGTGGTCGATCTAGTGATGGTTGACCTAGCTAAGGTCGACCCAATGATCCACACTCCTGCCCAACCTCATGCCCTAAATAACATAAGGGGCTTTCATAATCTTGTGCTATTTTATTATTTTTTATGTTTTTTACTCCTTTTTATGTGTATTACATTTTATCTTAGTAAATTGTCATCCCTCCTATAAATGATTTACTATTGCATTGATTTTATTTTTGGTAGAATAATCCTTTGACATACAGTACTGGTAAATTTGGTGTGGGGCACGATTAGTCGCTTTTTTACCCATTTTCTGTACAAACAAGTTTCGTATCTGTTTGAAATGTGTTTCTTTGTCAAATATTTGCATGTCTAACCAGTGTAATTACAGAGGACTAAGTAGAACAAAGTTTTTGAGCCAAGCTTTTTTTCTGCGTTACGTCTTTTTTCATATTTTGGCACAACAACCTAAGATTCCTTTCTGTTTGCTCAGAGATTAAGATATTTATCTGTTCCCATGATCTTATAAATTTCTTACAATTTGTAAAGGTCAGGGAATCTTATGTACTGTATATCCTTTAATTTCTGAGGTACTGTATATCCTTTAATTTCTGAGGATTATCATTAATTGTTGCAATTTTCCCACTTCCTATTTAACATGGGATGCAATATGCATAACATGACCCAGTACAAAAGCTTTATAATCCACCCAGCACAAAAAACATATTTTTGCTACTGTATCTGGGGTTTTATTTAAGTATTATGCCAATAGATGGGTCAGACTTAGATAAGATCAGTGTTTTCTAAGAGAAACTCTTTCAAGCACCAAGAGATTGAAAAAAAATGAGAGGATATCCCCAAAATTGATGCCATTGTATGAGCATAATCAGACTAGGTAACTGGGTGAATCCTGACTTTGTGAATCTGAGTGGTTCCATTTTGCCCCAAAAATATCAATATCATAAATACTGTATATGTGGTACCCCAGGATATTATGTGTATAATCACCAATAACCTCTACAGGAATATAAAATACATAATTCACTGTATATAGTAAGAGATGTGTACCAGTTTTGGTTTTGGATCTATATCTCTTCTGTGTTTGGGATCTGTATTTATTTTTGACAAAACCACCCTTGTGGGTTTTGGTTGTGTGTTTGGATATGTATTTTAAAAACAGGAAAAATCACACAATTCTTCAGTATTATTAACCTCAATAACATTCATTTCTACTCATTTCCTGTCAAATTTGATCACCTCACAGCTCACAATATTGTTTTCATCAAGTTTATGCCAAAAGGTTGCACCAAGGTAACTGGATGACTAAGGTATAGTAAACGACAGCAGTGGGTGGCACAAACATGGCACATCTAGGAGACAGAATGGCACTGCCATGGCAGGCCGGGTGGCAGTTTAATAAACTATTAAAATTTTTGTTTTCTTCAAAAGAAGACAGTCAGCAATGCTCCAAACAGTGCATAATGCAAAGAAAAGAGCTGCAAGATGCAATTGTCCTTGGGCCCTCTCACCTCCCTTATGTTACTGTATATAAATTAAACAGTACATGCATAGTTTAACAAACCCATCATTGTAGTGACAGTGACTGTCACTTGTGGCTAAAATTATTGGTTTGTTTGGGCCCCACAAAACAAGTTGCCAATGTTCTCTACGTACACAAACTGGCTCTACATAGGCAAGATGTCGCTACCATCATAATCATCTGATTCCTCACCCCCATCAGTGTTGGAAGGCAGTGAATTGACCACCAGTATGGATCCTTGCAGTCAGGATACTGACACTGGAATCCTGACACTAGCTGAAATGCCATAAGCTTTACCAATCGAATTGACAATTTTATATTTCTCTGTAGCTAGCTTTACTTTCGTTGTTTTTTCTTTATCACTATAAAATTATTTTGCTTCTTTCATTTTACATGCCCTGACTTAAGCAATCTATGCCCTTGGCATTGGCCTTGGTAGATGGTGTTGACGGATTTGTAATGTCAGGACTGTTGGCAGCAGTTGCAGCACTATTATGTGCTCCCTGCTCTCCTCTAAATTGTTTGCCCTACATATCTATCAACAAACATGAATGAAGTGGGGTACAGCACTAACCACAATTTACACAAAAAATGTACCACCTACAGTGCCACAATATGTGTATGAGTCAAAAATTATAATATAACACTATGGTTCACTTCCACCTAGTGTCACACAATACATGTATGAGTCAGAAATAATAATATAACACTGTGGTACACTTCAACCTACAGAACCACACAATATGTGTATGAGCCTGAAATAATGATATAACACTGCATAGTACACTGTACAGAATTTTACACTGGGGTACAGCTTTTATTATTTTAATTTTGCTATGGGGCAGAGATCCTGGATGGACAGACACAGCAGCACCTTGATTGATGGTTACAGCAGCCCCTTGTCAAACACAGCAGGCACTTGATTGACAAAGCACCCTTTTATGTACAACAAAGTATCCCTGGGGATGGACAAATTACTGTTGGGGTACATCCTACAGTCTCACAATAAGTGTATGATTATATATTGTGATCTGATTGGCAGTATCACAGAAAAATAATAGTATAGTACACTGGGGTATAGTACAAAATATATATTTTTTTAATAATATTTTTAGCTTTTATTTTGTTTACACTGGGGCAGAGCACCCCTAGATTGAGAGAGCACCCATGGAGGACACAGCAGCATTTTATGGATGGACAGAGCAGTTGTTGAGGACACAGCAGCCTTTATGGATGGACACAGCATGGACAGAGAACCCCTGGAGGACACAGCAGCAACACAGGTTGGACACAGCAGCCCCATCACTTGATGGACAACACAGCAGCACCCCTGTATGGACAATACAGCACCCCTGTATGAACACAGCATGGACACGTATCTGGAGTGTAGATGGCATGATCACTGGGGACCTTTATAGAATCTAAAACCTGCAAGATTTCAACAGGGGCAGGAAGACATTTTGCCTTGTTTTGGGATCCATGTCAGGTAGGAAAACCATAGTCGGACTCGGATCCCAGCTTGGAACGCTATGTTTTGGGTGGGTCTGGTTCTCAAACAACCGGACCCGCTCATCTCTAGTGTATACAGTAGCATTTAATATTTGTTATAGTGCTGTATTATCCTTGTTTGTTAACTGTCACTTCTTTTTTAAGAGTCTATTGCTCCCCCTGTGCAATACTGACATAAATTTGATCACCCCTCATAGTCTCCAGGGACTTATAGCAAAAGTCAGATGTATTTATAGCAGGATCAGTGGGCCTTGCTAATGTTGTGGCTGGTGGGAATCTGAGTCAGCACATGTAGGGACTGACAAGAGAGCTTAAAAAAGGACCTCTATGGCAGTTTTTTTGTCTGAAGTAGTAGCAGAAAGATTGGACCTGCACCACTGTGAGGCAGATCAGTTTACCTCAGAGGCCAGTGAAGCAGCACAACAGTATGAGGGGAGAGCCAGTGTGTAGTGCAAGAAAATACTGAGTCAGTACTCTTCACTTGCCATGCAGTCACTCTATCACGTTCCACTGCCTTAGGAGTCTCCTGCATCGACTCTGTGCTATTACTGTACTTCAGACTAACCGGCTGTCAGAAGGGTCCATTTTTTTAAACACTGTCCTGTCACTCCCTGAGAGTGCTGGCTCAGATTCCTGCTGGCTACAACATTAGTCCCACAATCCTGCTTTAAATACTGGGGCTTTTGCTATAAGACCTTACGACAAATTTAAGTCAGTATTGCCCATCCAAAGAGAGGTGACAGTTAACAGTCAAAGATAATGCTAATATTTTCTGGCACTGTTAGTTGCACGATATAAGATCATCCCAGTGGAATATGCAGTTCCCTTGTAAGAAATGAAATCAGTAAAATATAGTTATCTTTTACATCTAAATTTCATCTTGAAATAATTTTGAAAATGATGAGTGCATTGTTTCCGTCACTGATTTGATTGACCTTTTTTAAATATTTAATCTTATCTCATTTTACTATCTGAAAGATTTTTTCTACTTATGTAAGATATAGTGTGATCTTTGTTTCAGTCCACAGTATGTGAAGTTCACTATGTGCATTGTTATATTAATCTTTCTCTTTGTGTATCCCACTGTGTGTGTGTTATTTTCTATCTTCTATATCTATGTCCATTTGTGTATCCGTGCACATGCATTCTTATTTTTACTCCAGGATTTCTGAGTAGATTTTAAAAAATTCAAATACTGCTATGGCTAATGCTTATGTGAATTGTGAAATAACTTAGTGAAAAATAGTTAATATAATTTCAGAATCTGACAACACTAGCTTTTGGAGATTGACATTTTATTGTTTAATAACAGGATACATAATAACAGTTTTACAGATTAAAACAAGCTTCAAATCCAGGTTTTAGCGTTATATAAAGAAACTTTTTTTTTATCTCAGGCACAGAGCTAACTATGAAACTGGGAAACAGCAGTTTCAGAGTGAATAAAATATTCATGTTGATAACTTACATAAAACAAAAGATGGAGTATTTTCTTCAGGGAAATTACTTTCTCCGATGAGGCTCCATTTATGCATGATGGAGTTTTACATTTTTGAAAACCCCTTTGGTTATTTTTTTTTTCTTCCTTTGAATTCTGGCAAGTTTAATTTCTGGCTCACAAATAGAAAGATTTAGCATAGCTCCATATTATGTTTAAAGCTATTTGGAATAATATAATTTAGTTTCTTGAAAATGGAAATGAGCCCAAAACTAATGTTTAAGACATTAGCCTTACGTATAGCATGGATACAAGGATTACACATTTTACTGGTTATTTATTTTATTTAGTATTCATTATAATTGTGATAGGCTTGATGTCTCTAAATTATTTAGGTGAGTTTAACAAGCATGCAGATAAAAGCAGTTTAGTATGCTGTCACTGTAAAATAGCATTGCCTTAATTATTTTCTAAATGGGATTTCATCTTTGTGTATGGATTTGCTGTAATACATTTTAATGGCTATAAAATTTTATATTCTCAGTAGTATTAAATTGGTCTTCAAAACTCATAAATATTGCACATTATTTTGATCTGAAAATGGATATGTAATATTTGTATAAGTTTATTAAGTTATATGTTAGCTTATAAATCAACTAGTGGTCCCATTTGCAAATTAACATATGGCACTATTTACTAAAGAACAAATTCCACAAATATGCCAATTTGAGAACTGCCACATGCGACGTACGGGGTCACTTTTGACACACGGGATTATTTAAATACTTTCAGCTGCCACCAGCAAAGACTTTACAACGTATTACGGATGTTACAGGCGTCTTTAGCTTTACCTGACACACACACACTACAATACTTAGAAAAATAGATAGGCGTGAGCCACACAGGCTTGGAGTTCATAAGAACAACAGAATCAGAACTAAAATTAGGATTTTAATTTCAAGAATACTTCAGAGCTTTGGTTACAAAAAGGTTACAAAGATTATTAAGAATATTTTAAAAACACACACAGAATACAGCAATCTCAATAAATGAAAAGGAAATAAACTTACAGAAACCCTACTCACTTACGCAAGCAAATTTTAGATTTCTGCCGTGGGGGCTTCACAGAATAACTCAGGTCATCTCCAGCATACTAGCTGTCCCTAAGAGATCACAACTTATATTTTCATGAGATAGACAGATATAGTCTCCAGCTTCATCAGGCCCCCTCCCTTGGGATTTTTAACCACTTTCCTGTTGGACACAATACCTACACCAGGTTTTACATACTTGGTGCTTAGAAAGAAGCACAGGAGAAGGGGAGGGGGTGTAGCCCAAAGGCATTGAAATATCCTTCAAAAAGAGAGTGAGGTCTGGGAGGATTTCTACCTTGTCACCCCTGGACAGCTTTATGTTATCTAAACATGTGGACTCCTTTTACTTCCATCAGGTTATTGATCTGGCCATCTCCCTCTTATCAGTATTTATAACCTCTGGTCTGGTCCTTGTACATGTCATCTCAAACTTTATGGTCTGCAGATCTATCCCAGCCTTGCCTATTGGGGTCAAATGCAGGATATTGCCTGTCAGCCATGTTGTCACATCTCAGCTGAAAAGAATACAAAATTATATATATATATATATATATATATATATATATGTATATACAGTCACTAGAAAACATTATTGGTGATTATTCCTGCAGGTAATCACCACACCTTAGATCACATATAATTTGAGATCCTCCTTTCTGTATTCAAACGTGACAGTCACATATTCTATTTTTTTTCTATTGACATTTCCATTTTATTTCTAAATTGTCATTTTTCTACAATTCTTGAGGTACTTAACACATTTGAGTTCATCTCCAAGCCCCACAGAAACATTTGGTGTAAAGTCCAAAGGAGTTCTCTGGGCTTCCTGAACACTTCTTCTCTCAAAGACAGTACAAATTATATCATGACAAGTGGCAGATGCTCCCCAGGTGCTGCAGCACAGATCACACGTGGTAGAGGGGGATTGTGTGAGTGTGTGTGTGTGTGTGTGTGGGGGGGGTGCGTTAGGTACACAACCTTAACTGCACCTTTAATGTGGTTTTTAATACCTGTAGGTGTCTGCCTATGTCTGCCTTTCCCTGGGGATCAGCGACTTCTACCATAGTCACTGCACCAAAGACACAGCAGTCAATGTCTCCTTACTGTATCTGACTGCCCCCCAGACTCAGGGCTGGCGACAGGGGGGGTCAAATGGGACACCTGTACCAGGCCAAAAGGATCATAGGAGCCCCAAATGTATGCCATTAGTGCCAGAAAGGGATGTCAGTCGTCTTGTCCAAATAGGACATTGAGCTGTAGGTTGTGTGGGCACAGCCTGTGGAGTGTGTGGGGGAGGAAGGAGAGATATACATTTACACACACACACACACACACACACACACACACACACACACACACACACATACAGTATAT
Organism: Pseudophryne corroboree; assembly: GCF_028390025.1. Classification (NCBI taxonomy): domain Eukaryota; kingdom Metazoa; phylum Chordata; class Amphibia; order Anura; family Myobatrachidae; genus Pseudophryne; species Pseudophryne corroboree. The sequence goes on from NC_086444.1 coordinate 922,753,624, forward strand.
ATATATATATATATATATATACTGTATATATAGCATAGAAAGTCAGCAGCACTCCACTCCCCTGTATGTTAATGCAATAGTAATGGCCGGTGCCCTCCAATGATAGCAATACATACTATCCAATGTGTAGTGTCCAGTCGGCGGCACTCACGGCTCACTTCAAGTAACAACCCGAACAACGGAGGATTCTGACAGAATCCTCCATTGTTCAGGTTATTTGAAGTGAGCCATGAGTGCCGCCGACTGGACACTATATATATATATATATATATATATATTTTTATATATATATATATATATATATATACATACAATGTATCTGGATAGCATTCACAGCGCTTAACTTTTTCCACATTTTGGTGGTCATTCCGAGTTGATCGCAGCCAGCAACTTTTTGCTGCTGCTGCAATCAACTAGTACATGCCTATGGGGGAGTGTATTTTAGCTTAGCAGGGCTGCTATCGCTTGTGCAGCCCTGCTAAGCTTTGACGTCAGACATCCGCCCTCTGTTCTGCTGGACCCGCCTGCATTTTTTTTCCTCTCCCCAAAAACGGTCTCCAACGGTCCGGATCCACCCAGGTACGCCTTCTTTCTGTCAATCTTCTTTGCGGTCGGCTGTGCGACCGCTTCATTTGTAGGACGCAACCTAACCCAGCGACCCCTTGTTGTGCTTGCGCACTGTGGCCGCCATGCATGTGCATAACGGACCCGTTTGCACCACAGTGACAAACCGCTGCGTGCGAATGGGTCGGAATGACCCCCTTTGTTATGTTACAGCCTTATTCCAAAATGTAATAAATAATTTTTTTTCCTCAAAATACCACACACAATACCCCATAATAACAACATGAAATAAGTTTTTTGGTGATTTTTGCAAATACAATAAAAAATGAAAAAACTAAGAAATCACATGTATACTGTATAGGTATTTACAGCCTTTGCCATGAAGCTCAAAAAACTGAGCTCAGGAGCATCCTGTTTCCACTGATCATCCTTGAGCTGTTCCTACAGCTTAATTGGAGCCCACATGTGGTAAATTCAGTTTATTGGACATCATTTGGAAAGGCACACACCTGTCTATATAAGGTCCCACACTTGACAGTGCATGTCTGAGCCCAAACCAAGCATGAAGTCAAAGGAATTGTCTATAGACAGGATTGTCCAGAGGCACAAATCTGGGGAAGGGTACAGAAAAATATCTGCTGCTTTAAAGGTCCCTATGAGCACAGTGGCTTTCATCATCCATAAATGGAAAAAGTTCAGAACCACCAGGCCTCTTCCTAGAGCTGACCAGTCATCATAAACTGAGAGATCGGGGGAAAAAAGGCCTAGTCATGGAAGTGACCAAGAACCCGGTGGTCACTCTGTCAGAGTTACATCATTCTTCTGTAAAGAGAGAAGAACCTTCCAGAAGGTCAACCATCTCTGCAGCAATTCACCAATCAGGCCTGTATGGTAGAGTGGCCAGATGGAAGCCACTTCCTAGTAAAAAGCACATGGCAGCCCACCTGGAGTTTGCCAAAATGCACCTGAAGGACTCTTAGACCATGAGAAACAAATTTCTCTGGTCTAATGAGACAAAGATTGAACTCTATGGCATGAATGCCAGGCATCATGTTTGGAGGAAACCAGGCACTGCTCATCACCAGGCCAACACCATCCCTACAGTGAAGCATGGTGGTGGCAGCATTATGCTGTGGGGATGTTTTTCAGTGGCAGAAACTTGGAGACTAGTCAGGATAGAGGCTAAGATGAATGCAGAAATGTACAGAGACATCCTGGATGAAAACCTGCTCCAGAGTGCTCTTGACCTCAGACTGGGGTGATGGTTCATCTTTCAGAAGGACAATGACCCTAAGCACACAGCCAAGGTATCAAAGGAGTGGCTTCAGGACAACTCTGTGAATGTCCTTGAGTGGCCCAGCCAGAGCCCAAACTTGAATCCGATTTAACATCTCTGGAGAGATCTGAAAATGACTGTGCACCAACGCTTCCCATCCAACCTGATGGAGCTTGAGAGGTGCTATAAAGAGGAATGGGCGAAACTGCCCAAAGATAGGTGTGCCAAGCTTGTGGCATCATATTCAAAAAGACATGATGTTGTAATTGCTGGCAAAGCTGCATCAACAAAGTATTGAGCAAAGGCTGGGAATTCTTATGTACATGTGATTTCTTAGTTTGTTAATTTTAATAAATTTGCAAAAAACTTTTTCACATTGTCATTATGGAGTATTGTGTGTAGAATTTTGAGGGAAAAAATTAATTTATTCCATTTTGGAATAAGGCTGTAACATAACAAAGAGCATAATTCAGACCTGATTATATATGTGCTAAATTTAGCACATCTACGTTCAGCTTCCCTGACATGCAAGGTTTTTGCCCAGCACAGGGCAAGTCCACCCCGCATGTTAGTTCCTGCCCCATTGCACAAATACAAAAGCATCACACATTGGCGATGCTTTTGTACTTGAAGAGTACAGGCACGAGGAGGCCACAGACACTACTGAGCCTCATTTTGACTTGTTTTAAGGACATTACATCAAAGTTGGATCAGCCTGTAGTGTGTTTTTCCACTTTAATTTTGAGGGTGACTCCAAATCCAGACCTCCATGGGTTAATAAATTTGATTTCCATTGATCATTTTTGTGTGATTTTGTTGTCAGCACATTCAACTATGTAAAGAACAAAGTATTTAATAAGAATATTTCATTCATTCAGATCTAGGATGTGTTATTTTAGTGTTCCCTTTATTTTTTTGAGCAGTGTATATATATATATATATATATACTTGCAATTGTCGGATCGGCACTCTCCTAGCGATGGATATGTTGCTCAGGTGCCATCTGGAGGAATTAATGCAGGTAGCAAACTGTGTAACAAACAGCGGCACTCAGAGACTGACACAGCGTGAATAAAGTGCTGGTGCTTTTAATTCATGGCTGGTAACTCCAACGTTTCGGGGCACGCAAGCCCCTTTTTCAAGGTGAGCCAAATACAAAGTGTGAAAACAGTGCAAAACATTTACCTTTATGGTGAGGAGGACCCACGTGTGGGAAGGTGTGCAGCGTCCTGGGGAGCCTGGAGCTTCCGCCCTGGATGTGGTGACGTGTCAATGCCCCGGTCACGTGACCTCCAGCGTGTCCCGGGCCGTCACGTTGCCTTGGCAACCAGACGCTCCTTGGTTGCCATGGATGCCTACGGCAAGTGCGGGTGCTGGGGTTGCGGAGGAAGCGTGACTTCAGGCTGAGGGTGATTGAGAGTGAAATGACAATTACATAAGATAGGAAGAAACTGTTACAGTGTGCTGTCGTAACATACAGCATACCAAAAACAGACATGATAAACTGGATTAAAAGATCACCTGGTAGTCTAGCACTAGCAATCTCATAATGGATCAAAGAGTCATTAATGATAAACACCTAAATTATACAATACTATACCAGTGAGAGAAATACATATAAAGCGGCACGCATAAGTCATAAAGTGTGAGGGCTGATGGGTCTGGTACATGATCAGAAATGTCAACAATACAACCGTCCCCATAGTCAAATGGTGGAGACAAGTGCTAATAGATATTACTCAGAAGACACTCCATTGGATTCTGTCGTTAAGACCTTTCGGCCTCACAGTGTCCAATCTATACATCCACGTTGCTTCCCGTCTAAGTAGGGTGGCTGCTCTGTCTCCGCCTCTTGGATTAATGGGGATATGGTCAATAATTTGGAACTGTAAATCTTTCAACGTATGTTGCTTCTCGACATAGTGTCTGGCCACGGGTTGTTCCGATTTCTTGGATAAAAGTGCTGCTTTTAATGCGGACCTGTGCAGGGCAAATCGCTCCCTGGCATTGCGTATGGTCTTGCCTACGTACTGCTGTTTACATGGACACGTAATTAGGTAGACTACATGAGTTGTAGTACAGGTGAGTACGTGCTTGATACTGTAGGAAGTCCCTGTGGAGGTGGATTTGAACCTTGTGCCAGTGATCATAGTTTTACAGGTTTCACAGCCTAAGCATTTATAGCAGCCTGATGTTTTAGTTAGAAAATTAGTGGTAGGCGTGGAATCAAATCCTGTGATGTCTGGATGTACCACAAAATCTTTAATGCTTCTGCCTCTTCTGTAGCACATCATGGGTCTTTTCCTCCTTAGCCCAGTTAGGTTCTTATCGGTGGAAACTATGGGCCACAGTGCATTAAGGGCCCGTGGAATTACAGCACTGGATGTATTATACTGTGCCACGAATGGTACAATGTCTTTCACTCTCAATCACCCTCAGCCTGAAGTCACGCTTCCTCCGCAACCCCAGCACCCGCACTTGCCGTAGGCATCCATGGCAACCAAGGAGCGTCTGGTTGCCAAGGCAACGTGACGGCCCGGGACACGCTGGAGGTCACGTGACCGGGGCATTGACACGTCACCACATCCAGGGCGGAAGCTCCAGGCTCCCCAGGACGCTGCACACCTTCCCACACGTGGGTCCTCCTCACCATAAAGGTAAATGTTTTGCACTGTTTTCACACTTTGTATTTGGCTCACCTTGAAAAAGGGGCTTGCGTGCCCCGAAACGTCGGAGTTACCAGCCATGAATTAAAAGCACCAGCACTTTATTCACGCTGTGTCAGTCTCTGAGTGCCGCTGTTTGTTACACAGTTTGCTACCTATATATATATATATATATATATATAAAATCTGAGGGGACCTAAGAGATATCACTGTAGTAGGACCCAAAATTTATGTTGCCAGCCCTGCCCAGTGGCGCACGAAGGGGGGGGGGGTTTCCAAGTACCTGGAAACCCCTACCTGATGAGCCAACATTTTATTTTTGAGACGGAGACAGGAGTGTCTTCATCTCAGTAAAAGCCACGATCGCATACGCAACTGTGACAGTGGAGCTGAAGCAGCACAGAGCTATGTAGCTCTATGCATGGAGAATGTTCTGGGAGAGCTGCTGGCTGCGCATGCTCAGCCATAGCAGCTCCCTCTGTCCACACAGTGCCACCCGTCTGCTCCCGCCTCCTGTCCCCTGATGGTACAGTACTGTATATGCAATATGTAGTGTACTGTACACAGTAGGTCAAGTCTGTGTGTATGTATGTATGTATGTATGTATGTATGTGTGTATGTATGTATGTGTGTTTGTGTATGTATGTATGTATGTATGTACTGTGTGTGTGTCTGTATGAATGTGTGTGCTATGCTGTATGTGTATATATATGCACATACTGCATATACACACACAGTAACTTTATATATATATATATATATATATATATACAATTTTATTTTATAATTATTTTATAATTATTATTTTTTGTTTGATTTTGCTTGTGGGTAGTCCGGCACAGTAAAGAATAGGCAGCGTCACTCAGGGACTACCGTAGTGAAAAAGCTGTAATGAACAAGTCACAAAAACAAATCAACATTTCGAGGCTCGTGGCCCCTTGATTACCTTGAAAAAGGGGCCACAAGCCTTGAAACGTTAGTTTGTTTTTGTGACTTGTTCAGTACAGCTTTTTCACTATGGAAGTCCCTGAGTGCCGCTGCCTATTCTTGACTATATATATGTATATAATATATATCTGTGTGTGTGTGTATATATATATATATATATATATATATATATATAATAAATGCAGTTTTGATCTTATTCTTTTGGTCATTGAGGAGGTGACTAGAGAAATGAACTTACTGAAGGAGTCTATTTCTGGCTTTGAGGAACAGTACACCGCAAACCTCCGTTCAGACACAGATAACGATTGGATGGAGAAGCTGTCGACACAGGTCGACAAATATAAACAAGAATTGATCCAGTACAAAAAACATAAGCTTGAACTGGTACAAAAAGATTATCAGGAGGGTCGCGTCTACTCGTGGGTTAACAACCCAGATGGTAAACCGCAATTCAGACGTCATACACGATCCCGGGCCAAGCAACGAGGCGGCCTAGATTCCTCTAGTGGGGGCTACACTTCTCAAAGCGAGGGGGAATATTCCGGGGGCACACAAGTGGGAAAACCCCCTTTAGGGGTGAATACCCGCGCAAAGCGCGCTGCCCACAAGGAAGATCCACCCGTCGCGGCCAGCAACACACCAGAATCTTCAAAAAAAACTACAAAGAAAAATGCAAAAACCAAACAAAAAACGTAGTGTTCAACTTATCCAATCGGCCGCTGATCACAGATGAAACGGCTGTACTGAACAAGGCCCTCACTTTTATTCCTTTCACTGGATTTGACGAGTTCCAATGAAAGTGGACTCTTATCAATTGAATAGGAAACTCCGCCTGCGGGAACATTTTGCCAACCATCCACTACGAGAGGAGCCTGATAGGACTATAACCAAACTGAAAAAACCATCCACTTTTGATCCGCACACCAACAATACTGCCCTTAAGTGCTTCGCACGCACCCTGGATACGAGAGTATTACAGAAAGCCAAATCATGTGGTCGACCACATAATAACTTAACCCAAGGTGAAAGAGCAGCAATTAATACACTCAGACAGGATCCGTCTATTGTAATTCGTCCAGCCGACAAAGGTGGAGGAGTAGTGGTGCAGGACATTCAACAATACAGGACTGAAATTCACAGGCAATTATCTGATGACACTGTCTATAAACAAGTAGCCATGGACCCTACTACGTTGTTTAATAAGGAGCTTCGTGACATTCTACATCAGGCAGTCCAAGACAATATCATTCCATCAAAAACTGCAGAAGCTTTGTTACAAGAACATCCTGTGGCTCCAGTCCTATATACTATCCTAAAATCCACAAGGACCCCGTAGCACCACCCGGACGGCCCATCATTGCGGCACGAGATTCCATCTATTATAAAGTCTCACAATATCTGGACAGTTTTTTTCAACCAGTGATTCAAGCTCAGCCAACACACCTTAAGGACACTACCGAGTTCATCAATAGACTGAACCAATTGTCTGCCCTCTCTCCAGACTGTCTACTTTGTACTTTAGACGTGATCAGCCTATATACAAACATTCCCCATGCGAAAGGAATTTAGGCGGCCCGTTGGCTGCTTTCCAATAACCTGGCTTATGTAGGTCCAGATATTTCATTCTTCCTGGAACTACTTGAATTAACACTATCCAGGAACTATTTCTTGTTTGACAACAAATGGTATGTACAACTGCAGGGGTGTGCTGTGGGGTCTTGTGTATCACCATCCCTAGCAAATTGTTTCATGTTTGAAATATCACAAATCCTGATGTAGCCAGCAAAATTAAATTCTTTGTACGGTATATAGATGACCTGTTTCTCATCTGGCAGGGGTCGGTACATGATTTCAACGCATTGGTTGAGGTGGTAAATAAGTTAGAGTCCACCATTAAGTTCACAGCACAAAGTAGCAACACACATATCAACTTTTTAGATGTTACAGTATCAATTAGTGAAGATCACTTACATACCAGTCTGTACACCAAACCGACAGATAAAAACACCCTGTTACACGCAGCCAGCTACCATCCACCTGCTAGCAAATACAGTCTCCCTTTCTCACAATTTCTCAGAATACATCGTATCTCGGACAATATAGTTAATACCACAACAGAAATAGATAAAATGGCTATTCAATTTAGAGAACGTGGGTATGAATAGGACAAATTAATGGCTGCCAAAAATAGGGTATTGAGCACACCGAGGGCAGACACTTTGAAGCCTAAACCTAAATCTTCTATTGGAAATAAAACAATCCCGTTTGTACAACGGTACAGCCACATGTCCAAAAATATATCCCGTATCACAAAGGAGACCTGGCTGATAGTCACATCTGATAAGGAGTTACAGATGTTGGCACAACATTCGCTGATGTCGAGTTACACCCGTAACAAAAGTATGAAGGACCTCCTGGTCCGTAATGACATCTCAAATGTAAAACCTGCTCCAATTCAAAACTTTCCATCCAAGAAACCGGGTTGTTATAAGTGCACGGGATGCACGACCTGTAGTTACTTAGAAACAGGCTCAAGTTTTGCACATCCACATTCAGGCAAACAGATTAAAATTGACAAAATACTTACATGCACTAGCACATATGTTATTTACTTTATCAGATGCCCTTGTGGCTTATTTTACGTAGGGAAGACTAACCGCCAGTTCCGCGAATGTATGGCTATGTACAGGTCAGCCGTACGCTCAGCACTGGAAGGCGAGACTCAGTCTCAACCTGTGGCTAAGCACTTCCAAATACATAAACACCAACTGAATACATTGAAATACAAAATTATCGATCAACAACCCCATAACATCAGAGGGGGAGATCGTAACAAAGCACTGTTACAGAGAGAGGCCAGATGGATCAACAGACTAAATACAATAGCACCTAGAGGGTTAAACGAACTATTTAGCCTTAATTGCTTTGTATAATTGAATTATTTCTGTCTTGCTTTAATGAGGATGCATTGAATAATTGTTTCCATGTTTTCTATACAACTGTAATATGAACTGTATTATGTCCTTTGCATAAGAAGACTCCCCGTATACACGCGATTAATTATGCAACTATTACAGCAACAGGTTATTGACATGCTGAGGGTGGGGGCTTTTTATATAGGATAAGCACAATCCTTTGTTTTGTTTATGTGTTTCTATGGCAACCGGGAGTCCAGCGGGATGAGCGTTCACAGGCGTCACGAGTGAGGCAGTGACGTCATCTATCCCCGACCCCGTGGCCAGAAACAGAGTGCACATGTTTTAGGTGAGGGTATAAAGGTATGTCTTTTTGTACTGTATCACTTGTTCTGAGGAAAGTTAATACAACTGAAACGTTGACATCAACAGCTTGTCTGTGGAGTCGTTATTTCATTCAAGTCCTGAGTGAGTGCCGCCACACCGTGTTTGATATATATATATATATATATATATACTGTATATATATGTAGCGGATAGGTTCGGCACTCTGTGGGGAATGTGACGTGATACTTGCTGCGGTGCCCTCTGTGATCTATGGCAAGATCCCAATATGTGCAGAAGTCAGCGGCACTCAGCAGTCGGAATAAAGCAGTGAAGATTCTTTATTTAGGTCCTACGCCGTTTCGGGGGTTCACCCCCGTCTTCAGGGACAAGTCATATACGACTTGTCCCTGAAGACGGGGGTGAACCCCCGAAACGGCGTAGGACCTAAATAAAGAATCTTCACTGCTTTATTCCGACTGCTGAGTGCCGCTGACTTCTGCATATACTGTATATATATATATATACACACAGCATATATATATATATATGTTTTCACTATGTCCTGCTTATTTTGTAAATAGGGGGTGTTATTATGACTATTAGTAACAATATGAAAGTTTATTAATATTATCTTATGAGATGATGAGAATTAACTCAACATTCTGAATTTCAAGGATAACATATGGTTATCGATATTTTTAATACGTTTTATACCCCCTTGGGGAACCAATTTCACGTAAGATTTAATCGAATTAATGAATTTTCGAAACTAGTGTATCCTTCACCCCCCCTTTCTAAAGGGAGTTTATTAAATTAAAACTTCTCACACCTGGTATGAGCAAGTTCTCTGTCTCAAGAATCATATTCCTCTAATTTACCAGGTTACACACGCATATGAAATTGTGGTAGACCTGTGTATTTGAACTTGTTATCCAAATCCCTGAATCATAAGGTATGTGTTTCAATCTACTAGCACATTAACCAATTTATATAAAGGCTGTTACGTTATATATCTCTAATTAGTGAATATTAATAATTTTTGTTAGGTCACATACCTATTTGAACTTGCGTTCAGGCCTATGCGTTTGAACTTGTTATTCAAGCACTTAACCATAAGGTATGTGTTCAATGTACAGATATATTCATTTATTTGTTATTATTGAGCCCAGTATTATGCAGAATATGTTATTAATTGTTGTTAGTACTAAAAACTTATATTTCCCCAATTAGGCTTAATCTAACTTTCACCTGTGTACCCCACCGGTGTGTGGTTTTTTCAAGTATCCAGAATACGTAATTGCCATTTTATTGATGCACTAACAGTATTTATCAAGCACTAGAGGTATGCCATATGTAATTATTATGTTCTTGTGATGATGAACTCCTCTTTATATGTCTATTTCTTTCTCTTTGGTATAATTGTGAATTCTTTGTTCTGAGATTGTATCACATAATTGTTTTCCATGGATATGTTAAGATCATCCTCCTTGTATGTTAAACCATATGTGTATGTATATTTTTTCCTCACATATTTATATATATATTTGTATATTTTGCCCATGTTTTAAGTTCTGTCTTGCATTTTTCCTCATTCATTGACATGTTCCCTCATATTATTGTTTTAATCAGGATAAGATTCTGATATAAATATTTTATATATATTTTTAGACATACCCCTGATGAAGTCTTAGAGTAAGACGAAACGCGTCGGGTTATTTGTTCATAAACATCAAATCTCCGAATTGTCAAAGGAGAAGGAGGAATCTATCAAAGTTATTTCAACTGGTCCTCTGTACTATATGGTGTTATCTGCAAGAAGAGATACTATACCGTTTTGTATCATTGCTTTTATGTTGTAATAAATTTTACATGGAACATCTTAAATGTGGTTTTATGCTCACAAATTAGGAGTAAATATCTTAGGGAGACTGCTGTTTTTCCCCGTTGAATATTGGGTGGAAAAACAACCCAAGTGCGCCCATTCCTCTATTGGCACATATTTGTATCTTTTTAGTCCCTCCTAACAAGGGACTTAGTGGAATTTGGCAGCCTTAACCCAATCCTTTCTCACTTTCTGTTTAATAGCGCAAAAGGGAGAGTATCTGTTTTATATATATATATATATATATATACTCGCACATATACACACATACATATAAAAACCCCGCTGACTAGATCCTGCATTTGCCTCTGCTGCCCAGACTACTGTGTAACTAGCCAATGTGAGTCTGTGGAGCAGGCAGATAAATGGAAGAGAGTCTTACTGCTCTGACCCAGCTGCAGTGGCTATAATACATGGTGGTAGTTAGGAAAGCAAGATAGGAGGAGGTTGCAGTAGTCCAATCTGAAAGGGTTCATTTAAGTATCATCAGTATAGAGATGATATTGGAGGTCAAAAGAGCTGATGTGCTCACATAAAGAGGATGGGGGTCATTCCGAGTTGATCGCTCGCTGCCGTTTTTCGCAGCATAGCGATCAGGCTAAAAACCGGCTGTTTTGCGTATGCTTATGGGCCGCAGGGCGCATGCGCCAAGTAATTTCACACAAAACTAAGCAATTTTACACATGGGCGAGCAACGCTTTTCAGTCGCTCTGCTGATCGGTGAGTGACTGACAGGAAGTGGGTGTTTCTGGGTGGAAACTGACCATTTTCCGGGAGTGTGCTAAAAAATGCAGGTGTGTCAGGCTAAAATGCAGGAGTTGCTGGAGAAACGGGGGAGTGGCTGGCCGAACGCAGGGCATGTTTGTGACATCAAACCAGGAACTAAACAGTCTGCAGTGATCAAAATCTAGGAGTAGGTCTGGAGCTACTCAGAAACTGCAGGAAAAGTTTTTTTGAGCAATTCTGCTAATCTTTCGTTCGCACTTCTGCTAAGCTAAGATACACTCCCAGAGGGTGGCGGCTTAGCGTATGCACTGCTGCTAAAGCAGCTAGCGAGCAATCAACTCGGAATGACGGCCGATGTTAGAGTGGGAATAGGAGAGGGCAAGGAACAGAACCTTGGGGAACACCTACTGTTAGCTGAAATGGAGTCATGAAAGTAGACAGGGAATGAGTGATCAATGAAGAAGGAGGACAGCCAGGAGAGGGCAGAATCACATAGACAAATGGAGTGGAGGATTTGCAAGAGGAGAATGTGGTTGACAGTATCAAAAACAGCAGAGAGGTCAGGGAAAATGAGTACAGAGCAGTGGCACTTGGATATGTCAGCAAGGAGGTTTTTGCAGATTCTTTGGAATGGAGAGGACAGAAGCAAAATTGAAATGGGCCAAGCAGAGAATGTGAGGAAAGAAAGGCAGTTAGGTCATATTAGACAATATATGCTAAAGAAGTTTGGAGGCAAAAGGAAGTAAAAAGATGGGTCAGTAGTCAGAGACAGTGTTAAGGTCAAAGGTAAAGCCATGCCGTACTATACCAGGGCATGCTTAAGTGCAGAAGGAACAGTGCATGATGAAAGGGAGAGATTGAAGACAGAAGGTAAAAGGTTATGGAGGAGAATTGAGGGGATCAGGTCATGGGGATGGAAGTGGGGGAGGATGGAATGAGGGCTATGATTTCATCTCAGGATATAGGGGTAAAAAAGTCTGAATTGGTAAATGGATGTGGAGGGATAGTTATGAAGGGAGGAAGTGGACTGCTGAGGGTCCAGTGGGATGGAATATCTTGACATCTGAAGTCAATGTTAAATGTGAAGTGGGTGGCAAAAAAAAGGTTAGTTTAAAGTGATGAATAGATGCCAGGCGTTTAGGACTCGGAGGAAATTAGGTTTTTGATATATGACTGTTAAGAAAGGCAGAGGGCAGCACTGTAGGATGAGAGCATACATTTAAAATGGAGGTCTGCCTTGAGTGTGATTTCCCCCACTGTTGCTCAGTGGCTCATAAACACTTTTTTATATCATTAATTTAGAATGCCAGGGTTGGGATGTGGATCTATAAGTGTGAGTAATGATAACTGTAGCTACATAGTCAAGAGCAGAAGTAAGGCAAGCATTGTATAGGGAAGTGGCTTGTTCAGGGCAGAAGAGTGAGAAAATAAGGGAGATAAGTTTGTCAAACAGGGAGGATAAAGATTTGGTGCTGATAGCCTCAACATCATGCTTAGTGGTGGTAGCCTTAGGATGAAGATGTGGAGAAGGAGAGAGGGATATGCTAAAATCAAGGCTTTAGGATGGCTAGAAAATTCAGAGAGTTGAACATGAAAAGCTCATGAATATAGACCATTTTATTATAGAAAGATATAGCATTCCAGAAGGCACAGGGGAGAGGAACACAGATAGTGGAATAGATGTGAATGAGATTAGCAGGGTTGCTGCAGTGTTGGGGATGGAGGTGACAGAGAGAATAAAGAGGGAGCAGGGCTTAGTGGTGGGGTAGCAGGACCAAGATGGGGGATAAGTGAATGCAAATGGGAGACAGGAGAGGAGAGAGGGAAAGAAGGAGGTGGAGGAGACTAGAGGGGTGGGCAGATGCAGAAAAAGGCAGCAGAATAAAGGATTAAGTAGACAGTGAGGGATGAGGAGAGTTGAAGAAAACATGGGCATAGTCATGGTCATGGTGTAGATTAGGTACAGTAAATAGAAGGGAAACAGGAAGTTAAAATGGCGGTTGTATATTAGAAACAGTGCAGTAAATTTGCAAAGATGCAGCTGAAATTAAAGTGTTGGTAAATGTGTTTGCACAATAACAATAATTTATTATTAAGTGGAATAACTGTGGAGTACAGAAGTACTGTAGGGTACAGAAGTTAAATACTAAAGTCAACCAAGTAAGAAATGAGAGGATGTGAAGAACATTGGTAATTCAGACAAGACTATCAGGGGTATAAAGGCAAATTGACATTGGTACAGTTATGCAGTCAGATCTTTTTGAAAAACAAAAAGTCAGTCCAAATAATAGTAAGCAAAAGTATAGGTTCCTGTGTGTCCATGCACTGCTGTATGTGTAATTAACCTGTATTGTATGTACTTTTCTTAATCAACTGATATAACAAACAACTTGAGACTATTGAGTATACATTAAGAAAAAAGCAAAAGCTTTGTGGTTTTAAATGTTTTACTAAATGTTTGTGCAATAACAACAATTTTAGTCTAATTGTCTGATTGAAATTGTATGTAAAAATATTTATACTTTACAAACAATACATACATTTGTAAAAATTTTGATTTTAAACAAAGATATACAATAATATTTTATTTGTGTTATTTAAACTTTTAAAACAGATGCCTGCTAACGCTGCAGTCCTATTGCCTCCTCTCCTGCCCTCGGGAGCTGCTATGTCCTCTGATGGAGCAGATTCAGAATGACCGCCTTTGAGATGAAGTAATGGTAGTGGTTTAAGGGTTGTTCCCCCAGAAATACTTGTGTGCTGTTCTGTTTGATGTGCCACCAGTTGTTGTGTCAAAATTGCAATTGTAGCATTTAGGTCTCTGGTGGCAGCGTTCTGGAAGTCCATAAGCCTTTACATGCTTTGATGTGTTGTGAGGTTTGCCTCAAGCATATGAAGGTAAGTCTGATGCATTTTTTTTTTATTTCTTCCATGAGACATATAAAACAATCATGGAATCTGTTGTTGTCGTACCACATGAGTTCCAGAGTATCCGTGTCACCTGAGTATTTTCACGGCTAACATTTTGTGTGTGTTACTGGCCTGGCTTCCCATGTGTGTCACCTGTTCCTTGAGCCATTCAAGGTGACTTGATTGTTGATTGGCCCAGGTGAACCAAAAAAACTTGCTCCTGTGTTGGTGGTGCAGGTGAAGCCAGACTCATGTGGGGTAGTGGGCTTCTCAAAATTGATGGTGTTGCCAAAGGTGGATGAAATGCTGTCAAATTGAGGGTAAATGTTTCTTTCATTTCAGGATCCCCTTCTTCTGCAGGCTGAAGTACCTATTAAATGTCCTCTAGAAGAAAATATGTGTGTAAGTTTTAATTTTTAATGTTAGCTGCTGTGTTCTGAGAAAGTGTTTGTTTTAAGTATGGTTATTTTAATTTGTTAAATAATCAAGACCTAGGGGTACATTTAGTAAGGAGTGGTTTTTTTGAAGTGGAGATGTTGTCCACAGAAATCAATCAGATTGGAATTAACATTTATCTAGCATCTTCTATAAGATCATAGATAACATCTGATTGGTCGCTATAGGCAACATCTACACTTCAAAAAACCTACATCTTAGTAAATATACCCCGTACACTGCTTGCATTATGTGGAAGTGTGTGTTTGATTTTTTCCCCCCCCTTTATTGGAATGATACTATATATGGAAACGGGGCCTGGACTGCACACCCTAGACTATTATAATGGGATGTGCTACCTTGCTGGGACTAAGTACTGCAATACTACAATATAGGAACAAAGGGTACAGGTGTACCATACACCATTAAAATTATTACAACCATATTATAATATTTGAGGTTCTTGGCATATATTGGCCAGTATATGAGCCTGCCCACCTGCTTCACGGTGACCTCATCGGACAGGTCCCTAACACTATAGGGGTTCACCTCTGGGACGCAGAGCACCCCTGGACTACCCTAGCCACACCACCCTAGGGCACCACACAGAAAAAGGATAGGAGTGAAAGATCAGTGTTAAGCAAATGAAAGGGGCTGCTGAATGTAAAAAAAAAAAAAAAAAGGACAGCAGTAAAGTGTCAGAGTGTTAGAATGTGAAGTTTAGCTGAGCAGTGTTATAAGAGTAAAATATATGTGAAAAATTCTACATAAATATAAAACAAACACAATGTGATATAAGTGTTAAAAGTAAATGTAAGGTGGTGATGCCCCAAGGCGGCCCAGCCAGAGCAATATAGGGAGCTCCATGCCCCAAACGCTCACCCCAAACTGACTTTGTATATAATTAAAAATATATTACCTATGTCTTTTGTGCAGTCAGAATGTGCTGGTTCCCTGTTTAAAAGCCTGAGAGGCAGTGGGTGGGGTGCTAATCCAGAGATGAGGGCTGTCCCAGTCCCTCAGGTGTGTATACACACACATAATATAGGCTATATGGAAAAGGGGCCTGGACTGCACACCCTAGCTTATTATAATGGGATGTGCTACCTTGCTGGGACTAAGTACTGCAATACTACAATATAGGAACAAAGGGTGCAGGTGCACCATACACCATTAAAATTATTACAACCATAATATAATATTTGAGGTTCTTGGCATATATTGGCCAGTATATGAGCCTGCCCACCTGCTTCACTATTGCAGTATTGCAGTACTTAGTCCCAGCAAGGTAGCACATCCCATTATAATAAGCTAGGGTGTGCAGTCCAGGCCCCGTTTCCATATAATCTATATTATGTGTGTGTATACACACCTGAGGGATTGGGACAGCCCTCATCTCTGGATTAGCACCCCACCCACTGCCTCTCACTGCCACTGGCTTTTTAACAGGAAACCAGCACATTCTGACTGCACAAAAGACATAGGTAATATCCTTTTAATTATATACAAAGTCAGTTTGGGGGTGAGCGTTTGGGGCGTGGAGCTCCCTATATTGCTCTGGCTGGGCCGCCTTGGGGCATCACCACCTTACATTTACTTTTAACACTTATATCACATTGTGTTTGTTTTATATTTATGTAGAATTTTTCACATATCTTTTACTCTTATAACACTGCTCAGCTAAACTTCACATTCTAACACTCTGACACTTACCTGCTGTCCTCCCTTTTTTTTTTCTTTTACATTCAGCAGCCTCTTTCATTTGCTTAGCACTGATCTTTCACTCCTATCCTTTTTCTGTGTGGTGCCCTGGGGTGGTGTGGCTGGGGTAGTCTGGGGGTGCTCTGCGTCCCAGAAGTGAACCCCTATAGTGTTAACAAACAAACACGACTGCTGGGATCCCGACCACAGGGCTCCTGACTGAATCCTGTACAACAAGTTATATTTTTTGACAATCTTTAATTTTAAATATATATGATATTTTACTTTTAACACTTATAATGTGACAAAAAACATACAAAATGCATGATCTCTGCATAAGAATATCAAATACTCATAATTTAAAATAAAAACTTATATCACCAGAAATGTAGTGCAACTATCAATGTGCACTATTGGTACAATAAATCATGGATTCTGTAGTATAGAATGTTTTATCAAACATACCAAACAAAACCATTGTACTGGTTGTATATTTAACATTTCTGAACCAACTAGTTGTAATTTTTTATTGGGGTTGTCAAATACTTGGCTAAAACATCATAGGTAACATTTCAATACAATGCATGTTTGTAATAAGTAAGGTATCCATACACATCCTGTTCACTCACAAATGTTGCAAAACTACAAGTCCCAGCATGTCCATCAAAATAATTTTTACATAGTTGTTGAGGTTGAAAAAAAGACAAATGTCCATCGAGTTCAACCTACTGTACATTACATTTTTTTATTTTATTTTATTTTAATATTAAATAAATGCCGTATCCCTGGATATTTTTGTCCGCTAGGAATTTATCTAATCCATTTTTAAACTTATTGATTGAGTCCACCATTACTACCTTCGCTGGCAGAGAATTCCAAATCCGTACTGCTCTTACTGTGAAGAATCCTTTTCTCCGCTGGGTATGGAATTTTTTCTCTTCTAACCTCAGGGGGTGTCCTCGTGTCCTATGTAGTGTTTTTTTGGTAAACAAATCATTTGATAGATCCTTGTATTGTCCCTTAATGTATTTATAAATATTAATGATGTCCTCTCTCAGTCGCCTCTTTTCCAGTGTGAACATACAGTATCAAGCCTTTTAAGTCTTTCCTCATAGTCCAGTGCCTCTAACCCCTTAACCAGTTTAGTGGCTTGCCTCTGAACCATTTCGAGCTCCAAGATATCTTTTTTATTATATGGTGCCCAAAACTGTACACAATATTCCAGGTGTGGTCGCACCATTGATTTATACAGAGGCAGGATTACACTCTCATCCCTTGTCTCCATACCCCGTTTTATGCATGATAACACCTTATTAGCCTTTGCTGCTGCATTTTGACATTGCATACTGCTACTAAGTTTATTATCGATGAGTACACCCAAATCCTTTTCCACTACCGTTATTCCTACATTTTCCCCATTTAGTTTATAGGCTGCCTGATTGTTCTTAGTCCCAAAGTGCATAACTTTACATTTGTCTATATTGAACCTCATTCTCCATTTATCTGCCCAGGCCTCCAGTCTACATAAGTCATTCTGTAGAGACTCAACATTCTTGTCTGAATTAATTATTCTACATAGTTTAGTATCATCTGCGAAAATTGACACTGTGCTTTCCAGTCCCTCTCCTAGGTCATTAATGAATATATTAAAGAGCAATGGCTCGAGTACTGAGCCCTGCGGTATTCCACTGAGTACTGAAGCCCATTCAGAGTACATCCTATTAACCCCCACTCGCTGTTCCTTATTAAACAGCCAATTACTCACCCAAGTACAGATAGTGGTTCCTACCCCAAGCTCTCTTATTTTGAGAATTAGTCTCCTGTGTGGAACTTTGTCAAAAGCTTTAGCAAAGTCTAAAAAGATCACATCCACTGCTTGACCCTGATCAATATTATCGCTCCCTTTCTCGTAGAAACTTATTAAGTTAGTTTGACATGACCTGTCCTTCACAAATACATGTTGATTCCTAGTAATAACCTTGGAGCTATCCAAGTACTCTAGAATGCTATACCTTAATATACCTTCTAGTATTTTCCACACTATAGATGTCAAGCTAACTGGTCTATAGTTCCCGGGGAGCATTTTAATACCCATTTTAAATATTGGGACTACCTCTGCTATATGCCAGTCCTTTGGTATCATTCCTGATCTAATTGACTCGCTGAAGATCAAATATAGAGGTTTTGATATCTCTACGTTGAGTTCCATGAGAACCCTGGGGTGGAGTTCATCCGTCCCAGGAGATTTATTTATCTAAATTTTACTTAGTCTTTCCCAGATTACTCCCTCGTTTAAGCAAGTACCAAGCAATGGGTCATTATTATTATTTATGTTATGCTCTACTCGTCAACCTGTCCTCTTTTGTGAATACTGCTGAAAATAATTTATTAAATAAATCTGCTTTTTCCCTATCATCATTAATCACGACATCCAGCTTGCCCTTTAAGGGCCCAATATTCTCCCTTTTCAACCTTTTACTGTTTATATACTTAAATAATTTTTTGGGGTTTGTTTTACTCTCCTTTGCGATTTATTTTTTGTTTGCTATTTTAGCTGCTCTAATCGCTTTTTTGAATTTTTAGTTACATTCCTTGTAGAACTGAAATGATTCCACCTTTCCATCAGACTTAAATGCTTTGAAAGCACGCCTCTTTTATCCATTTTTTCCTTGACCCTCTTATTAAGCCACATCGATTTGGATTTCCTACTTCTGTTTTTGTTGACTTTGGCAATGTATAAATTAGTGTACTTATTGAGCGCAGTTGTAAAAACGTCCCACATTTCAGCAGTATTCTTATCATGAAATACAATTTCCCAATTAATCTCCTTCATTGCTTGCTTCAGCAATGTGAAATTTGCTTTCCTAAAGTTAAAAATCTTGGTTAAACCCTTATATTGTTGTTTTTGAAAGCTGATATCGAATGTGATCATGTTGTGATCGTTATTTCCTAGGGTCTCCCCTACTTTAGAATTTGTTATTATTTCCTCATTATTAGTTCGTACTAGGTCCGTTATAGCGCCTTGCCTAGTTGGCTCCTCAATTACCTGGGACAAGTAATGATCTTTTAGCATGTTTAAGAACCTGTTACCCCTAGCTGTATTTACTGTTTCGGTGTTCCAGTTTATGTCCGGGTAATTGAAGTCCCCAACAATAATGACATCCCCCATACCTGCACCTTTTTCGATTTACTGCAAGAGTTGTAATTTGTCAGCCAAACTAATATCTGTCTGTTTATAGCATGTACCTATATTTAAAAGTTTTTTTGTATCTTTACCCCCACTCGAAATCTCAACCCATAATGACTTTACGTTATCTCCAGTCCCCTCATCAATTATCTCCTTTAAATATGGTTTTAAGAATGGTTTAACATAGAGACAAACACCCCCTCCCTTTTTATTAATCCTATCTCTCCTGAAGAGAGTGTATCCCTCGATGTTTGCCATCCAGTCGTGAGAAAATTATTAAGTTGTGTTTTGGCATGCTGAAATATGTATTGACACAACACAACATTTCACAGGTGGTAAAGGCCTCTATTATCCAATGAGTAGTCCTACTACAGTTTAAAGGCTATGAGAAAATAGGTGACCTTAGTAAATATTTTAAAAATCTATAGTTTTTACTGCAGAAATGGTTTAAAAACAACTTCACACATACATGTATGTCTGGTGTGCCAAAACAATAGAAACTTTGCAAAATAAACATATTCACATGAAGCATAACTGCACTCTATCAACAGACCCACAAAAACAGCCTACACAAACAAAATTACCAAATAAGAAGTTGCACATATATCACAGACCACACCACGAAAACCACCAAACCAATAAACACTAAAAACATAAAGGGAAAATCCTGGTCATAATGACATGCACATTACCTCAATTATATGTAAATACAGATTTTTTTTTAAAACACAGAGAAAAAATGCAACATTGCATTACACAATACCAATAAAACACCTACAGTATACATTAATTTCCGCAAAATAAGACATATTTTGAATATACACACCAAAAAAACTTTAACCCACCCCCCCAAAAAAATAAGAGCAAATAAACATTGTCACAACAAACATGGTTTATAAGTTGACCACTAACTTAACATGACATTAACATCCATTACACACAATATGAATGTATGTAGCAGTATGAAATACTACAAAAAAAAACTTATTTTGCAAAAATACATATTGTGAATACTTACCAGCCTTCCTTGGCACATCTGAGTCCCTCACAAAAGTGGCCCGGATGAACTCTGGTGGGATCAGGACCTGAAGGGCCCAGTCATAGTCTAAGTAGGTGGCCATGTAAGGGGAGCAACCTCTTGTCTGCCATGCTGCCTTGGCCTCCTTCACCATTTCCATTTTCAAATGGCAATTAATGTCATAAAAGTGCTTCGTGCAGATGTTATCTGTCCTGTGTAACACCACTTTGGTATTGACAACTATGATGACTCTTTTCCAGATGGAGTTCTTCTTGCGGCTCAATAACTTGGAGCTGTCTGTGGTGTTTCTTAACCTCATGCACCAGGGCCATATTTTTGACAAACATAAATTTTATGTTGTGACTCATTTTGGTGCACTGCAGGGGCTCACCATCACTGTCATCATCAGAAGAGTGTTGTGATTCAACTGCCATCTCCTCCACCTCATCCACCTCAAACACCTCACTAATTTCAGCCACCAACATCCACAGACAAAGCACTAAGTAAATAAAATGAAAGGACATACAAACACACTTCTCCACTCCAACTATACAAACAGCACACACCACACAACTTTTACACACAATACAGGAGAAATCACTCGGAAATAAAAAAAAATCAAACAACTACTCACAAACTCCACAAAACCACAACATCGCCACACTCCTACAACTAAACCCATGAGGTATGGACAGTTTGGGGCATATTTATATGACTGTGACTTGACACTTCCATGAATGACACTTTCTACCAATCACGCATGGTCTAAAGCTACTTCCATGACAACCTCACAACTAACAATATTGGCCAAAGGCAGGATGGCTAAATGAAGCAACAGAGAATCTTCACAAACACACAGCAGTTACTTTAAGAATATAGCACATCTATGAAACATTGCAACAGTAGTCGTCAGTCTCTGACTTTACTCTATCTGGAAAGGGAGCACATCACTGCTCTGCCTAGAAGCCTTTTTCTCTTCTGCAAGCTTGCTCTTCACATAATTATTATGAACATTTTTTATAGGTCTCAATATCCCTCTTAAAATGTTCAATTGCTTTGACAGCCTGCACCACACTGTACCATACTGTAGTTGATTTTTCATGCAGCCTGAAGTTCTAGCAGTCAGAGCACATTATAGTGCTTAACTACTGCAAGCATAAGGGTCACCTAATTAAATCTAACATTGGGTCCTGCTTTAATCTTTGTAGATTGGCTAGACTAATCCTTCTCTGACTTGAAAACTTCCTGCTATGCCTCCTCCTACTCCTCCACCCCTCCGTAGGAGCACAAAAAATATAGCACTAAACATAACACATACAGTAACACAGAAAAGTAAAAACTAACTCTAACACTAACTACACACTCTCCCCATAGTGAAAGATAGAAGATACAATAAAAAATAGTAAAAAACAACAATCTTTTAACCACTTAACTGATGATTTATTTTGCCGAAAACCGCTCCGAAATTGTCAGGGTTTTTTTATGAGTGAATTAGGTGAAGAACATGAATTTAACCCTATCCCAAATTATTTTAGTTAAAACAAGGAAAAAATATAAATATATATTTTTTAAATATATATTTCCCCCCAAACATCGAAACATCAATCGGGAACATTGTGACCATCGGAACATTGGGAACATCGCGACCATTGCGGTTTTCATTTTGAAAGCCAGGACAGTCTGGAGGTATTCGGGGGGGGTCTGGGGGTGGCTTGGGAGGGTTCATTTACACTCCCCAACGGCTGCCATTGTCTGCAGCCGCTGAAGGGGGAAGGGATCCTGCCGTGCTGATCGGCAGCACAGCAATCAGTGGGGGGGACTGCTGGAAGGCAGAGGGACCTTCCGGTCCCTCTGACAGCAGCAGCGGAGGGAAGTTTATCTTCCCTGCCGCTGCTAACACTCTCTATCTGACTGGTCGCATCCTGTGCGACCAGGTCAGATAGAGCACTTGCAGGCATGGTCGCATCTGATGCGACCATGCCAGGCAAGTGGTTAAAATACTGTACACTGCACAACAAAGAAACAGAAAACACAGTTTACAGCAAAAATCACGAACCAAGAAATATTCAAATACTCTTCTCTAGACTAATGCAAATTCCTGCCACCTGAAGCCACTACTGTGCACATGTTTGTGTAGTTTTTAAAAGCACTTTGTGATGCCAAAAAATACATGTGCTTGCTTCTAACAATAGGATAACCATAATACGTGATTATCGATTTCTGTCTATTTTAATTGCTTTTTATTACATTCAGACGTCTATTTCACTGCCGAATCCATCATAAAGGTGCAATTTGATAGGACTTTAGACAGAATAATATATTATGGGTATCAATGACTATTTTTAATTGATGCTTAAATACATTAGATAGTAATTACAGTAGTGTTTTAGATCCTGCAAACTGGCTGTGATTTCCAGTAATTTGCAATAGAAGTCAAACATAATTCTTAGCAAATGTACCTATACAGTATTATTGTACCATAGTGAAAGCCTGCAGTTCTTATTACTAGAGATGAGCGGGTTCGGTTTCTCTGAATCCGAACCCGCCAGAACTTCATGTTTTTTTTCACGGGTCCGAGCGACTCGGATCTTCCCGCCTTGCTCGGTTAACCCGAGCGCGCCCGAACGTCATCATGACGCTGTCGGATTCTCGCGAGGCTCGGATTCTATCGCGAGACTCGGATTCTATATAAGGAGCCGCGCGTCACCGCCATTTTCACACGTGCATTGAGATTGATAGGGAGAGGACGTGGCTGGCGTCCTCTCCGTTTAGACACTTGATTTACTAATTTTGGGGAGCATTAGGAGTACTCAGTAGTGTACAGTGCAGAGTTTTGCTGATAGTGACCAGTGACCACCACTTTTATTTATAATCCGTTCTCTGCCTGAAAAAAGCGATACACAGCACACAGTGACTCAGTCACATACATACCATATCTGTGTGCACTGCTCAGGCTTAGGCCAGTGTGCTGCATCATCTATATATATTATATATCTGTCTGACTGCTCAGCTCACACAGCTTATAATTGTGGGGGAGACTGGGGAGCACTACTGCAGTGCCAGTTATAGGTTATAGCAGGAGCCAGGAGTTCATAATATTATATTAAAATTAAACAGTGCACACTTTTGCTGCAGGAGTGCCACTGCCAGTGTGACTAGTGACCAGTGACCTGACCACCAGTATATAATATTAGTAGTATACTATCTCTTTATCAACCAGTCTATATTAGCAGCAGACACAGTACAGTGTGGTAGTTCACGGCTGTGGCTACCTCTGTGTCGGCACTCGGCAGCCCGTCCATAATTGTATATACCAGTGACCTAACCGTGGTTTTTTTTTCTTTCTTTATACATACATACTAGTTACGAGTATACTATCTCTTTATCAACCAGTCTATATATTAGCAGCAGACACAGTACAGTGCGGTAGTTCACGGCTGTGGCTACCTCTGTGTCGGCACTCGGCAGCCCGTCCATAATTGTATATACCACCTAACCGTGGTTTTTTTTTCTTTCTTTATACATACATACTAGTTACGAGTATACTATCTCTTTATCAACCAGTCTATATATTAGCAGCAGACACAGTACAGTGCGGTAGTTCACGGCTGTGGCTACCTCTGTGTCGGCACTCGGCAGCCCGTCCATAATTGTATATACCACCTAACCGTGGTTTTTTTTTCTTTCTTTATACATACATACTAGTTACGAGTATACTATCTCTTTATCAACCAGTCTATATTAGCAGCAGACACAGTACAGTGCGGTAGTTCACGGCTGTGGCTACCTCTGTGTCGGCACTCGGCAGCCCGTCCATAATTGTATACTAGTATCCAATCCATCCATCTCCATTGTTTACCTGAGGTGCCTTTTAGTTGTGCCTATTAAAATATGGAGAACAAAAATTGCGCCTCTTTTTTTCTTTGCGTCATGTGCTGTTTGGGGAGGGTTTTTTGGAAGGGACATCCTGCGTGACACTGCAGTGCCACTCCTAGATGGGCCCGGTGTTTGTGTCGGCCACTAGGGTCGCTAATCTTACTCACACAGCTACCTCATTGCGCCTCTTTTTTTCTTTGCGTCATGTGCTGTTTGGGGAGGGTTTTTTGGAAGGGACATCCTGCGTGACACTGCAGTGCCACTCCTAGATGGGCCCGGTGTTTGTGTCGGCCACTAGGGTCGCTTATCTTACTCACACAGCGACCTCGGTGCAAATTTTAGGACTAAAAATAATATTGTGAGGTGTGAGGTATTCAGAATAGACTGAAAATGAGTGTAAATTATGGTTTTTGAGGTTAATAATACTTTGGGATCAAAATGACCCCCAAATTCTATGATTTAAGCTGTTTTTTAGTGTTTTTGGAAAAAAACACCCGAATCCAAAACACACCCGAATCCGACAAAAAAAATTCGGTGAGGTTTTGCCAAAACGCGGTCGAACCCAAAACACGGCCGCGGAACCGAACCCAAAACCAAAACACAAAACCCGAAAAATTTCAGGCGCTCATCTCTACTTATTACACCTTTATCTGTATTTACAGCTTCACTGCCTGTATATTTTAGTCATAAAGTTGCACAATTTCCAAGTTAGTATACAGTTCACAAATTTCAGAGTTTTTAGATTTATTTATTTTTTATGAAGACTTCTAAGAGTTCACCATAAGTCAAAGAAAAACATATTTTAATCTTTAAATATATTTATTTTGTTTTTATTTTTACATTTTTTATTACATTATGTAATGTTTATGGTATTTTATTGTTTTCATTATTATTTGTTGCTTGCAATGTACTGAAGTAAAGAGAGAATTCTATGGTAAATAATAAAGTTTTTATTCTTTCTTTTGCTTAGTCAATACTTTTGTTTAATGATAGAAGTCAGCCTTTCACTTTATATTTGTTGGATTTCCTTTTTAGCTCAAACAACATTATTTAAGAATTGAAGATAAAAGTCATTCCTTTGGAGCATAGGAGGTTCTCACTTCCATCTTTGCACTTGTTTTCACACACGGCAGGTTGCTCAGTGGCATACAGCACAGCAGGATCCCATCTTTAAATGCTTCTTTTTCACCTGTTAATAGCATGCTGCTGACAGGGCATTTTAAAAAAGGTTTTGAACATGAACTGGTCAAATGATTTAAACAAAAACCTTCACCTTTGATGTTATTTATATGTTTTCTTTTTTGAAATTTCAGTAGATAGAAAAGATCTTGTGAATTGAATGACCTATTGAGTAATACCTTTATATAAAATAGATGCTATAGTTGAATGGTATATGTCTAATGGAATACACTGACACTCATTAATTGGTAAAAGGTCAACTTTTTATCATTCTGTTTCAAAGTCAGGAAACATTTTAAGATCACATGGACTATATATATATATATATATATATATATATATACTGAAAAATTATTACAATAGTTTTGATGAAGATAAGAGCTCATTAAGGTTTATAAAGTACATTTATAGTAGTGTTTCAATACGTAGCCATACAATTGAAATCCATTACTTACATTTATATGTGTCCTTGGTAATGTATTTTGTTAAAGGTTAGTAATTAAACTATGTGAACTTATTATTTTATGAGAGGTAATTTAATGTAGATTCTTAGGGAATATAGAGTATAATAAGTATTTAATATAGAGGCACATTATAACATCATCGACAATTGTACAAGAACATATCCCAATACACTAAATATTCAATAATGCAATAATTTTTTTATAATGAAAATGATGACGATCATGTAAATGATAATGATGATTACTATTACTATTATTATTATTATTATTATTATTATTATTATTAAAAATGATGATCATGATAATTATTTTAATCCCATTAACAAAACAATTTAGGCTTGTCATCTGCAAGTCTAATAGGTTTTTAACTATATATGATATAAACAAATTTACATAAATTAGTTCATGAAAGACTCTACATTGTACGGTGATGGCAAGTTTAAAAAAATATTAGAAGTTATAGATTATAGTGGTGATTAATCCATGTAATTTTTTTACTAACACCATTACCATTTTATTAGCATTGAATAAGTTTTTTTTTATAAGACAAAAGCCCCAGCAGGCAGAAATTGTGGACACTTGATATATTTCCACTAGAGATGAGCGGGTTCGGTTTCTCGAGATCCGAACCCCCCCGAACTTCACCCATTTTACCCGGTTCCGAGGCAGCCTCGGATCTTCCCGCCTTGCTCGGTTAACACGAACGCGCTTGAACGTCATTATCCCGCTGTCGTATTCTTGCGAGATTCGTATTGCATAAAAAGAGCCGCGCGTCGCCGCCATTTTCACTCGTGCATTGGAGATGATAGCGAGAGGACGTGGCTGCGTTCTCTCAGTTTCTGTGTTCAGTGTGCTGCAAATATCTGTGCTCAGTGTGCTGCAAATATCTGTGCTCAGTGTAATGCAAATATCTGTGCTCAGTGTAATGCAAATATCTACGTTCTCTGCCTGAAAATGCTCCATATCTGTGCTGCATTGTAGTATATAGTAGGAGGACAGTGCAGAATTTTGCTGACCACCAGTATATATATATAGCAGTACGGTACAGTAGTCCATTGCCATACCTCTGTGTCATCAAGTATACTATCCATCCATATCTGTGCTGCATTGTAGTTGTGCGCAGAATATAGTAGGAGGACAGTGCAGAATTATGCTGACCACCAGTATATATATAGCAGTATGGTATAGTAGTCCATTGCTCTACCTCTGTGTCGTCAAGTATACTATCCATCCATATCTGTGCTGCATTGTAGTTGTGCGCAGTATATAGTAGGACAGTGCAGAATATTGCTGACCACTAGTATATATATAGCAGTACGATACAGTAGTCCATTGCTCTACCTCTGTGTCGTCAAGTATACTATCCATATCTGTGCTGCATTGTAGTTGTGCGCAGTATATAGTAGGAGGACAGTGCAGAATTTTGCTGACCACCAGTATATATATAGCAGTACAGTATAGTAGTCCATTGCTCTACCTCTGTGTCGTCAAGTATACTATCCATCCATATCTGTGCTGCTTTGTAGTTGTGCGCAGTATATAGTAGGAGGACAGTGCAGAATTTTGCTGACCACCAGTATATAAATAGCAATACGGTACAGTCGTCCATTGCTCTACCTCTGTATCGTCAAGTATACTATCCATATCTGTGCTGCATTGTAGTTGTGCGCTGTATATAGTAGGAGGACAGTGCAGAATTTTGCTGACCACCAGTATATATATAGCAGTACGGTACAGTAGTCCATTGCTCTACCTCTGTGTCGTCAAGTATACTATTCATCCATATCTGTGCTGCATTGTAGTTGTGAGCAGGATATAGTAGGAGAACAGTGCAGAATTTTGCTTACCACCAGTATCTATATAGCAGTACGGTACAGTAGTCCACTGCTCTACCTCTGTGTCGTCAAGTATACTATCCATATATGTGCTACATCAGGGCCGTAACTACGTGTGTGCCATGTGGGCTTGGCACACAGTGCAGTTGCCCTGAGGGCGCACGGCCAGCGGCATGTAATGAGTCTAATTGACTCATTACATGCCGCCTCTGAAGTCTGCGCCGTGTGCCGCAGCCGCGCTGGAGAAGAGAGAAGCGCCGGAGGCAGCTGAGAAGGAGGAGGAGGGAGGGGGACTGGAGCCGCAGCAGCGCTATTTCATTGGTAGTAAGCGCCGCTGCAGCATCCCCCTCTCCTTCCGTATAGGCTGCCCGGCGCTGCTGTGGATGCTGGGATGCGGTTCCTCCATCCCAGCATCCACAGCAGCGCCAGGCAACCAATACGGAAGGAGAGGGGGATGCTGCAGCGACACTTACTACCAATGACATAGCGCTGCTGCGGCTCCAGTCCCCCTACCTCCTCCTCCTTGTCCGATGCCTGCACAGAGGGAGATGCCAGCACGAGGAGCCTGTCAGCGGGGAGAAGGTAAGTATATCCCTCTCTCTCTTTCTCTCTCTCTCTCTGGGGGGACACCGTCTGCCATAATGTGTAAAAAGGGATCCTGGCTGCTGCAATGTGTAAAAAGGGGTCCTGGCTGCCGCAATGTGTAAAAAGGGGTCGTGGCTGCTGCAATGTGTAAAAAGGGGTCCTGGCTGCCGCAATGTGTAAAAAGGGGGCCTGGCTGCCGCAATGTGTAAAAAAGGGGACTGGCTGCCGCAATGTGTAAAAATGGGGACTGGCTGCCGCATTGTGTAAAAAGGGGGACTGGCTGCCGCAATGTGTAAAAAGGGGGACTGGCTGCCGCAATGTGTAAAAAGGGGGATGGCTGCCACAATGTGTAAAAAGGGGGCCTGGCTGCCGCAATGTGTAAAAAGGGGGACTGGCTGCCGCAATGTGTAAAAAGGGGGACTGGCTGCCGCAATGTGTAAAAAGGGGGACTGTCTGCTGTAATGTGTAAAAAGGGGGATGCTGTCTGCTGTAATGTATAAAAGGGGCTCTACCTGGTGTAGTGGCGCTACTGTGCAGCGTAATTTGAATAATGGAGACTACTGTGCACCGTAGTATGAATTGCTATTATTTTTGGCCACACCCCTTCCCCATGAAGCCTTGCCCCTAAATATTTTTTGCGCGACTATGGCGTGCACTGTCCCTATCTTGCATGGGGGGGCGCCAATGTCATTTCTTGCACATAGCGCTAAAATGCCTAGTTACGGCACTGTGCTACATTGTAGTTGTGTGCAGTATATAGTAGGAGGACAGTGCAGAATTTTGCTGACCACCAGTATATATATAGCAGTACGGTACAGTAGCCCATTGCTCTACCTCTGTGTTGTCATGTATACTATCCATCCATGTATGTGCTGCATTGTAGTTGTGCGCAGTATATAGTAGGAGAACAGTGCAGAAGTTTGCTGACCACCAGTATATATACAGCAGTAGGGAACAGTAGTCCACTACACTACCTCTGTGTCGTCAAGTATACTATCCATATCTGTGCTGCATTGTAGTTGTGTGCAGTACATAGTAGGAGGACCGTGCAGAATTTTGCTGACCACCAGTATATATACAGCAGTACGATACAGTAGTCCACTGCTCTACCTCTGTGTCGTCAAGTATACTATCCATATCTGTGCTGCATTGTAGTTGTGCGCAGTATATAGTAGGAGTACAGTGCAGAATTTTGCTGACCACCAGTATATATATAGCAGTATGGCAAAATAGTCCATTGCTCTACCTCTGTGTCGTCAAGTATACTATCCATCCATATATGTGCTGCATTGTAGTTGTGCGCAGTATAAAGTAGGAGGACAGTGCAGTATTTTGCTGACCACTAGTATATATATATATATAGCAGTACGGTACAGTAGTCCATTGCTCTACCTCTGTGTCATCAAGTATACTATCCATATCTGTGCTGCATTGTAGTTGTGCGCAGTATATAGTAGGAGGACAGTGCAGAATTTTGCTGACCACCAGTATATATATATAGGAGTACGGTACAGTAGTCCATTGCTCTAACTCTGTGTCATCAAGTATACTATCCATCCATATCTGTGCAGCATTGTAGTTGTGAGCAGTATATAGTAGGAGGACAGTGCAGAATTTTGCTGACCACCAGTATATATATAGCAGTATGGTACAGTAGTCCATTGCTCTACTTCTGTGTCATCAAGTATACTATCCATATATGTGCTACATTGTAGTCGTGCGCAGTATATAGTAGGAGGACAGTGCAGAATTTTGCTGACCACCAGTATATATATAGCAGTACGGTACAGTAGCCCATTTCTTTACCTCTGTGTCATCATGTGTACTATCCATCCATGTATGTGCTGCATTGTAGTTGTGCGCAGTATATAGTAGGAGGACAGTGCAGAATTTTGCAGACCACCAGTATATATACAGCAGTAGGGAACAGTAGTCCACTGCACTATCTCTGTGTCGTCAAGTATACTATCCATATCTGTGCTGCATTGTAGTTGTGTGCAGTACATAGTAGGAGGACGGTGCAGAATTTTGCTGACCACCAGTATATATATATATAGCAGTACGCTACAGTAGTCCACTGCTCTACCTCTGTGTCGTCAAGTATACTATCGATATCTGTGCTGATATTGTAGTTGTGCGCAGTATATAGTAGGAGGACAGTGCAGAATTTTGCTGACCACCAGTATATATATAGCAGTACAGTACAGTAGTCAACTGATCTACCTCTGTGTCGTCAATTAT
This sequence comes from Pseudophryne corroboree, assembly GCF_028390025.1. Taxonomy (NCBI): domain Eukaryota; kingdom Metazoa; phylum Chordata; class Amphibia; order Anura; family Myobatrachidae; genus Pseudophryne; species Pseudophryne corroboree. The sequence continues at coordinate 922,784,359 of NC_086444.1, forward strand.
ACTATCCATATCTGTGCTGCATTGTAGTTGTGCGCAGTATATAGTAGGAGGACAGTGCAGAATTTTGCTTACCACCAGTATATATATAGCAGTATGGTACAATAGTCCGTTGCTCTACCTCTGTGTCGTCAAGTATACTATCCATCCATATCTGTAATGCATTGTAGTTGTGCGCAGTATATAGTAGGAGGACAGTGCAGAATTTTGCTGACCACCAGCATATATATAGCAGTACAGTAGTCCATTGCTCTACCTCTGTGTCGTCAAGTATACTATCCATCCATATCTGTGCTGCATTGTAGCTGTGCGCAGTTTAAAGTAGGAGGACAGTGCAGAATTTTGCTGACCACCAGTATATATATATAGCAGTAAGGTACAGTAGTCCACTGCTCTACCTCTGTGTCATCAAGTATACTATCCATATCTGTGCTGCATTGTTGTTGTGCGCAGTATATAGTAGGAGGACAGGGCAGAATTTTGCTGACCACCAGTATATATATAGCAGTACGGCATAGTAGTCCATTGCTCTACCTCTGTGTCGTCAAATATACTATCCATATCTGTGCTGCATTGTAGTTGTGCGCAGTTTATAGTAGGAGGACAGTGCAGAATTTTGCTGACCACCAGTATATATATAGCTGTATGCTACAGTAGTCCATTGCTCTACCTCTGTGTCGTCAAGTATACTATCCATCCATGTCTGTGCTGCATTGTAGTTGTGCGCAGTATATAGTAGGAGGATAGTGCAGAATTTTGCTGACCACCAGTATATATACAGCAGTACGGCACAGTAGTCCACTGCACTACCTCTATGTCATCAAGTATACTATCCATATCTGTGCTGCATTGTAGTTGTGAGCAGTTTATTGTAGGAGGACAGTGCAGAATTATGCTGACCACCAGTATATATATAGCAGTACGATATAGTAGTCCATTGCTCTACCTCTGTGTCGTCATGTATACTATTCATATATGTGCTGATATTGTAGTTGTGTGCAGTATATAGTAGGAGGACAGTGCAGAATTTTGCTGACCACCAGTTTATATATATATATAGCAGTATGGTACAGTAGTCCATTGCTCTAACTCTGTGTCATCAAGTATACTATCCATCCATGTCTGTGCTGCATTGTAGTTGTGCGCAGAATATAGTAGGAGCACAGTGCAGAATTTTGCTGACCACCAGTATATAAATAGCAGTACGGTACAGTCGTCTATTGCTCTACCTCTGTGTCGTCAAGTATACTATCCATTCATATCTGTGCTGCATTGTAGTTGTGAGCAGGATATAGTAGGAGAACAGTGCAGATTTTGCTTACCACCAGTATATATATATATAGCAGTACGGTACAGTAGTCCACTGCTCTACCTCTGTGTCATCAAGTATACTATCCATTTATGTGCTACATTGTAGTTGTGCGCAGTATATAGTAGGAGGACAGTGCAGAATTTTGCTGACCACCAGTATATATATAGCAGTACGGTACAGTAGCCCATTGCTCTACCTCTGTGTTGTCATGTATACTATCCATCCATGTATGTGCTGCATTGTAGTTGTGCGCAGTATATAGTAGGAGAACAGTGCAGAATTTTGCTAACTACCAGTATATATACAGCAGCAGGGAACAGTAGTCCACTGCACTACCTCTGTGTCATCAAGTATACTATCCATATCTGTGCTGCATTGTAATTGTGTGCAGTACATAGTAGGAGGACATTGCAGAATTTTGCTGACCACCAGTATATATATAGCAGTACGATACAGTAATACACTGCTCTACCTCTGTGTCGTCAAGTATACTATCCATATCTGTGCTGATATTGTAGTTGTGCGCAGTATATAGTAGGAGGACAGTGCAGAATTTTGCTGACCACCAGTATATATGTAGCAGTACAGTACAGTAGTCAACTGATCTACCTCTGTGTCATCAAGTACACTATCCATATATGTGCTGCATTGTAGTTGTGCACAGTATATAGTAGGAGGACAGTGCAGAATTTTGCTGACCACCAGTATATATATAGCAGTATGGTACAATAATCAATTGCTCTACCTCTGTGTCGTCAAGTATACTATCCATCCATATCTGTGCTGCATTGTAGTTGTGCGGAGTATATAGTAAGAGGACAGTGCAGAATTTTGCTGACCCCCAGTATATATATAGCAGTACGGTATAGTAGTCCATTGCTCTACCTCTGTGTCGTCAAGTATACTATCCATCCATATCTGTGCTGCATTGTAGTTGTGCGCAGTATATAGTAGGACAGTGCAGAATTTTGCTGACCACCAGTATATATATATAGCAGTACGATACAGTAGTACACTGCTCTACCTCTGTGTCGTCAAGTATACTATCCATATCTGTGCTGATATTGTAGTTGTGCGCAGTATATAGTAGTAGGACAGTGCAGAATTTTGCTGACCACCAGTATATATATAGCAGTATGGTACAATAGTCCATTGCTCTACCTCTGTGTCGTCAAGTATTCTATCCATCCATATCTGTGATGCATTGTAGTTGTGCGCAGTATATAGTAGGAGGACAGTGCAGAATTTTGCTGACCACCAGTATATATATAGCAGTATGGTACAATAGTCCACTGCTCTACCTCTGTGTCGTCAAGTATTCTATCCATCCATATCTGTGATGCATTGTAGTTGTGCGCAGTATATAGTAGGAGGACAGTGCAGAATTTTGCTGACCACCAGTATATATATAGCAGTACGGTACAGTAGTCCATTGCTCTACCTCTGTATCGTCAAGTATACTATCCATATCTGTGCTGCATTGTAGTTGTGTGCAGTATATAGTAGGAGGACAGTGCAGAATTTTGCTGACCACCAACATATATAACTAGCAGTGTGGTACAGTAGTCCACTGCTCTACCTCTGTGTCATCATGTATACTATCCATACCTGTGCTGCATTGTAGTTGTGCGCAGTATATAGTAGGAGGACAGTGCAGAATTTTGCTGACCACCAGTATATATATAGCAGTACGGTACTGTAGTCCATTGCTCTACCTCTGTGTCATCAAGTATACTATCCATATCTGTGCTGCAATGTAGTTGTGCGCAGTATATAGTAGGAGGACAGTGCAGAATTTTGCTGACCACCAGTATATATATATAGCAGTATGGTACAGTAGTCCATTGCTTTACCTCTGTGTCATCAAGTATACTATCATTATCTGTGCTGCATTGTAGTTGTGCACAGTATATAGTAGGAGGACAGTGCAGAATTTTGCTGACCACCAGCATATATAACTAGCAGTATGGTACAGTAGTCCACTGCTCTACCTCTGTGTCATCATGTATACTATCCATACCTGTGCTGCATTGTAGTTGTGCGCAGTATATAGTAGGAGGACAGTGCAGAATTTTGCTGACCACCAGTATATATATAGCAGTACGGTACTGTAGTCCATTGCTCTACCTCTGTGTCGTCAAGTATACTATCCATATCTGTGCTGCATTGTAGTTGTGCGCAGTATATAGTAGGAGGACAGTGCAGAATTTTGCTGACCACCAGTATATATATAGCAGTACGGTACAGTAGTCCATTGCTCTACCTCTGTGTCGACAAGTATACTATCCATCAATATCTGTGCTGCATTGTAGTTGTGCGCAGTATATAGTAGGAGGACAGTGCAGAATTTTGCTGACCACCAGTATATATATATATATATATATATATATATATATATATATATATACAACATGGTAAGTCCGGCACTCCTCCATTAAAATAAACTTGACCCGGTGCCCTCACAGTAACGAAGTACAATGTAGATGAATGAATGAAGATGCGGCACTCAGGGCACAGGATGAAGAAAAAACAAAAACTAGCATGTCTGCAACGTTTTTCAATCTTGTTCAGATTTTCATCAGGCTTCTATAATGATACAAACAACTCTTACCTTTTAAACATCCCTGCACCAAGTGACCGCCTCCCGACACGGGCGTTCCCCCAGGCGGCGACACACCCTGATCACGTCACAGCGTATTCCACAGGTGCCTTCCAGCATGGACTTAGTCCCAGCCGTGGCGCTGTCAGGTAACGCTGCAGCGCGTCATGTAGGCTCCATCCAGCCCTGGTGTTCCCCCGGCGGCGGCGCTATGTAATGACGTCATCATGCAGCTGCAGGATGCACGTCCACCCCACACATCTCCATGACAACCAGAGATAACAACGTGCGTGATCTATAATAAAAATAAGTGTAATCTAAAACCAACACCCCTCACAGTATTTAGATAATAAGAGTGGACAGCATAGCTGAAATACACAATCTATCTTATTAAAAGGGAAAATAGGATCCTATGTTTATAAAGACAATAACATAAACAAGATATGCCCATAAGGGCATATCTTGATATTTAGATAATAAGAGTGGACAGCTCTTATTATCTAAATACTGTGAGGGGTGTTGGTTTTAGATTACACTTATTTTTATTATAGATCACGCACGTTGTTATCTCCGGTTGTCATGGAGATGTGTGGGGTGGACGTGCATCCTGTAGCTGCATGATGATGTCATAACATAGCGCCGCCGCCGGGGGAACACCAGGGCTGGATGGAGCCTACATGACGCGCTGCAGCGGTACCTGACAGCGCCACGGCTGGGACTAATGCTAGCCATACATCAGACCAACTTTTCTCCAACACTCCAAACTTCCAACCATCCAACTTGTCTGTTCAACTAAAACAGTGCCCCATACATCTCACCAACTTTTTACCAGTGCTCCACACATCTAACCAACTTTTCATCAGACCAACCAACCTTCCAACTTCTGTCCAACTTGTGATGTCACCGAAGTAGGCGGACAGTGCCTTCCTACAGTTCTTCAGTTTTGTTTTGTTTTTTTCATTTCAAAACATGCAGAATTGTCTTTTTTTTCAGTGAAACTGGGCTTTTCTTTCACCACCATACATTTATTAGATTTACTTATTTTTATACTGAACTATGGATACCAGCATGGTTGGGCTGCCAAGGCAAATTTTATATATATATATATATATATATATACCAGATGTAGATATTCGGCACTCCCAATGCAGTAAAATGTACAGCTTGCCTGGTGCCCTCCTGAGCTTCAAAAAGCAAACATATCACAAACGATAGGCGGCACTCTAGGACTTTTCAAAAATCAAGAACATACGTGACCCTGTTCTGACAGCTTAACGTTTCAGTTTCGGTCATTTTCAATCCGCCACACTTTGCTGGCGGAATCTAATAAAAATTTTTTAAAAATATGTTTTTTTTGGTGTTTTTTTGGGGGGTAATAGCATATCTATTTATATTAGAAGGGATTAGGTACTTGGTTTGTCTTTTTTGGAGGCACAAGTATTATTTATATATTTTGAAAAAGATTATTATTATTATTTTTTTTTTTTTAAGTGGAATGGGAAAAACCCGAAAAAAAATTGCGTGGGGTCCCCCCTCCAAAGCATAACCAGCCTCGGGCTCTTCGAGCTGGTCCTGGTTCTAAAAATCCGTGGGAAAAACAGACAGGGGATCCCCCGTATTTTTAAAACCAGCATCAGGCTCTGCGCCTGGTGCTGGTGCAAAAAATATGGGGGACAAAAAGAGTAGGGGTCCCCCGTATTTTTTACACCAGCATCGGGCTCCACTAGCTGGACAGATGATGCCACAGCCAGGGATCACTTTTATACAGTGCCCTGCGGCCGTGGCATTAAATATCCAACTAATCACCCCTGGCCGGGGTACCCTGGGGGAGTGGGGACCCCTTCAATCAAGGGGTCCCCCCCAGCCACCCAAGGGCCAGGGGTGAAGCCCGAGGCTGTCCCCCCCATCCAAAGGCTGTGGTTGGGGGGCTGATAGCCTTGAGAAAATTGAAAGAATATTGTTTTTCCCAGTAGTACTACAAGTCCCAGCAAGCCTCCCCCGCAAGCTGGTACTTGGAGAACCACAAGTACCAGCATGCGGGAGAAAAACGGGCCCACTGGTACCTGTAGTTCTAATGGAAAAAAAATACCCAAATAAAAACAGGAGACACACACCGTGACAGTAAAAATTTATTTCACACATGTCGACACACACATACTTACCTATGTTGACACGAAGCAGTCGGTCCTCTTCTCCAAGTAGAATCCACGGGTACCTGAAAATAAAAGATAATTATACTCACCTGATCCAGGGTCCAGATTATAATCCACGTACTTGGCAAAACAACAAACCGAACACCCGGACCAAACGGACTGAAAGGGGTCCCATGTTTACACATGGGACCCCTTTCCACGAATGCAGAGACACCCTGGCGGGCGGGCGGGCGGGGGGGGGGGCTGAATTACCGGTGCGGGCTGGAGCTGGCCCTGGTGAGTGGGAAGGGGTGCTGCGATCTTGGGGGGCAGTGACTGCAGGAGGGGAGCAGAGGGTGATATGCGGGGGGTGCCACGATTGCGGGTGATATGTGGGGGGTGCTGCGATCGCGGGTAAGCTGCGGGGGGTGCCGCGATTGCGGGTAAGCTGCGGGGGGTGCCGCGATCGCGGGTGGGGTGCGGGGGGTGCCGCGATCGCGGGTGGGGTGCGGGGGTGCCGCAACCGCAGGTGGGGTGCCAGTGATCGGGGGTGGCGTGCGGGGGTGCAGCAATCATGGGTGGGGTGCGGGGGGCGCCGTGATCATGGGGTATCGCGGGAGGGGTGCCACTGCTGGGTGTCCTCCGCTACCACTGCCTGTGGTCTGTTGTGACAGGGGCAGCCCGGCAGCAGTGATGAACTGCCGCAGCTGCCCCTGCACCTCCTCCCGCTCCGCCGCCGCTTCTGAGGGTCCCGTTGTGACAGGGGCAGCCCGGCAGCAGCGATGTACTGTCGCAGCTGCCCCTGCACCTCCTCCCGCTCCGCCGCCGCTGCTGAGGGTCCCGTTGTGACAGGGGCAGCCCGGCAGCAGTGATGAACTGCCGTAGCTGCCCCTGGTCCTCCTCCCGCTCCGCCGCCGCTGCTGAGGGTCCCGTTGTGACAGGGGCAGCCCGGCAGCAGCGATGTACTGCCGTAGCTGCCCCTGAACCTCCTCCCGGCTCATGGTCCACAGTGCTGCCCAGCAGGCAGTGATGGTGACAGAAGTAGGTGGACACTGCCGGCCAGTGTCCGCCTACTTATCGTTCAGTTGGGGGGAAAGTTCTCCCTACACCTGAACGATTAGTTGGGAAAATCAAACAAGTTTGATTTTCCCAACTAGTTGGACCAACCGTTTCTGGCCGTTTTCTAGGGTGTGGGAGCAAACGGCTGATCATCGTTTGCTCCCACACACTGCCAGATAATCGTTCCAACCAGCCAACTAATTGGCTGGTTGGAACAATATCTTCCTGATGTATGGCTAGCATAAGTCCATGCTGAAAGGCACCTGTGGGATACGCTGTAACGTGATCAGGGTGTGCCGCCGCCGGGGGGAACGCCCGTGTCGGGAGGCGGTCACTTGGTGCAGGGATGTTTAAAAGGTAAGAGTTGTTTGTATCATTATGGAAGCCTGATGAAAATCTGAATAAGATTGAAACATTGCAGACATGCTAGTTTTTGTTTTTTCTTCATCCTGAGCCCTGAGTGCCGCATCTTCATTCATTCATCTATATATATGTATATGTATATATATATATATATATATATATAGAGGACGAGCGGTGCTGCACTCCAATGATTGACACAGAGACTAAGGTATATACCTTAGTCTCTGTGTCAATCATTGGAGTGCCGCACCGCTCGTCCTCTCTGCTTATTTCTGTGAGGGCACCCAATGTTATACTATTTACAAGTGGCTGTGCCGGACCCCTGCCTTCTTCTATATATATATATATATATATATATATATATATATAGCAGTACGGTACAGTAGGCCATTGTAATTCCACACATTAAAAAATGGAGAACAAATATGTGGAGGGTAAAATAGAGAAAGATCAAGATCCACTTCCACCTCGTGCTGAAGCTGCTGCCACTAGTCATGGCCGAGACGATGAAATGCCATCAACGTCGTCTGCCAAGGCCGATGCCCAATGTCATAGTAGAGAGCATGTAAAATCCAAAAAACTAAAATTCAGTAAAATGACCCAAAAATCTAAATTAAAAGCGTCTGAGGAGAAGCGTAAACTTGCCAATATGCCATTTACGACACGGAGTGGCAAGGAACAAATGAGTCCCTGTCCTATGTTCATGGCTAGTGGTTCAGCTTCACATGAGGATGGAAGCACTCATCCTCCCGCTAGAAAAATGAAAGACTTAAGCTAGCAAAAGCACAGCAAAGAACTGTACGTTCTTCTAAATCACAAATCCCCAAGGAAAGTCCAATTGTGTCGGTTGCGATGCCTGATCTTCCCAACACTGGACGGGAAGAGGTGGCGCCTTCCACCATTTGCACGCCCCTGCAAGTGCTGGAAGGAGCACCCGCAGTCCAGTTCCTGATAGTCAAATTGAAGATGTCACTGTTGAAGTACACCAGGATAAGGATATGGGTGTTGCTGGCGCTGAGGAGGAAATTGACAAGGAGGATTCTGATGGTGTGGTGGTTTTTTTAAAGTCAGGCAACCGGGGAGACACCTGTTGTCCATGGGACAAATATGGCCATTGACATGCCTGGTCAAATTACAAAAAAAATCACCTCTTTGGTGTGGAATTATTTTAACAGAAATGCGGACAACAGGTGTCAAGCCGTGTGTTGCCTTTGTCAAGCTGTAATAAGTAGGGGTAAGGACGTTAACCACCTAGGAACATCCTCCCTTACACGTCACCTGGAGCGCATTCATCATAAGTCATTGACAAGTTAAAAAACTTTGGGTGACAGCGAAAGCAGTCCACTGACAACTAAATCCCTTACTCTTGTTACCAAGCTCCTGCAAACCACACCACCAACTCCCTCAGTGTCAATTTCCTCCTTAGACAGGAAAGCCAATAGTCCTGCAGGCCATGTCACTGACAAGTCTGACGAGTCCTCTCCTGCCTGGGATTCCTCCGATGCATCCTTGGGTGTAACGCCTACTGCTGCTGGCGCTGCTGTTGTTGCTGCTGGGAGTCTATCGTCATCCCAGAGGGGAAGTCGGAAGACCACTTGTACTACTTCCAGTAAGCAATTGACTGTCCAACAGTCCTTTGCGAGGAAGATGAAATATCACAGGAGTCATCCTGCTGCAAAGCGGATAACTCAGGTCTTGGCAGCTGCGGTGGTGTTAAATATGTGTCCGGTATCCACCGTTAATTCACAGGGAATTAGAGAATTGATTGAAATACTGTGTCCCCGGTACCAAATGCCATCTAGGTTCCACTTCTCTAGGCAGGCGACACCGAGAATGTACACAGACCTCAGTGTCCTAAAAAATGCAGGTGTACCCAAAGTCCACTTAACCACGGACATGTGGACAAGTGGAGCAGGGTAGACTCAGGACTATATGACTGTGACAGCCCACTGGGTAGATGTATTGCCTCCCGCAGCAAGAACAGCAGTGGCGGCACCAGTAGCAGCATCTCGCAAACGTCAACTCGTTCCTAGGCAGGCTATGCTTTGTATCACCGCTTTCCATAACAGGCACTCAGCTGACAACCTCTTACGGAAACTGAGGAACATCACCGCAGAATGGCTTACCCCAATTGGACTCTCCTGGGGATTTGTGACATCGGACAACGCCACCAATATTGTGCGTGCATTACATGTGGGCAAATTCCAGCACGTCCCATGTTTTGCACATACATTGAATTTGGTGGTGCAGAATTTTTTTAAAAATGACCGGGGCGTGCAAGAGATGCTGTCGGTGGCCTGAAGAATTGCGGGCCACTTTCGGCATTCAGCCACCGCGTGCTGAAGACTGGAGCACCAGCAAACACTCCTGAACCTGCCCTGCCATCATCTGAAGCAAGAGGTGGTAATGAGGTGGAATTCAACCCTCTATATGCTTCAGAGGATGGAGGAGCAGCAAAAAGCCATTCAAGCCTATACATCTGCCTACGATATAGGCAAAGGAGGGGGAATGCACCTGACTCAAGCGCAGTGGAGAATGATTTCAACATTGTGCAAGGTTCTACAACCCTTTGAACTTGCCACACGTGAAGTCAGTTCAGACACTGCCAGTCTGAGTCAGGTCATTCCCCTCATCAGGCTTTTGCAGAAGAATAAAAAACATATAGATTTAACTATATAAGAGAGCGCAAAAATAATGTGAATTAGAAACAATTTATTATCATAAAAAAACAATTGGTAATTAATCAAGCTTTGTTATAGGAATAAAAACCACATCACATCACTTAAATCAATATATGCAACAATGAACTTATATCCATGACCAGTCTCAATTCGACTTATTTGTGGATGTCTACCACCTCACTCACTTTATTCACCAGCTCCTCACTTCAGCACTGCTATTGTGGAGATCATTTGTGCCATGGCCAGCTGCTCCGTCCCAGTTTGGGATTCATCTCCTGGCAGACCACTTCATCTCATTCCAGCCGCTCTGTCCCGGTCAGGGACGAATCATCTGCAGACTGCCCGTGCTGCTTGCGGCTGTGTTGCCCCATTCCGGGATCCACCGTTCTACACATCGCTGCATCAGCCCTTGTGCTATAGGGTCTGGCAGCGCCTCCCCACAGGTCACGGCTACAAGTGCACGGTCCGGAGCTCAAGGGATGTGAGACATAAAAATGCCAGTGGTGAGCTAACACATGCTATAATTATGGGGGATGTGACTGCTTTATACGGATAAGGAGAACTATTACATCAAATCCAGCTGAGGTTTTAGCTGTATTACGGCACATATCTTTAATACAATTAAAAAGGCCAGCACCCTTAATAAAGTTCACATTTATACTATTCTTCAAATACAGGGAGTTATTGACTGGTCCAGGACACTTACTTGTTTATATTCCTGTCCATGTAAGAACTATTGGACATCCACAAATAAGTCGAATTGAGACTGGTCATGGATATAAGTTCATTGTTGCATATATTGATTTAAGTGATGTGATGTGGTTTTTATTCTTATAACAAAGCTTGATTAATTACCAATTGGTTTTTTATGATAATAAATTGTTTCTAATTCACATTATTTTTGCGCTCTCTTATATAGTTAAATCTATATGTTTTTTATTTTTGCTTTCCCAGTTGTTTCAGATCACTGTGTGAGAGCTGCAGAAATAAGATAAATATATAAGTGTGGTTTTTTTTACATTCATAGCGCCTGTACTGAATTTTCCTGTTTGGGTTTTTTTTTGGTATATGTTTATTTTGCAGAAGAAGCTGGAGAGATTGAAGGAGGAGCTAAAATGGAGCGATTCCGCTAGGCAACTATTTCATCACTCCATGGCCCTTATAGTTTGTTTTATATATATATGTAACACCTTCACATAATTTTTTTTTACTCCTCACATTATTCACACATGCAGCAACAGCTGCTCCTACCTCTTTAACCCTATATTTTTTGTCACTCCTGCGATGCCCTGGGGTTGTCTGGCTGGGTGGCTCTGGGGTGTCCTGCCCCCCGGACCTGATCCCCTATAGTTAGTGTTAGAGACTTACCCGATGAGAGGCTACCTTGATGCGGTGGGTAAGCTCATAGCCCTGGCCAGGAATATGCTAAGTGCCTCTGGTTACTACAGGTTGAGCTAGTGTGAGATAGTGCACCTGCTACCTTTTCCCTCTGTACACTTTACTAAGTCTCAAGCAGAGTAGCACCTCACTACCTAATTAAGGTGTGCAAGTTAGGACCCTTTTCCCTCTGTAACTGATGTATTCATACATTTTTGAAGGTAGGATACACCTTCACCCTAATTTAGCACCCTGCCCCACCCACCCCTCTGATTTTAAATAGTCCAACACTCTAGCCTTTACATTTGGAATGAGCACACTGAGGTAAGACTCCTACATTTTGTTTAATATAGCAGTCCATAATGGGGGGAATTCTCTGGGGTGCGGAGCTCCCTGTGCCAGCCGTGGCTGGGTGTCCCTGGGGCATCGCAATTTAACACTACTTCATCACTCCATGGCCCTTATAGTTTGTTTTATATATATATATGTAACGCCTTCACATAATTTTTTTACTCCTCACATTATTCACACATGCAGCAACAGCTGCTCCTACCTCTTTTACCCTAGATTTTTTGTCACTCCTGCGATGCCCTGGGGTTGTCTGGCTGGGTGGCTCTGGGGTGTCCTGCCCCCCGGACCTGAACCCCTATAGTTAGTGTTAGGGACTTACCCAATGAGAGGCTACCTTGATGCGGTGGGTAAGCTCATAGCCCTGGCCAGGAATATGCTAAGTGCCTCTGGTTACTACAGGTTGAGCTAGTCGCTGGCTGGTCCGTGGCCGTGCTGGCGTGCTCTCCCCCATCGCCTGGCTACCGTGATTGGCACTTGTGGAGGCTACTTACCTTGCTCTGCAATACTGGTTTGCTCCACACCTGATTACTACTTATCTCGTCCTTTACGATGTGAGGATCACATGATGCCTGTTTTATGCTAAATCATTCTGCGGCCAGGCAGCGCTAAGGGGCTCATTTTGATAATACTTATAAGGTCTATGGGAGCCGGCATCAACCCATTTCACACTTGTGCCACCTGTTCCACTGAACTGATAGCATCAGCTGCTACCCATCTACCTTTCTCATTCCACTATGTCACAGAGGAACCGCAAAACCCCTGCTCAGGCTAAGCCTAGTATCCTCCGGGCATGGGAAAAAGCAGGCGTTACACCTCGCGGCGCCCCCACCGTAGACCCCATTTCGGATGCCGATGATGCTCCTTCTCCGAAGACAGGTCTCACGACCCAAGATGTAATTGCTATCGTCACTAAGACCATTCAGACGGAAATAAGGTTGGTCCTAGCTGAATTCAGAACTGAACTCGCTGATCTTGGCACCCGCACAGACTCCCTGGAACGTAAAGTGGATGAAGTCTGCCAATATCAGGTAGTGCTCGAACAGGAGCTATCGGAGATTCGCGCGGATATGGCCCAACAGGAGGACCACTTGGAGGATATGGACAACCGGAATCGCCGGAACAATGTCCGGATCCGCAACATACCGGAGAGCGTTTCTATGGAGGGCCTCCCAAGTTTTCTGGAGGGCTTGCTGCAGACTATGATTCCTGAGGTCTCTAAAGATTTCCTCCTTCTCGATAGAGCGCATAGAGCCCTGCGCCCACGTCCTCCACCCACCCAACCCCCGCAGGATGTCATCCTTCGGTTCCATTATTACAAAACAAAAGAGAAATTTATGATGGCGGCCCGGGAACATCAATCAGTTATTTACTCTGGTGCCCAGCTGCAGATTTTCCAGCACTTGGCCCCCTCCACACTTCGAAAACGCAAGGACCTTACCGCTATCACCAAAGTCCTTCAAGACAACTCCATTAAGTACAAGTGGGACTTCCCGTTCCAACTACATGTTACAAAAGATGGCTCTCACCATTCGATTAAAACGCCCGCCCAGGGCTATGACCTTCTCAGGTCCCTGGGCATTTTTGAGTCTCTTCCTGATGAGATCCGGAATCAGCTCACTATCACCTCCCCTAGAAGACCCGTGGCTCCTACCCCCGAATGGTCTACTAAATGAGCGGTTGGAATCCCCTCTACGAATCAGTAATTATAATGGACATTGCACATTAGTCCCCCCCTTTATTATCATATTAGTCTTATGATATATTGTTTCGCATATTTGACCTTTATGATTTAGTGGACTAGGTGTTCTTCCTGACTCCTGCATAATGCCACATGGTGACCCCATCTCTATGATGGCTGCGTGCCCTGGGGTGGGCCGGCTGCTGTGCCGCTCTGCACAAGGGGACGACATAGTCTTATACAAACAGTTTATCTGTTCCAAATGTTAGGTTCTTTACAGATTGCCCATAGTTTCTTTAGTTCTCAATGTATACCTGCCTACTTTCGCCTTTTCTTTAGAGGAGTTAGCTATTTCGCATTTAAATGTCCTCTCGCTATGTTTATTATATCATGCTAGTTTCTCCCTCTTCCTATTACATTGTTTTCCACATTTGAGTTTGGTGGCTGGTTGGTCTACATGTTGTCTAGACCTCCTACACATCAGTCCTGGATGGTCCCTTTTCTTTGTGTTGGTCTCGTGCCTTGAATTGGTAAGGCTAATTTACCGCTCAATCCTGAGGGACAACCCTGGCCAATAATTTGGAAGTGATTGTTTTGGTTGCTGTTGTTTTCGCATATCACCACTGATTCATCAAGGCATTGTTATAGGTCTAATTGATGTTATATTTAGGATGCCTTGGTTGAATTCACATCTTAAGGTACTGTTATTATTAACATAGATATTGATAGCAATGTCTTCTCTTCCTACTCCTCTTTACTCCCTGACCTGATTCTCCCACACCCCTTACCCTGGCTTGCAGAATGTATCTCCCCCTTTTTTCTGTATGTTCCTCTTCTTCCTTGTTATTTGTTATTATTGGCGCTACCCCCACACCGAAGGGGCTGCCCGTCTGGCACCCGCCCCTTCATTCCTGGACCCAACCCGTTTCTAGGAAAGGGTCTATCCCTTAAGTTCGTACTTACGATCTCTCTCACCTGTTACTCTTGTCTTTTTCTTCCCTCTTTAATGTCCCCTGGTTGGCCATGTCAAGGGTTATTCTTTCTACTGAGCTATGCTGTTTTTCATCCTCCATGACTTTAAAAGTCTTGTCCATTAACGTCAATGGCCTCAATTCCCCGACCAAGCGCTCCATGGCGTTTCAGTTTTTTGCCAGACAAAAAGCGGATATCATATTCTTACAGGAGACCCATTTTAGGGCCCCTCACCCCTCTTTAAGCTCCAAGCGTTATCCTCATGCCTTTTATTCCACAATGTCAGCTAAGCGCAGAGGCACTGCCATCCTGGTCCATCGTGACCTTCCCCTGGTTGTCCAGGACACAGATCTCGATGACCATGGCAGATTTGTGATTCTCTCCGGCTCCCTTAATCAAACCCCCATCACCTTGGCGTCGGTTTACGCTCCGAACATGCAGCAGGGTTCCTTCTTTAAGACTTTCTCTGACCATCTTTCTAAATTTTCGAATCCCTGGGTTATTGTGGCCGGTGATTGTAATGCTACATTAGACCCCCATGTTGACAGATCCCGTCCATGCGTGGGGCCCTCTCCCCATACAAAACTGTCTAAACTCCTCCAGTAATGCATCACGGCACACAATTTATATGATAGTTGGAAAACACTTTACCCGTCCGCTAAGGGCTACACGCACTATTCCCCACAACACGATATATATACTCGTATCAATTACGTTTTTGTAGATAGGGACTCCACTCAAACCCTTTTGGGTGCCCAAGTAGTTCCGATCACTTGGTCTGACCATTATGCGATATTACTTGATTTCGCTTTTTCTCATAAACCCTCGACTTCCCGCAAGTGGCGCCTTAATGAGTCCCTGCTTCTTAAATCCTCTAACGTGTCTCAAATAGAGGCCACGATCCATCACTACCTTGCTGATAACGTCTCCCCTGACATCTCACCAGCAATACTATGGGAAGCACATAAGGTAACACTGCGGGGTCTCCTCATTAGCCTTACGTCTATCCAGAGGAAGGTTGAGTCTAAACGGATCGCGGACTTAGAGGATGACTTGGCTTCATTGACTCTTCGCCATCAGCGTTTCCCCAAACGCAAACTATACCTAAAGATACTTGCCCTGAAAGGGCAATTGTCACAAATCCTCACCAAGAAAACGATCAAGTCACTCTTGTGGATCCGCCAGAAATTTTACAAAAAGTCAAACAAGGCAGATACCTTGTTAGCCCGTCGACTGCGCGAGAAACGCACGCTCAATCGGATACTGGCTCTGAGGTGCCCTGATGGATCCACAACGTGTGACCCTAAACTGATGGCTTCCCTTTTCCAAGATTGTTATGCTTCCCTCTATAACCTCCCCTCCGAGGTCTCTACCGCTCCACACCATGTGTCAGCTATCCAACAGTATCTTTCCTCTTGTCATTTACCGACACTCTCTACAGCAGATCTTAAGACACTCAACGTTCCTATTACTCACGAGGAAATCCTTACTACAATTGGGCAACTTTGCCGCTCTTCCGCCCAGGGTCCTGATGGGTATACTGCCATATATTATAAAAAAAATTCCCAAGCTCTTCTTCCTATGTTACACTCACTCTTCAATTCATTGATGGAGGGGAGCTCCCTCGATGCAGCCACCACCAGAGCCAATATTATAGTTATTGCCAAACCTGATCGTGATCCTCTGGAAATGAAAAACTATAGGCCCATCTCATTGTTAAACACAGATCTAAAGTTATTCGGTAAAATCCTGGCAAACCGACTCGCCCCTTATCTCCCCACATTAATTCACCCGGACCAAGTGGGCTTCATCCCCAATCGTCAAGCTGCAGACAATACACGGCGCCTTATTGATCTCATACACCTCTCCCATCGGGACTCCATTCCGAATCTGGTGGTGGCTCTTGATGCGGAAAAGGCCTTTGATAGGGTAGTCTGGCCCTACAGCAAGCCCTACTGGCTGTAGGAATTCATGGTCCATTCTATAATGCCATCACATCGCTTTATTTTAACCCCTCAGCGTCTATCCTGGTTAACGGTCTTTCCTCCCTGCCACTATCTATTAGAAATGGCACCCGACAGGGATGTCCACTTTCCCCCCTACTTTTTGCCCTGATAATGGAACCGTTGGCTCCGAAAATCCGACTGAACTCCAACATCTCAGGTATCTTGGTAGGCAACCATGAATATAAAATTGCACTATATGCAGATGATGTCATTTTGACTCTGACCGACCCGCACACTTCCCTACAACACCTCTTTGAGGAGATCCAAACATATAGCTCCATCTCGAACTATAAACTTAATGCCGACAAAACAGAGGTTCTAGATCTACATATCACTCCACGGGATCTTAGACTTTTACGCTCCTCCCATTCCTTTAAATGGCAAAGTACTAAACTCAAATATTTAGGCATTTACCTAACCAAATCCTATTCATCATTATATGCTGCCAACTTCCCACGTTTAATATCTTCACTGAAATCCGATCTCACCGCATGGAATAAATTATTTAATTCTTGGTTTGGTCGCATCGCGGCAGTCAAAATGAACCTATTGCCGCGGTTATTGTACTTATGGCAAACCCTGCCTATTCATATTCCCGTTAAGATATTGAAGAATCTTCAGCGAGATATATCTAACTTCATCTGGGCTGGGAAAAAACCCAGAGTCAAGATACGGCTGCTCCAACAGCACCGCTCAGAGGGCGGCCTTGGTGTTCAAGACCTTATTCGTGACTACCGTGCCACGCACATGGCCTCTTGTGTTCTCTGGCACTCACCTCCGGCACAGAGAATGTGAACTTTTCTCGAGGCGCATTCTCTCCATATGTTCTCATCCTCAACCCTGTTATGGTGCCCATCCCGCTCCCGACCCACCTCTAATCTTCTCTTGCCAACAGTGCGCTTTTCCTTGTCAATATGGGATTTTTGTACTCGCTTCTATCAACTCCGTTCTCACAACCCCTACTTAACTCCTCTATGGAACAATGCGGAATTCCCTCCAGGCAATAATCACTCTGCATTCCACCATTGGACAGCGCACAATATTCTTTTTCTACAGGACATAGCTCCTCTTTCCTCATTCCCATCTTTTGTGAATCTACAATCCCGCTTTTCGCTCCCCCACTCGGTATTCTATCAGTTTTTGCAAATTAGACATTTCTATGGAACTCTCACTAAACCCACCCATCCTGTTATTGCTACCCCCCTGGAGATATAGTATCGCGGATCTCACTCAACGAAGGGACTGCTCTCTCGCATTTACCGGGTATTACTGACACACAATGTCCCCCCTAAGGAGAGTCACGAACTGGCCTGGGAAAAAGAGGTGGGAGAGACCTTGACCGTTGAGGACTGGGAGGATATTAGACAAGAAATTACCAAAAGCTCTATCTCAGTTCGAATCACTGAAAATTCATATAAACTGTACTACCGCTGGTATCTGGTTCCTACTAGACTACATACTATCTATCCCACGTGCTCGGATGAGTGCTGGAGACTATGTGGGTGCCGGGGGACCCTGCTGCATGTTTGGTGGTCTTGTCCATCGATCCGCCAATATTGGAGACAAATCCATAAATTGGTTTTAGAGGTTACACATATAACCGTCCCTGACTCGCCTCTTTATTCGCTACTTTCCCGTCCCATTCCTGACACCTCACGCCACCAACAAACCCTAATTAAACACATTTTGAATACGGCTAAATGTCAAATTGCGTCTAATTGGAAATCCGTGACCCCTCCCACTTTGACCGCTACTTATTAACGCAATTTGGTTCACATATAAGCTAGAGCGAATTACTGCTGCCCTCCGAGACTCCCCAGTATCCTTCACTGAGACATGGACACCTTGGACCCTACACTTTAATGCTGAACCGCCATTGACAACTATTTAATATTTAATATTTAATATTTAATCTACACTATATTTATGCCACAAATTTACTATTATACATGGCTCTGACTGGCCGACCTCTCTCTCTCTCTCTTCCCTTCCCCTGTTCTTTATAATCCCCTCCTTCCACTCTTCTCTCTTCTCTACCCTGTATCCTTCTCCATTATTTACCTTGTATCTTTTTCTTCCTTTTTTTACTTTAATTGATATTTGTAACAGTTTATGTAACCTGTTTACACAGAGGCATGTTTGATATCTGCTAATTGATGCGTCTATTGAGCGCCCCCCCTCCCTATCATAATATCCCATTATTTTTTTTATATGCCTTTTACTGTTTACAACGGTTTATTTGTCTGTTTATATGCTTATATAATCAATAAAACGTTATTTCAAAAAAAATAATAATAATTTATGATACTTTCATTACCATGATGAAAATAATTATATGAAAATAATTGACAGACATTGAGTCTGATAGGGGTTAAACTCTGAGTCTTTATATGAGTCAGACATTGGCTACTGTAGATAGTCTGTAGATAGTCAAATAGTAACCATTAAGGAGAGGAATTTAGGAAGAGAATCTGTATTAATATGTGTGTTTTTGACTGACATCTCTTCTTCAAGACATCCCAACACTCTTTCTCTCATGTTTTTTGTTTTCTTGGACTGGAGTGTTGGAAATGAGCATCAGAACACTCAGGAAGTTCATGCCTAATTGGCAGAACAAGACTACAGCAGTTGGAAAATGCTGCCCACCCACCACAAGTGCAGCACAGAGACAGAAGCTTCCATTCCACTGACAGGAGTTCAGCTGCTGGAAGCCTAAGCCCAGGAGAACTAACAACATGGCCAAATAGTGGTACAGGCCTAGAGTAGCCACCTGAAGTAGGGTATTTCTATTCATCCAGCACAGTTGTATATTTCTCAACACAACCCTCATCAGAAATTAGGACATATATGCTAAAACTCCGGATAGGAGCCCCTAACCAGGGCTTGTAGTGGTCCTGGAGAGGTGGTGGAACTCAATTACCATGCCAACTACCCCCCATCACATTAAAGAGCAAGGACCAGTGCTAGTGTTTTCAGAACCCCCCTAAAAACTATTACTTAGTGACATTCTTATCATACCTTATAAAAAGACATTGATCTCACAAAGAAGCAGCATTGTCACACAATAGTACCCCCAATTCAAATTACACCACACAGTAGTAGAATCATATTTAAATTACACTGCATGTAGTACCCCTGATTCATATTACACCACATAGTATTCTGGTTATGTCACTCAGTAGTGTCCTTTATTCACTTTACCCTACACAATGGTACCCTTTATACATGGTATGCCACACAGTAGTGCCCCTTATATACAATGTCCAAAGTAGTGCCCCTTAAACAAAATTCCCACAGTAATAGTGCCCCTTACACATAATGACCACAGAAGTGCCTCTTATACACATAATGTTCACAGAAGTGCTGCTTTTATACAAAATGCCCACAATAGTAGTGCCACTTATATACAGAATGCCCACAATAGTAGTGCCCCTTATGCATAATGACCACAGTTGTGCTGCTTATACACATAATGACCCCAGAAGTGCCCCTTACACACATGTCTGCCTCTGTTACTCCAGCAGCTCACCACCTGTATCCCTTCCGCAGCTCCATGCCCTGTATCCCTCCAGCAGATTCCTCATCTCTCTTGTCACCCCAGCCCCATCTTATTTTGTCTTCAAGATGCAAAGAGCCTGCTCCTCTTCATGGCTCTACTTCACTTCAGTAGTGGTGACAGCATTACATCACGTATGCTGTGCCAGTAAAGGAAACCAGTGGGATCTGTGGAGGGGATAAATGCTGTCTAACAGACACAGCATGTGTGAG
Source organism: Pseudophryne corroboree (assembly GCF_028390025.1). Lineage (NCBI taxonomy): Eukaryota > Metazoa > Chordata > Amphibia > Anura > Myobatrachidae > Pseudophryne > Pseudophryne corroboree. The sequence goes on from NC_086444.1 coordinate 922,804,654, forward strand.
TACCAAGACGGGAGGGCTGAAGATGGAGGAGGACCATGGAGCCATCAGGACCTGAGAAAGTAGGAGGTGACTGCAGCTCATCAGTAACGCCTGCATCATCTATTGACATAGGTGATGGGGCAAGCTTTTCTGTTGGAATTACTGTGCAGGGCAATGAAGGAGGTGGAACTAATTCCTCCTACCATGGTGGTTGTACTCAGTTCTACCTCACCCCCCACCACCACTTTAAAACCTGCTCCTAACTTCACAGCATAATTTCATCTCCAGAATTGAACAGGAAAGCTAGGAGGTGCCACAACACTTTTTCTACAATACTATGACTCTAACCATCCACAAGAGGAATATAATAGGTACTGTAATATGCTTTATTTTCAAGTAACATAAGGACACATCTTGAAATAATTAAAAAAATAACATCACTAGGGAAAATTAGACCACGATGGACATACATTAACATTGATAATCAAATATACACAATGCAGTTTGATCAGAAAAAGAGTGAATTATCTAATATTAAAAACCAATTTCATTAAACATAAATAATGCATATATTAAAACACAATTGACAGGTCAACAAATAGCCAAATGGAGTCTACAGTACATAGGGGGGTCATTCCGAGTTGTTCACTCAGTATTTTTTTCTTGCAACGGAGCGATTAGTCGCTAATGCGCATGCGCAATGTCCGCAGTGCGACTGCGCCAAGTAAATTTGCTATGCAGTTAGGTATTTTACTCACGGCATTACGAGGTTTTTTCTTCGTTCTGGTGATCGTAATGTGATTGACAGGAAGTGGGTGTTTCTGGGCGGAAACAGGCCGTTTTATGGGTGTGTGCGAAAAAACGCTACCGTTTCTGGGAAAAACGCGGGAGTGGCTGGAGAAACTGAGGAGTGTCTGGGCGAACGCTGGGTGTGTTTGTGACGTCAAACCAGGAACGACAAGCACTGAACTGATCGCAGATGCCGAGTAAGTCTGGAGCTACTCAGAAACTGCTAAGAGGTGTCTATTCGCTATTTTGCTAATCTTTCGTTCGCAATTTTGATAAGCTAAGATTCACTCCCAGTAGGCGGCGGCTTAGCGTGTGCAAAGCTGCTAAAAGCAGCTTGCGAGCGAACAACTCGGAATGACCCCCATAGACCGGTCTTTAACGTCTTTTATAAGGAAAGTTGCACAGGACCAGTTGGCTCACTCATGCCAGACATCTCCTGCTACAAGACATATTGAGACAAGATGTATGAGGACACATCTGTAGGTGCACAAACTTCTTTTCATACCGTATATCAGATCTGAGGATTTAGAGAGATCATCAGCACCATAAGGCAGGATACTCTCTCTGTACAAAGTAGGGAGTGAGCTACCTTGAACACTGCTATTCTCTCCTTTTCAGACGGTACTGTAATTGGCTGAGAGGATCTATAACTGTGGATCAGCCACATCACTTTGCCAGGTGGGTCCTCCATTTATTATTAGTACCCACAAAGATTTTTTGGGCATTGAGAACAAATTCTATTTCTATACGGTATATTTATCTTTGAGTTGCTGCTTATTTTATGTTTCTTTTTTTACTTTTATATGCATTATCTTATTGTTATTATTTAATAAAAACATGGTGTAAAGTCAGTTTGATTTTAATCTAAATGATATAAAAGCAAGTTTATATTGTAACTGCATCTAGCAAGTGGTTCAATTTGCTTAACTCACAAACCAGAAAGTGAAACACGTGGTGCTACCATAGCAGGAATCAGGGCCAGATTAAGCCTTGGAGATGCCCGGGGCACTAAAGACAGGGGGGGGGGGCTCGATGAAAGGTGGGGGATGTATATTAGATTGTGCATACCTCCCAACATGTCCCATTCCAGGAGGGACAAAATGCTTTCAACCTGGACTTCCCACTCAATACATGATTGGCGTCACCTGTGTTGAACTATTTAATTGACAAAAAAGGTACTTCAACACAGGTGATGGCAATCATAAATTAACAAGGAGGTCCAGATAGAGAGCATTTTGTCCCTCCTGGAATGGGTCATGGTGGGAGGTATAGATTGTGTATATTAAATTTAAACCAATGGTATTTATTAATTGTAACTACAATGCCTTGGTATTGTTTATAGCTCTACCTAATTGAAAGACAACTATTTTATAAACTTTTCCTGTAGTGGAACAAAGACAACTTAACCTTAAAATATACATAGAAAAATAAAATAATTTATCTTGTCACATGCAAGAATAGCATCAGTCTCTGTACTACTTACACACTGGGGCAGGACTCAGGAGGACTATCTGTGTGTTTCTTTATCTCTAGACCCAAATGGTTTAGTTGCATAACAGTTTACACAAGGCTCAGACACCAAAGCAGGGAAGAGGAGAAGCTGGGATCCCTGTGTCACTTACAGCTCTTTCCGCCCTCCTATCTCTCCTATGGTCAGAAAGCTCTGTCGGTATCTCATGAAATATGATATTCCTGTGTTGATACTTTCACTTCATACTGTCCTACTAGCATTCTGGCTGCTGGTACTGCTGCTACTTAAGAGGTAAAACTAGTAATATCAGTGTGCTCTGGCCGGGGAGACCCCTGACAAAGTGGGGCCCGGGGTACAGTATGCCCTGCATCCCCCCTTAATCTGGCTATGGCAGGAATACACCTCTAATATATACAAGAGAGATGCTTACACATCAGGACTAATAAGAGTGAAGTGCACAGTCCTTTCTCTTAAAAGGGATTTTCCAAGTTATAGATCCGAATAAACTGTGCATATCATCCTCATACAATATGTGATTCAAAACTCCTGGAGGATTCACCAAAGAGCTGGAAACTTGAGAAAAATAGATATATGGTGCAATACAGCCTTATAAAAAAAGAAAATGTAATAAACAATTGTACTCACATAATAAAAAACATTAAAAGCATATATCACCACATAAATGGTGCTTCAAACTTTGATGTCCCGCCGATACTGGAGCCTGGAGACCTGCTGCAGCCAGATGTCTAAATGGCAGAGTACGCTGCCTCAGTCCTGGGTGCTGTAAGCAAATCACTTACACAGTGCCTGGTAGCCAAGTATTCCAGATACAGAGATTGGTGTAAGAGTTTCCCTGTGCTTGAACACGTTTTCGGCCAAAAAACCTTCCTCAGAAGCATGGGACAACATAACAATAGGACCTCCTGGTATTGCACCATATGTCCATTTTTCTCAAGTTTCCAGCTTTTTGTTGAATCCTCCTGGAGTTTTAAATCACATATTGTATGAGGATGCGATCCACAGATTATCCACATCTATAACTTGGAAAATCCCTTTTAAGAGAAAGGACTGTGCGTTTCACTCTTATTAGTCCTAATGTGTAAGCATCTCTCTTGTATATACTAGAGGTGTATTCCTGCTATGGTAGCACCACGTGTTTCACTTTCTGGTTTGTGTGTTAAGTGATATATAGATGGAGCCATGCTAATCGTGGCTACATCTGTGCATGGGCGTGTATGCCTGGGAGTGCCTAAAGCCACGTCTGGGGTGCACACACATCCATGATGCACACGTGCCCCATTCACTAGAATGGGAGTGTCTCTGTGCGCTTCCAGCATGGCTTGGCGGACGGAACGCCTAGTGACGCCGGGAGCGCTTGCATGCGATGGATCCGCACTAGATGAGTGCGGCTCCATCTGTAGAGTCTTGGGGAAGGCTTTTATTGTGATACACAGGCAGCCATCGAAAGCTGTAATCACGGTATTCGATTATTTGCACTGTTTTCATGGTTCAATTTACCGTTTGAGATGATATGTCTTCTGTCTGTATCAAAATACTCAGAAAATTATTTATTTGAGAAATGGGTTAATAAATGTATTACATTTTAATTGTCTTTTTCATGACAGCAGTGTGGTCAAAATCTTTTATATATCCATTTCAGTGATTCAAATAAAAATATAAATATGTAAAAAAGTAAAAAAATCATAATTTTATTAGAGATGAGCGGGTTCGGTTTCTCTGAATCCGAACCCGCCAAAACTTCATGGTTTTTTTCACGGATCCGAGCAGACTCGGATCCTCCCGCCTTGCTCGGTTAACCCGAGCGCGCCCGAACGTCATCATGACGCTGTCGGATTCTCGCGAGACTCGGATTCTATATAAGGAGCCGCGCGTCGCCGCCATTTTCACACGTGCATTGAGATTGATAGGGAGAGGACGTGGCTGGCGTCCTCTCCATTTAGATTAGGGTTGAGAGAGAGAGAGAGAGATTGACCTGAGGCTGTGATACTGTAGAAGAGAGTGCAGAGTTTAGTGACTGACGACCACAGTGACCACCAGACAGTGCAGTTGTTTGTTTTATTTAATATATCCGTTCTCTGCCTGAAAAAAACGATACACACAGTGACTCAGTCACATACCATATCTGTGTGCACTGCTCAGCCCAGTATGCTGCATCAATGTATATATATATCTGACTGTGCTCAGCTCACACAGCTTATAATTGTGGGGGAGACTGGGGAGCACTGCAGTGCCAGTTATAGGTTATAGCAGGAGCCAGGAGTACATAATATTATATTAAAATTAAACAGTGCACACTTTTGCTGCAGGAGTGCCACTGCCAGTGTGACTAGTGACCAGTGACCTGACCACCAGTATATATAATATTAGTAGTATACTATCTCTTTATCAACCAGTCTATATTAGCAGCAGACACAGTACAGTGCGGTAGTTCACGGCTGTGGCTACCTCTGTGTCGGCACTCGGCAGCCCGTCCATAATTGTATATACCACCTAACCGTGGTTTTTTTTTCTTTCTTTATAGTCATACTAGTTACGAGTATACTATCTCTTTATCAACCAGTCTATATTAGCAGCAGACACAGTACAGTGCGGTAGTTCACGGCTGTGGCTACCTCTGTGTCGGCACTCGGCAGCCCGTCCATAATTGTATATACCACCTAACCGTGGTTTTTTTTTCTTTCTTTATACATACATACTAGTTACGAGTATACTATCTCTTTATCAACCAGTCTATATATTAGCAGCAGACACAGTACAGTGCGGTAGTTCACGGCTGTGGCTACCTCTGTGTCGGCACTCGGCAGCCCGTCCATAATTGTATATACCACCTAACCGTGGTTTTTTTTTCTTTCTTTATACATACATACTAGTTACGAGTATACTATCTCTTTATCAACCAGTCTATATATTAGCAGCAGACACAGTACAGTGCGGTAGTTCACGGCTGTGGCTACCTCTGTGTCGGCACTCGGCAGCCCGTCCATAATTGTATATACCACCTAACCGTGGTTTTTTTTTTTTTTTTTACTTTATACATACATACTAGTTACGAGTATACTATCTCTTTATCAACCAGTCTATATTAGCAGCAGACACAGTACAGTGCGGTAGTTCACGGCTGTGGCTACCTCTGTGTCGGCACTCGGCAGCCCGTCCATAATTGTATATACCACCTAACCGTGGTTTTTTTTTCTTTCTTTATACATACATACTAGTTACGAGTATACTATCTCTTTATCAACCAGTCTATATATTAGCAGCAGACACAGTACAGTGCGGTAGTTCACGGCTGTGGCTACCTCTGTGTCGGCACTCGGCAGCCCGTCCATAATTGTATACTAGTATCCAATCCTTCCATCTCCATTGTTTACCTGAGGTGCCTTTTAGTTGTGCCTATTAAAATATGGAGAACAAAAATGTTGAGGTTCCAAAATTAGGGAAAGATCAAGATCCACTTCCACCTCGTGCTGAAGCTGCTGCCACTAGTCATGGCCGAGACGATGAAATGCCAGCAACGTCGTCTGCCAAGGCCGATGCCCAATGTCATAGTACAGAGCATGTCAAATCCAAAACACCAAATATCAGTAAAAAAAGGACTCCAAAACCTAAAATAAAATTGTCGGAGGAGAAGCGTAAACTTGCCAATATGCCATTTACCACACGGAGTGGCAAGGAACGGCTGAGGCCCTGGCCTATGTTCATGGCTAGTGGTTCAGCTTCACATGAGGATGGAAGCACTCAGCCTCTCGCTAGAAAAATGAAAAGACTAAAGCTGGCAAAAGCAGTAGCACCGCAAAGAACTGTGCGTTCTTCGAAATCCCAAATCCACAAGGAGAGTCCGACTCCAATTGTGTCGGTTGCGATGCCTGACCTTCCCAACACTGGACGTGAAGAGCATGCGCCTTCCACCATTTGCACGCCCCCTGCAAGTGATGGAAGGAGCACCCGCAGTCCAGTTCCTGATAGTCAGATTGAAGATGTCAGTGTTGAAGTACACCAGGATGAGGAGGATATGGGTGTTGCTGGCGCTGGGGAGGAAATTGACCAGGAGGATTCTGATGGTGAGGTGGTTTGTTTAAGTCAGGCACCCGGGGAGACACCTGTTGTCCGTGGTAGGAATATGGCCGTTGACATGCCTGGTGAAAATACCAAAAAAATCAGCTCTTCGGTGTGGAAGTATTTCACCAGAAATGCGGACAACAGGTGTCAAGCCGTGTGTTCCCTTTGTCAAGCTGTAATAAGTAGGGGTAAGGACGTTAACCACCTCGGAACATCCTCCCTTATACGTCACCTGCAGCGCATTCATAATAAGTCAGTGACAAGTTCAAAAACTTTGGGTGACAGCGGAAGCAGTCCACTGACCAGTAAATCCCTTCCTCTTGTAACCAAGCTCACGCAAACCACCCCACCAACTCCCTCAGTGTCAATTTCCTCCTTCCCCAGGAATGCCAATAGTCCTGCAGGCAATGTCACTGGCAATTCTGCCTGGGATTCCTCCGATGCATCCTTGCGTGTAACGCCTACTGCTGCTGGCGCTGCTGTTGTTGCTGCTGGGAGTCGATGGTCATCCCAGAGGGGAAGTCGTAAGCCCACTTGTACTACTTCCAGTAAGCAATTGACTGTTCAACAGTCCTTTGCGAGGAAGATGAAATATCACAGCAGTCATCCTGCTGCAAAGCGGATAACTGAGGCCTTGACAACTATGTTGGTGTTAGACGTGCGTCCGGTATCCGCCGTTAGTTCACAGGGAACTAGACAATTTATTGAGGCAGTGTGCCCCCGTTACCAAATACCATCTAGGTTCCACTTCTCTAGGCAGGCGATACCGAGAATGTACACGGACGTCAGAAAAAGACTCACCAGTGTCCTAAAAAATGCAGTTGTACCCAATGTCCACTTAACCACGGACATGTGGACAAGTGGAGCAGGGCAGGGTCAGGACTATATGACTGTGACAGCCCACTGGGTAGATGTATGGACTCCCGCCGCAAGAACAGCAGCGGCGGCACCAGTAGCAGCATCTCGCAAACGCCAACTCTTTCCTAGGCAGGCTACGCTTTGTATCACCGCTTTCCAGAATACGCACAACCTCTTACGGCAACTGAGGAAGATCATCGCGGAATGGCTTACCCCAATTGGACTCTCCTGTGGATTTGTGGCATCGGACAACGCCAGCAATATTGTGTGTGCATTAAATATGGGCAAATTCCAGCACGTCCCATGTTTTGCACATACCTTGAATTTGGTGGTGCAGAATTTTTTTAAAAACGACAGGGGCGTGCAAGAGATGCTGTCGGTGGCCAGAAGAATTGCGGGACACTTTCGGCGTAAAGGCACCACGTACAGAAGACTGGAGCACCACCAAAAACTACTGAACCTGCCCTGCCATCATCTGAAGCAAGAAGTGGTAACGAGGTGGAATTCAACCCTCTATATGCTTCAGAGGTTGGAGGAGCAGCAAAAGGCCATTCAAGCCTATACAATTGAGCACGATATAGTAGGTGGAATGCACCTGTCTCAAGCGCAGTGGAGAATGATTTCAACGTTGTGCAAGGTTCTGATGCCCTTTGAACTTGCCACACGTGAAGTCAGTTCAGACACTGCCAGCCTGAGTCAGGTCATTCCCCTCATCAGGCTTTTGCAGAAGAAGCTGGAGACATTGAAGGAGGAGCTAACACGGAGCGATTCCGCTAGGCATGTGGGACTTGTGGATGGAGCCCTTAATTCGCTTAACAAGGATTCACGGGTGGTCAATCTGTTGAAATCAGAGCACTACATTTTGGCCACCGTGCTCGATCCTAGATTTAAAGCCTACCTTGGATCTCTCTTTCCGGCAGACACTAGTCTGCTGGGGTTGAAAGACCTGCTGGTGACAAAATTGTCAAGTCAAGCGGAACGCGACCTGTCAACATCTCCTCCTTCACATTCTCCCGCAACGGGGGGTGCGAGGAAAAGGCTCAGAATTCCGAGCCCACCCGCTGGCGGTGATGCAGGGCAGTCTGGAGCGACTGCTGATGCTGACATCTGGTCCGGACTGAAGGACCTGACAACGATTACGGACATGTCGTCTACTGTCACTGCATATGATTCTCTCAACATTGATAGAATGGTGGAGGATTATATGAGTGACCGCATCCAAGTAGGCACGTCACACAGTCCGTACTTATACTGGCAGGAAAAAGAGGCAATTTGGAGGCCCTTGCACAAACTGGCTTTATTCTACCTAAGTTGCCCTCCCACAAGTGTGTACTCCGAAAGAGTGTTTAGTGCCGCCGCTCACCTTGTCAGCAATCGGCGTACGAGGTTACATCCAGAAAATGTGGAGAAGATGATGTTCATTAAAATGAATTATAATCAATTCCTCCGCGGAGACATTGACCAGCAGCAATTGCCTCCACAAAGTACACAGGGAGCTGAGATGGTGGATTCCAGTGGGGACGAATTGATAATCTGTGAGGAGGGGGATGTACACGGTGATATATCGGAGGGTGATGATGAGGTGGACATCTTGCCTCTGTAGAGCCAGTTTGTGCAAGGAGAGATTAATTGATTCTTTTTTGGGGGGGGTCCAAACCAACCCGTCATATCAGTCACAGTCGTGTGGCAGACCCTGTCACTGAAATGATGGGTTGGTTAAAGTGTGCATGTCCTGTTTTGTTTATACAACATAAGGGTGGGAGGGCCCAAGGACAATTCCATCTTGCACCTCTTTTTTCTTTTCTTTTTCTTTGCGTCATGTGCTGTTTGGGGAGGGTTTTTTGGAAGGGCCATCCTGCGTGACACTGCAGTGCCACTCCTAGATGGGCCCGGTGTTTGTGTCGGCCACTAGGGTCGCTAGTCTTACTCACACAGTCAGCTACCTCATTGCGCCTCTTTTTTTCTTTGCGTCATGTGCTGTTTGGGGAGGGTTTTTTGGAAGGGACATCCTGCGTGACACTGCAGTGCCACTCCTAGATGGGCCCGGTGTTTGTGTCGGCCACTAGGGTCGCTAGTCTTACTCACACAGTCAGCTACCTCATTGCGCCTCTTTTTTTCTTTGCGTCATGTGCTGTTTGGGGAGTATTTTTTTGAAGGGCCATCCTGCGTGACACTGCAGTGCCACTCCTAGATGGGCCAAGTGTTTGTGTCGGCCACTTGGGTCGCTTATCTTAGTCACACAGCGACCTCGGTGCAAATTTTAGGACTAAAAATAATATTGTGAGGTGTGAGGTGTTCAGAATAGACTGAAAATGAGTATAAATTATGGTTATTGAGGTTAATAATACTATGGGATCAAAATGACCGCAAATTCAATGATTTAAGCTGTTTTTTAGTGTTTTTTGAAAAAAACACCCGAATCCAAAACACACCCGAATCCGACAAAAAAAATTCGGTGAGGTTTTGCCAAAACGCGGTCGAACCCAAAACACGGCCGCGGAACCGAACCCAAAACCAAAACACAAAACCCGAAAAATTTCAGGCGCTCATCTCTAAATTTTATCAGTTCAGTTAATCTCCTGAATAAAATTAACAACTGTTCTTTTGTCTTCCTCACAATCGAGACTTTTGGGAAATATGCTTTATTAATAATACTTTGTAGTATAACGTAAGTACAAGAATTATGCAAATCACCAAAGGGTGTTCTGTAGGTACAAAACTTATTCAATTCTAGATACAAGAATTAAAAATGCATAGACTTTGTGAAACAATACAGCAGGTGCGCACGCAGTGGGGGGTTTCCGAGTACCTAGAACCTTCCCCTGGCCACAGATCAGGCACTGCTGACTGTTTTTTTTTAAATGGAGGAGCTCATTTTGCTGTATCTATCTTAGCTGCAGCAGTTGCCGCCTTACACTGATACTGAGTTGCTGGCCACCATGGCAGTATGTAGGGGGAGCTACATTGGCAGCGTACAGCTCTTCTCATACAGTTCTTCCTGCATGGGGCTTTGAGACAGATTAAGGCAGAGTCAGCTGAGCTGCAGAGTAGTGGCGAGGGGAAACCGGGTTGGCACTAACTTAATTGTGTCCGACACTCCCAATGATTCTGCAGCAGCCAGGTGTGTGTCACATATTGTGTGCTGGGTGAGACACATACTGTCCTGATTACTGCAGCAGTTGTTTTTGTGAGAAGCATGTGGATGGGTGCAGGGAGCAGGGGGGGTGTTGAGAGACAGCATGCATTCTGTTATTGGGATGTGTGTGTGTCTCTGCTATGTGTGTGTATGTATATACTGTATGTACTCTGTGTGTATGTATGCTATGCGGGTTTGTAAATGTACTGTCTGTACGTGCTACTGTATGTTTGTATATGTATGTCTATGTATATGTACAGATGTACTGTATGTGTTTATATATATATATATATATATATATATATATATATATAGTGTTGCATGTAGTTCAGCAATTTAACCTGAAACATAAATCTGTGTGCCTTTGTCAAAATAAGCATAGTTTCCTGGTGTGAAATCCCCATGACAGGCAAATCACTTCAGGATTTTTAAATGCAGACTTTACTTTCTTAGTGTCTCGGGGTCAGCTGTGCCACATTGTCAGGATAATTAATGTATACAAACTAAAATACTTTTGAAGCATGGTTAAGTCGCCCATGACTTTATTGTGACACACTTAAATATGTATATACTTAAACTAGCTTAGCACTAAGAAATAACGGCACAGACACCAACTGCTAGATTTAAAAGGTCAACAGGTATTTATTGTTTGATGACCTAAGTTTAACTATGTATTGGAGAATGGCAAAGAAAAGGTGATACCAAATCACCAGCACCAGTCAACTAGAATAATACCAGATAACCTAGGAGGGGACTTACCACCGCCTCCTCAAGCATAACCCACATTGTATAGAACTCACCACCTTTTACTCTAACAGAGCAATAGACAAAACCACACGGGAACGTCCGTAGTCCACCCGCAGGGAGAGGACACACTCGCCATCTTACCAAAAGGGGGTGCCCCACAATGACCACTTATGCAAGCTTTTGACCGATGGCTGGTAGCGACTTTCTGCCCATCTGGCTGTCAAAGTCAACTGCTAAGAAGGAAATGGAAGCCAAAATAGTGAACCAAAAAACAAAGTGAAAAAATTGCATGGTGGGTGGGAGAGGCTTCCAAATAGCAAAGAGAAAGATGGCCCCCAGGACCTGCCTATAAGTACTGTATTATACACTCCTCCTACAATCTCCCTAATAGGCACCTGACCCAAAATGACACCACTAAGCTAGCACTGCCCTGTCTTTATCCCATTAGTCACAAAAAAACAGAGCGCTTATGTGGCTTCATGCTTAGGCAGCCCTCAGCCTGCCTAAGTTGCCCATGACTTTATTGTGACACACTTAAATATGTATATACTTAAACTAGCTTAGCACTAAGAAATAACGACACGGACACCAACTGCTAGATTTAAAAGGTCAACAGGTATTTATTGTTTGATGACCTAAGTTTAACTGTGTATTGGAGAATGGCAAAGAAAAGGCGCTACCAAATCACCAGCACCAGTCAACTAGAATAACACCAAATAACCTAGGAGGGGACTTACCACCGCCTCCTCAAGCATACCCCACATTGTATAGGACTCACCACCCTTTACACTAGCATAGCAATGGACAAAACCTCACGGGAACATCCGTAGTCCACCCACAGGGGGAGGACACACTCGCCGTCTTACCAAAAGGGGGTGCCCCACAATGACCACTTATGCAAGCTTTTGACCGCTGGCTGGTAGCGATTTTCTGCCACAACTAGGTTTACCTAAACCGCATTATGCCATCCAAACCAAGAAAACCCCAAAACTGTAAGCTTACCACTCAAATGTAAAAATGCTCTCCAAAAACTCACTAACGCCAGCTGTGGAAAGGACGTCTACATGGCAGAGAAGCGGACAGCACCCCGCTAGTGAAAACAGGGCACCATAACGCCTCTACTCCCTTCACTGGCTGCCTGTAAGCTGGCGAATCATCTTTAAGATTGGCTTACTGAGCTTAAAAGCATTAGATGACCAGGGCCCAAGGTACCTGAAGCAGCTTCTGGTCCCATACTGCCCCACTCGATTACTGCGATCTGTAGATGAAGGACTTTTAGCAGTAACTAGAATCTCCCGTAATTCATCTGGGGGTCAAGCTTTTAGTCATGCGGCTCTGACTCTGTGGAACTCACTTCCCCACACAGTTCGAGAGGCCCCAACTATAGAATCCTTCAAAAGTAGACTCAAGACTTTCCTGTTTACTCAAGCATTTCCATAATGTCCCTTTTAGTATCTTCATGCTTCTGTATTTTATGAAAAGCTGTTCTGTACTTCATTATTTTCTGTACTATATTATGCTATGTATCTGTTAAGCGCCTTGAGTCCTATTGGAGAAAGAGCACTATGTAAATAAAATTATTATTATTATTATTATTATTATTATTATAATGACCATACTACCCCCACTTGATGCCAAGAGGCTCGCAAAGCCATCAAATCCATTGTGACACTTAGGATGAGGTTGATGCCCTCAACTCAACCCATATCAGTCCCAACAAGGGGAATGACAATCCAGTTGGGCCTGCCCCACCTTTGTCCATGACGGAAAAGAAGACAAAGCAAACCAACCCAACAAAAACCCCTAAAACCTAACCATAGGCTACCCTGTCATCAAAAAAATCAGCCGTTTGTCCTGGCATAGGATGCCTTACAGCCCAAAAAAATGTGTGAATGGCCAACTAGCCAAATCTGTGACAAAGCATCAATGCTGAAAAATAAACCCTAACAATAGCACAAGTCAAACTTATACATTACTACAACCACAGAAAAGCAAACCCAAGCAAAGGAAAAAACTCAAAAAACATCCCGTGGACCATAAGAGTGCCAATTGTAATTCAGACCCCTCGGAGAAAAAATAAAAAATTCACTTCACACCCTCAATTCCTGAATGCTGGCCATTCAAAACTGATGGGTAAACATAGTTTTTGGGATAGCGCAACAGGCGCAACAAACATAATCAACACATAGAAAACATACAAGCTGAAAATTTCCAGCGGCCAGGCCACTGTATAGCCGCCGCTGGAATACCCTAGATGCAGCCAGAGCAGCTGCCCCCATCCACAAGGAAATAGGCTCCACTCCCTACCACACTTAAATAATACAAACTGTTTCAGCGGCCAGGCCCCTGTATAGCCGCTGCTAGAATACCCCAGATGCAGCCAGAGCAGCTGCCCCCATCCGCAAGGAATAGGCCCCTTTCTCTGCCGCACTGAAATGAAAGAAACATTTCCAGCAGTCAGGCCCCTGTATAGCTGCCGCTGGAATACCCCAGATGCAGCCAGAGCAGCTGCCCCCATCCGCAAGGAATAGTTCCCTGCACCCTGTTGAACAATGAAAACTACCACAAACTGTGAGGCCCAGCCAATAAGAGACAGCCAGCCCTCCCAGCTCTACCCCAGTGAACCAGGCCTGACCGAGTCAACGGATGTCGAGCATGGGCGCACAACGCCAGGACATCCTGTAATAAAATGAAATGAACAAAGCAAAAGCCACATAGCTGGAACCACAAAGTCAGCGCAACCTAAACCGTATCCGAATGAAAAGACTTATAGGCTTTAGACCTCCAATGGCCAAGCTCCTGTATAGCCTCAGGTGGAAGACCCCCCATGTAGCTGCCCAAATGTGAAAGGAATGGGTTCCACAATTCGCAGTACTTAAACCTAATGCCAATAGGCAGCTCCGAAGCACAACTGCAAACTGAAACTGGGGAAGCGGCACTGCATCCACATGCAACAATAACGAACCCCCAACTGGAGGGCGCAACAGTAGATAGGCCCTAGCCAATTGCCCTGGGCAAACAACTGTAACCGCCTGCGCCCTAAGAAAAAAACAGCGGCCACGGCCAAGCTGATCCATCTAAGAGTGCGCAATTTTAAATAAACCACCGCATTCCTTAGCAAAACCTTAGTAAACAGCAAACCGGTACTAGCTGACGTCTTGCTGCCAGCAGCCACTCACTAACTGGAAAAGCGCCCGAAAAACGCAAGAGCAAAAGACTATAAAGCAAAAACTTCCTGGTAAGAGACCGCCACGCTAGGGAAAATGTTAATAAGTCGCGCAAAAAGCCCCTGAGTAACTAGGCCTGCGAGAGACCCAGGTGCCGCTCTTGCCCTAGCCCAACCCTTCAGAGCCCTAGCAATCACAAAAGACTTGGTAGGGTCAGACAGGCCGCGAAGCTTAGATTGAAACGAAATACCCGCAAGGGTAGAAGCCATAGCAGACTTGGACCTACCACTCACAGAATGGTTCCATGCCGAAGCAAGCAAACAAACACACTAAAGACTCACTCGGGGCAGAAATCTTAACCTCATACGTCCCCCAATCTCGCCATGCTGCATCAGAAGCACAAGCGTAGAAGGAGCTAAGAACAGCCTAGCCCAACCCTGCAAAAACCGACCTGACGATGTGCCATATGGGATGCGGGAACGGTAAACCGACCGATGTCGCCCCCGGAAAAAGACCTAGAAATTTTGCCAACTCAAAACCGGAAAGGGGGACCGCTATATTAATCAGGAAACACGCCCCATGGGAATGATCCAACAATGAAAAGTTGACGGAAACCAGCAGCAGTTGAACCCGTGTAAGCCTGACCTTATGGCAGCCGTAAGGAAGTGCGGAGAGAAAACCTAAATTAAAACTGAACTACAGAGAATTTATCAGTTTGTACTTGGGTTTTAACCAGTCTTGTTATGTACTCGACCCAGGCATTAGTGCACTAAGCCAATGCTCTTATAGGAACTAGGGTAAACTGGAAGCAGGCACAAGGCTCCTTTATATATGTGGAATCTGCTTAACTTGTGTGCATGAGCGTGTTTTAAAACATCACTACATACAGTATTGTATAATATTTTCTTTATTTTATACACACACTTGGAGGAAATTTACCTTGAGAAAAGGAGAAATCTAGAAGTTTAAAGATACCTCTATGAGGATATTACAACCCTTGATTCAGGAAGTGACCTGGTACGCATATCTTTGCGATCAACAACATACTGTTGAGTGAATTCTTTTTGTCAGTTTGAAAGAAACTGTTATGCAATTGGCGACAAGCAAGGTTTGGCAATATAAGGCATAAGACCACCGAGCTATAAGCTCTTACCAATGATCCTTGGGAGGGACGGTGTCGAGAGTTAGAAAGGAGAGAAAAACTTCAGTGCAAGAACACGTGGTACCCATCTCATTCAATATTTGTGTTGCATTAGATCTATATGCCTTTCTTTGTATATATCGTTCATTTTTTCCGTGGTGGGCAGGTGTAGATAGTGTGATTGGGCACAACCCGAAGTGGCGTGGGTATTCCTATAGTTTAGATACAGTGCAATGTCGAGCTGGGCCGGAGGGCCCCGGACCCACAGCCCTAACCCAATGCGGCACCCTGTTAAAAGAGAGATACCAACGCCCATCACCCTCATGGAATAGCGGCATGGATGGAGCCCCCAGGCGGGTGAGACATATGCCAAATGAGGAGGAACCTACCTGGGGCCTTCTAGGGGGCCACCCCGAAAGGGGAGACACACCAGCTGGCCAAAGGCAGGGAAGGAAAAGGGGGCAACTAGGTGAATCAACCGCAATCCAGACACAACTGTACGCACAACCGCATGGGAGAAGTCATGAGCCCACCTGAAATTCCAATGTACAACAACACAAACAAACACACTCGTACTACGGGAGCTGAACCTGGGCTCTCCATGGGAGGTGGAAGACTTCACCACCAACCCACGTAGCTCCGGAAACAATGACGGGTAAACTAAAACCAAAATGGAAACCATCCAACAAAACCGACCCACAACCCTGTCAGGAGCAAAACGACCCTCAACCCTGTACGCAACCAAACCACCAACCGTAATGGTAGAAAAAAAAACACTGGACCTCCCAGAGCATGTGATTGCCCTGGAGAGTCCAACGCCGGTGGCAGATGGTGCAGTCAGCGGCTGGATGCACGCCCTGCACCCTTCCCTCAGCCGCTTCCCTAAACCCCTATAAAAAAAAAACATGGAGGCACCATGAACCATTTCCGTGTAGAAAGGAGCATCAAGAGGAACAGAAGTGCTCGCCCCTCTGATCTCATCCCGTGTAAGCGATGTGCAATGAGCTCAACCAATGTAAGTGGGCCTGGGAGAACCGGAAAACACATTAATAGAAAAAATTTTTAAAGAAAAACTACAAAGAGGAAAAAGTAACTACATGGTCATCGTTTCCTGGAGGGCCCTCGAATCTTTCCTCCACCGCTGCTGCTCCAGGGAATACCACGTCGGGGACTCTGGATCCCCCTGACTCGCCGGCTCCAGAAAGACCGATCCTCCACGTCAATGCCCGCACACCCGCGGCACCAGAAGCTAGGACCGCTGTAGGCTCAAGGGAAATAACAGCAGGTGAAACAATATTTAAACCAACAAACGCCCCAAGGGAAATCAGGAGGAGGAGGGGAAATATCCCCAATGTCACAGAAGGGGGGGCCAGGAGTAAAGGGAGGGGAATAAGGGTAGATGAGAAGAAGGAACGGGAGCACACATGGGTGCCCAGAACCACAAGCTGCCAGACAAATGTACGCCATGAGCCGTGGGAGCTCACGGATCAAGCCCCGGATAATGCGGTGTCCAACACTAATGCTTGGGAAACCACGCTAGAAGCCCTGATGGGGAGAAGAAAATGCAGCAGAAAGGGAACAGAGTGAAGAACCTCTGTGCAACAAAACAGGGGAAAACAGGGTGGCCCGAGAAATGGGCGAACTGGGCGAAATGGCCGCACACATGACAGGGATATGCCGGGCCCCAGACCAGGCCCCAGACATCGCCGTAACCAGCAGGAAACTAGAGGGAGCAGCATGGGAGATCTTGCCCGGCACTGTAAAAGTGGAGGACCCAGAATTGTGACTAGAAACCATATGCAATAACCTGGGCTGGCCATCCACCACATGAGACAAGCCTCCGGACCAGGGCAGCAGGATCTGGGAAACCGGGAGTGCACCCGGCTGAAAACCAAATGACTGCCGGTCAGTGAGAAGTGTGGACCCAAAAGCAGCAGGGACATAACTTGTAGCGCCAGCACAGGGAAGCAGCACACCGGACGGACCACTGGTAGCAAGTGGCAGCCCAGTGACCGCATCCCCCGCCGCACCCGGGACCAGGGAGGGGAATGAAAGGCCACCTAAATGCCAGGCACCCACAGGGGAGCCATTGGAAAACCCACCGTAGAAACCCCAGCATCCACGGCGCCGCATGCTGCGCTAGCCAGGCCTGCTATGGAAGCCCCCACCGGGGGAAGCGCCAAGACTGCCGGACCCGCGTCCACAGCTTGCGTGGCCGTGAAGCAGCGCCCACCGCCAGACGCAGCGGCCAGAGGAGGCGAGCCCAGGCAGCGACCTGACGGGGCACCACAGACACGACAGGAGGGGAACGGATCACCCGGACATGAGGCCACTGATAACCTGCAGAAGGTGGCGGGAAGGTGGCGCAGACCTACGCGGGCGGGGCATTGCGGAAGCGAGGGGAATGAGGGAAGCAGACAGTAGCAGGAGAAACTGTAGGGAGAGAGAAGCAACAAGGGAAACAGCAAATATACAATATGAACGGAGCACACAAGGATACAAGGGATACTCAGCTGCCAGGCAAAGGGAACAGCAAAATACACTATGGCCCTCATTCCGAGTTGTTCGCTCGGTAAATTTCATCGCATCGCAGCGATTTTCCGCTTAGTGCGCATGCGCAATGTCCGCACTGCGACTGCGCCAAGTAAATTTGCTATGAAGATAGGATTTTTACTCACGGCTTTTTCTTCGCTCCGGCGATCGTAGTGTGATTGACAGGAAATGGGTGTTACTGGGCGGAAACACGGCGTTTTATGGGCGTGTGGACAAAAACGCTACCGTTTCCGGAAAAAACGCGGGAGTGGCTGGAGAAACGGAGGAGTGTCTGGGCGAACGCTGGGTGTGTTTGTGACGTCAAACCAGGAACGACAAGCACTGAACTGATCGCAGATGCCGAGTAAGTCTGAAGCTACTCTGAAACTGCTACGAGGTGTGTAATCGCAATATTGCGAATACATCGTTCGCAATTTTAAGAAGCTAAGATTCACTCCCAGTAGGCGGCGGCTTAGCGTGTGCAATACTGCTAAAATCGCCTTGCGAGCGATCAACTCGGAATGAGGGCCAATATGCAAAGAGAACAGAATGATACTTAGTGCTTCCAAATGGCATAGAGAAAGATGGCCCCCAGGACCTGCCTATAAGTACTGTATTATACACTCCTCGTACAATCTCCCTAATATGCAGACAAAAGCACCTGACCCAAAATAACATCACTAAGCTAGCACTGCCCTGTCTTTATCCCATTAGTCACAAAAAACCAGGACACTTATGTGGCTTCATGCAAATCCTGAGTTTGCCACTGTACAGTATATTTATTTATTAACAGTTACTTATATAGCGCAGAATATTCTGTTGTGCTTTACAATTAGAACAACAGTAACAGAACAAACTGGACAAAAACAGACAGACATAGAGGTAGGATGGCCCTGCTCGCAAGCTTACAATCTATAGGGATATATATACGGATCAGATAAGCGGCACTTACCTGTCTTTCTTAGCTTTAAAACGGTCCTTTATTATGATCTACGTTTCAGGGACATACCCTGTCGTCAGTGACAGCATTACAAATAACAAGTGCAAGAAGACACTCATTTATACCCACACATAATTGCAATCAACAGTGTTACGTGTTTCACCTGGAGGACGCAGTCCGCGTGTCTCACGGAACTTTCTGCCAGACACAGAGTCGCGTACAGCATGACGGAGACCGCAACGTCAGCAGACAATGCCCTCCGGCGCAACCAGATCACGCTGTGCAGTTGCTAAGCAACAATACACAAAGAACATAAACCAAGTTAAAATATGTTAAAACAGCACATAATTTTGAGATAGACAGTCAAGTATACATATATTATTGAATATCATTATTGCTACTAAATGTTATCCTAATTTGACAGGCAATATAACAGGTCTGTCAGGGTGGCTACGGTCACATCTCTAAATGATTTGGTATTCAATTTATCGGATAAACCCCTGACCAGTGTACAGAATCAAATATTATCAAGACTGTCTTTTGTACTGACCACCCACATGGATCCCTTTGACTGGAAAGTGAGCATGTACAAACTCAATAGATCTCTCCGTTTGAAAGATCATTTCGGCAAAAAAGTATATCAGCCTCTAGTAGGTCCAGTAATGGAAATACCTTTACAGATAAAGAAGGTCATGCCAAAGTCAAAGTTTGATCCAACCACACGAAATTCATCCATACGTACTTTTACCCGATTATTGGAAACCGAGGGCCTTGAAGCTATAAAAATGCCTTGCTTAGCCAATAATCTTAACAAAGAAGAAATGACAGCTATTAAATCCGATAAAGGCGGAGCGGTAGTGGTAGTGGTGCAAAACCTAATAGATTATAGAGCAGAGTGTGACCCCTAACTTTCTGATAAATCTACATACGAACTTTTGTCCAAAGATCCAACGAATCGCTTCAAGACAGAATTGGATTCCGTTTTATTACAGGCAACCAAGAATGGCACTATGGGGATAATTGAGACCTGATTGCTCACAAGTGTTTTTTGCAGCACTGTGATCAGGTCAGAACTGAGCATGCGTATGCACCGCAGTGCGCAGGCACGTTGCACGGGTACAAAGTGGATCGCCGCTCAGCGATTGGTTTGTGCAAAGAATCCATTTGCATGGGATATCGCAAGATGATTGACAAGAAGAAGGCGTTTGTGGCTGTCAAATGACCATTTTCTGGGAGTGGTTGGAAAAACACAGGCGTTCCCAAGTGTTTTCAGGGCAGGTGTCTGATGTCAATTCCGGTCCCTGACAGGCTGACGTGATCGCAGCGGCTGAGTAAGTCCTGGGCTACTCAGAAACTGCACAAGATCTTTTTGTACCACTCGGCTGCATATGCGATTGCACACTTGCACAGCTAAAATACATTCCCCGGTGGGCAGCAACTATGCAAATGCAGGACTGCAAAAAACAGCTAGCGAGCGATCAGGTCTGAATTACCCCCTATATCAGAGCAATTATGTATTGCATTAACGGTGGACTTTTCGGTAGTGCCGCTTTTCTATTCGGTTCCTAAGATTCATAAAAACCCACAAACTCTGCTGGGCCGCCCCATTGTATCGGACAGGGGCTCACTGTATCAAACAATATTTATTTATTTGGATTAATTTCTTAATCCTTGCATTCAAAAAAATCCCTTCATATCTTCAGGACACCACAGACCTGTTAAATAAACTACAGAAAGTACGTGATGTATTGTAGTCAGTGGTGTTGTGCAGTGCGGCTGTGACTAGCCTCTACTCCTGCATTCCCCATGATGCAGGTGTGGAGACAGTCATAGCTTTGATTATGAAATATTCAGATTATACGGGACCACCAATAGAATTTTTCATTATGTTGTTACAGCTTGTGTTGACCTGCAACTACTTTATACATGATGGCAAATTTTACCTTCAGAGAGCGCGGTGTGCGATGGTGTCCTCAGTGTCCCCAACATATGCCAACGCATTTATGTATGCCATTGAGCAGGAAAGAGTTTGGATAGATGGAATACTTGATCCTAATGTCATACTGTATTTGAGATATATAGATGACTTGCTGCTTGTCTGGACAGGCCCTGTGACACACTTGAGACATCTGTTGGATCAACACAATAGATCTAAAAGTGTGGTAAAAATTACCTACGTAATTAGTAGAGAGGCTGTCCAGTACCTAGATGTGAATAAATCTGTATCGAACCACTAAAATACAGATAGGAACACAATATTAAGAAATTATAGCTTCCATCCGCTCCCTTTACATAATAGCCTTCCACACTCTCAAATGTTGAGGGCAAGGCAGATTACATCAGATCCTGCTGCTATTCGTCCTACCTTAGACAATATTGTAGACAAATTCCTTGGGCGAGGATATGACAGGAAGACATTGAAATACACCAAAAATAAGGTATTGAGTATCCCACGGGAAGATACTCTTAAATATAAAGACAATACCCAGAAGACCAGTATACAAGTCCCGTGGGTTAATCAATACACAGCTAAAAGCCCCACTTTAACAAGACAAGCTAAAAAGTGGTGGCCGATGGTAAAAAGTGATGTCGATCTGCCCTTGCTACAAAATTCTAGGTTGCTACCTAGTTTTACTTGGGGTAGAAACATTAAACATCGTTTAGTTAAACTGGACATTACAGCTTTGGATAAAAAAAATCCCCAACACTTCCTTAGTAGGAAGAATGGCTGTAACAAATGCCTGGGGTGTGTTACCTGCAGAGCATTACTAGCAGGTATCACATTTGGACATCCCCACACATGTACAAGGTTCACCATTAGATACAGTATGCGGTCACATGTAGTACTATGTTTGTTATATATATGCTGTCCTGCCCTTGTGGGCTAGCATATATAGGCAAAACCCAGCGCCAGTTTAAGGAGTGCATGGCGCAACACAGGACCAACCGGTCGCCAGGCACTTTGTTGAAGACAAGAACAGTATTGCTAGTATGAGAGCCATAATTGTCGATCATGTCCCCTTCAAAATATGAGGGGGAAACCAAGCTAAGATATTGCTCAAAAAGTAATGTAGATGGATTTATGTGCAAGACACCATCTCGCCTAGGAGCAGGGGCGGAACCAGAAATGTATGGGCCCCATAGCAACATTTGAAGGGGCCCCGTCACAATGCTTCTAGAGAGACACCCCTCTGCAGCAGTTGTTAATTTTATGCCCTATAATAGTGCCTTAGTTCATTTTCTGAACCATAGTAGAGCTTTATTTAATGTTATGCCCCATAGTAGTGCCCTAGTTTCTTTTATGAATCGTAGTACTGCTTAAGTTCACCCTATGCCACATTTCAGAGCTGCCAGTACACATTATGCTGCACAGTACCCTCAATTCACATTATGATATATACTGCTCCCCATTCATATTGTGGTTCATTACAGTGCCCCGGTTCATATTATATAACATTAAAATGCCCTCCAATTCATTTTATACCACCCTACAATGAGCAGGTCCAGGGGCATACCTAGATATATTGCAGGCCCCAAGGAAAAATTTAGAAAGTACCCCTATGTACCACCAAATGGCAAAAAATGTATATTACACATGTAACTATAAGAGGGAAGGTGGGCCCCTCTCAGCTCTGGGCCCCATAGCAGCTGCACTGCCTGCACCTATGGTAGCTATGCCCTTGACTAGGAGTACAATGTTTTTTATGATTATATATTTGTTCTACCTCAGCCTGTAGCCACCTTCAGTCTGTAGCCACCTTAACAGATCTGTTATATTGCTTGTAAAATTAGGATAACATTTAGTAGCAATAATGATATTTAATAATATCTCAAAATTATGTGCTGTTTTAACATATTTTAACTTGGTTTATGTTGTTTGTGTATTGTTGCACAGAAACAGCAAAGCGTGATCTGGTTGCGCCGAAGCGCACTGTCTGATGACATTGCAGTCTCCGCCATGCTGTACGCGACTCTATGTCCGGCAGGGAGTTCTGTGAGACATGCGGGCTGCATCCTCAAGGTGAAACAGGTAACACTGTTGATTGCAATTATGTGTGGGTATAAATGAGTGTCTTCTTGCACTTGTTATTTGTAATGCTGTCCCTGACAACGGGCTACATCCCCGAAATGTAGGATCATAATAAAGGACCATTTTAAAGCTAAGAAAGACAGGTGAGTGCCGCTTATCTGATCCCTCCATACATAGCTCATGAAGGGCTTAAGATGGCACTGCAGCAAGTAAAGAAATCACCCAAGAGGAGTTCTGGGTATTTCAATACAATTTATTTATTTTTAGAACCGCTTTGAACATTGGTAATCCGAGTCCACCTGAGCCGTGGCTCGAGTGTTTCCACCAGATTTGGACTCCACGTCGAGGCCGAACATCATCTTCCTGGCGATGGATACTTGCGGGACTTGATTCCATATTGCCGGGACTCATTGCCATTTCACTCAATACAAGCTGATGAATGCTGTGCTATACTCTGCTGTTTAGGCTGTGCTGTGCCTATCCAGAGACTCCAGACTAATTGAGGCTGTGCAATAAATAGTGACTGTATATAGAGGTATTTTGTGCTGTACTCTGCTGTTTAGGCTGTGCTGTGTGTCCATTTAGAGACTCTAGACTAATTGTGGCTGTGCACACTGTGCAGTATAGTGCAGGGATGAGGTAAATGTCTCAGGAGGCACTGGCTTGTACCAGAGCCAGATTTACACACAAAATACAGTATGAGCCAAAGAGTGCATGTGGGCATTATACATAAGTGCAGCAGTATATACTGCTGGAAATTTGGTAAGTTTTGAACAGAGATGTGCGCAAAAAGTAGGTACCTCACCTGCAATTGACTTTTTACTCCAGAGTTTTGGACTATAAAAATGACTAGAATAATACAAATAAGATCTTTCTAATATATTCTTTTATTTTTCATATACTTTATATAGTCAAAACTCTGGTTCATACATTAGTTGTAATATGGACGGAAGCATAAATTATAAAAGTAGGATGCACTATTAGTGACAAGAGGTATATAACAGCCACATAAGAGCTGTACCCTGACTACTGAGCTGCGAACTACCACTGCTAGCAATTAGTGATACAGGCAGCAGCGGCTGGCTACTGTTAGTTACACTGACATAATCCGTTCCGAGGTTGACTTCTTTTGCTATATTAGGCAAGAGCCACACATAGCGGCCAAGCGGGTCCCGCTGAATGGGACCCGCTTGGCCGGGAGGGGGATTTTGTGTTCACATGGATCCAGTTCTGCGGGATGCCGCAGAACAGGATCCGGTCAGTAACACATGGGATTTCATAGAACACAACTCTTCATCCACCTCCTCATTAGTGATTGGAGGAAGTCCTTAAAAAAATTGTCATGTGGAGGCCCAAACAAAGCAAGCACTTCAGCCACATAAGTGTCAGTCCTTGTCACTAAAGTGCTTGGTTTGTTAAATTGTGTATGTCCTTTTTAATATCCAATATAAAGGTGGGAGGTAGTGCCCAAGTACAATTCCATATTGCACCAACTTTAATTTCTGCCACTGCTGTGTGGCAATGTTTCATAGATGTGCTATAAACTGCCATGTGTTTTTGTCACTGCTCTGTCACTAAGTAACCAACCAGGTCGTTGCAGCCTTTGCCCAATAATGGCGAAAATAACACTGATAGCTGTGAGGTGGTCAATATTGAGTGGAAATGACTGAAAATTTATTTTATTAAGGTTAATAGTACTCTAGGAACAAAAAAAGGGCCCAAATTAAGTGGCTTTAGCTTTTTTTTAAATTTAATAAAAAAAATCCAAATCCAAATGTGGATTATGAATCAGTCAAATCCAGCAAATTTGGTCCGACACACATCTCTATTATATATGAGACTGACCTGACTACTATACCAATCAGCTAAGATTTTCTTATTTGTTTTATTTATTTTTTATTCTGAATCTGTGTATCATTATTCTGTGGATTAAAATTTTGATTAATACTACTTAAGGCAGCAGTAGTCGACTGATTCAGCCATTACATCATATTGGACCGACTTGATCTACCCGGATATAAATACATCCTATATGCTATTTTGAATCTTTCTTTTGGTACGCAGGAAATATAGGGGAGGGTACCCCAAGATATATCTGAGGTTACTACACTATATGGCGATGATCTTTTGTCTCCTAGGTGGGGAACAGCCACAAAGAATTTAGAGACTGACAGGCCTAATCTCAAGAATCTATTCGGTACTTACTCTGTATATACGTATCTATCACTCCATTTGATTTAAAATACTACACCATATGGCGCTTGTTCTTCTCCCCTGCTTTCACAGAATTTTATGACTGAACATACCCAAGTCATATTTTGAAGAACTGAGCAGCCACCAAAGAAGTTTGGGAGGTGTTTTCTGACGGAGCGTCCATAATTAACTGAATCCCACAGTGGTGACCTCTTTGAGGACCCTTTACGTTAAAGGAATATTTGGACGTGAGACGAAGCGCACTGACCAAAAAAACTCTCTATATATATATATATATTTATATATATATAAATAGGTTGAGTATCCCTTATCCAAAATGCTTGGGACCAGAAGTAATTTGGATATCGGATTTTTCCGTATTTTGGAATAACTGCAAATCATAATGACATATGATGGTGATGGGACCCAAGTCTAAGCACATAATGCATTTATGTTTCATATACACCTTATACACACAGCTTGAAGGTAATTTTACCCAATATTTTTAATAAATTTGTGTATTAAACAAAGTGTGTACAGTCACACAATTTATTTATGTTTCATATACACCTTATACACACAGCCTGAAGGTCATATAATACAATATTTTTAATAACTGCGTGTATTAAACAAAGTTTGTTTACATTGTGCCATCAGAAAACAAAGATTTCACTATCTCAGTCTTACTCAAAAATTCCGTATTTCGGAATATTCCGTATTTCGGAATATTTGGATATGGGATACTCAACCTGTATATACATTTATATATATATATATATATATATATATATATATATAAATTTATATATAGATAGATAAAGGAGTTGCAGTTAAAATGCTAGCTGTCAGGATCCTGGCATTCAGGATATGATACTGAATTCCTGACAGCCGACAATACTGACAGCCAGAATCCCGGCGCAAAAGAGGTATTCCCAGTCATGGGTGTCCACTTCACCCATAGAGTGGGAATAGATCCTGTAGTGAGCACAGCAAGCCACCACGCCCGCAAGAGGACTCTTAGCACTTGCCCCACTGCCGGC
The DNA here is from genome assembly GCF_028390025.1 of Pseudophryne corroboree. Taxonomy (NCBI): domain Eukaryota; kingdom Metazoa; phylum Chordata; class Amphibia; order Anura; family Myobatrachidae; genus Pseudophryne; species Pseudophryne corroboree. The sequence goes on from NC_086444.1 coordinate 922,830,757, forward strand.
ATATTGACAGCCTGCATCCTGTCTGCCGGTAAATCGTATGTATTCCATATATCTATATAAAGAACGGGAGAGCACTCATAGAAAAAAAATAATAACGGTGCTCAGTTCATATAATGCATATAACAACACTCAATTTTTGTAAAAAAATAATAATAAAAAACAGAGAAACCAGCACTCATGTACTGGCAGCTTTATTGAAGTTCATGTAGAATCCATGTTAGTGCAACAATCAACCAGTAGCAGCAGCCTACCTGACAGCTGTTTCAACCAAAGCTTAATTGTTTTTCCCAAGGGGATAAAAGCACAGTGTATCATTGCCATTTATAAACCACAAAAAGGTGCAAAATAGAGACAAACACAGCCCATGCTGTCAAGGCAAGGCCAAGCCCCCTGTGGGCTTATCGGTTGCAAGGTGTGTGGGTGGAGCTTAAAAAATGAACAGCCCATACAGAGAAAAAAGGGCAATACATTTGCACTGGAGCCGCTGTGACACATAGCACTGTGGTATCTAGCAGTGTAGCATCTGGATATAACAGGGGCTGTCAAAGAACATGACAGCCATATATGTGTACCTACAACACATCTGGACAAAAAAAAAACTAACAATAAGACAAACAATATTTCTAGAATTAATACAATGCAGAGCTGGTATATCGCTCCATCAGTCCCAGAAAGCTCAATCCGCAGTCAGTGTACAGATGTTTTTTTAAAATACATTGTTACAATATGGATGCAGATAAGGACATATAGGGACATAAGGCAAGTATGATACATAAAAGTAACAGAAAGTGGATGGCGATCACCATAAATGATAGAGCTGTATGGTAATGCAGCAACAGACATCTATTATAGGCAGATGCCTCTTGCTGCAGTAGTGATCTGACCTGCATCCTGGGTCACAGCATCGGATCTCTCATCCTTCATCGGGCTGCTTGCTGCACCACTGGTGCTATGTAAGCTGCCTGTCACAGAGGCCAGGAAATCTTCATCCTACAGTGGAGATCCCCCCTGTGACAGGACGGTCCCGTAGGAAAGCACTCACCGCTTTCGCGTCCCGTCTCCTGTGCACAGAGTGGAGGGTTAGGTCACATGGGACCTGAACACATAGGGGATTCCCGCTTACCGTCAGTAACCGCCTGTTACTGACTCCACCCACTGCGCTGTGGGCGGGTTTATGCTGCCACCACCAAACTCCTAACCTGCCGTGGCGCTGTATGTGCCGACACACTGCGTTACCACACCTGTGTGGTGTTGACGAATCCTTGCTAAGCCTCTACCGGTAGCTGGTGGAAGGCGGAACTTGGAGATGTTAGGTGCTTCCCTGGACAGCCGGAGCACGGGGCTATGTTTGGCATAACCCTGTAGGTCACAAGATGAAGCAATCTTCTTGAGGCAGATGTTTATTTGCTCAATAATAGCCTTAAAAAAGACTCATCCCTATTGCTAGGGGCAACAGCATACAGCAAGATGTTCCAGCAGAATAAAGATGGTACAACACAATACTATGGGGCAGCAGCCCTCCATTTATCCTACTCCAATACACATTACCACAGGGGGTAAGCCCGCCCTGTGGTGTACAACCAATCAATGTTTACCCATGGGCTGTGCATGCCTTGGTCACATGCACAGCTAACATTGTTCCCTATGGACAGTGGGGAGTGGTCATTCTCCTTTGCCTGTCCCATCCTGGAGGATCAGGATACGCCCCGGTGCCGTTCAGTCTAGGCTGGGGGAAGTTTTCCCGCCTAAACTGACTTCCAGAAACCTGCCCGGGACCTAGCCCACTGCCTGCAGCCTGGTTTGGGCTCCAGAGCTGGGCAGCCTAGATCCCCAGTCAAGTTTCCTGGCCACTACGGGTGATCTCCATGGAGCTCCAGAAAACCACTCAGCTTGTTTCAAAGCTGAGCTTCTTCTCTCTCTCCCAATGCCCCTTTCAAGTGTGAGGCTGGAAGGGAAAGCATTCCGTTTTTGGGGAAAAGGTCTGGGGGAATCCATCAGCCTGCACAGCCAGGGATTCCCCCCTCCTGGGACACACAACCAAGTAAGTGCAATTTACCTTTAAATACATTTCCTTTAAATACATGTGTTTCCCTTTAAATATACTCTGAGCCTGTGCCCTGCACAGGCTCCACATACCCAGGCACTGCAGTGCCTTACAACACACTATATATGTGATTACATTTAAAACAATGTTTTTGTTTCTCTAAATACTGTCCCCTAGCCATGCAGCCTGGCTGCTAGGACTCTGTCTGTGCTGGAGGTATGGGGCTGGCTTCCCCCATCCTCCAGCCTGCCTTTAATGCCCGCCACTGGGGTCCAGGGAGCTGGCTCTCCCTGTCCCCCCCCTTGCCGCCCAGCAGCCCGGGACGTTCATCCCGGCTGCTGCGGCTGGCCACCTCCGATGGGCTGAGGCGCCGTGAGCAGAGCTCCCGGCCCCCAGCGGCAGCACCCACAGCGAGCACTGCAGCGGGAGCGGCTCTCCCGCCTGCAGCGGCTCTCCCTCCGTAGCGCTGAGGTGCCAGGAGCGTAGCTCCCGGACCTCAGCGCACACACAGTGCCTCTCCTCTCCCCCGGCGCACACACACAGATCAGCGCGCCGGGGAGCTCCATCACTGCCACGGTCGCCGGAGAGGTCCGGGACCGCGGCACACAATTTAAAAATACATTTTTAAATCACTCTCTACACACGGCGCCTAGCGCCCACAATATTTAAAACCTGTCGCCAAGCGCCCATTGTCCTTATAATGGCGCCGGGCACTAGGGGTTAACCCCTTCAGTGCCGCGGCGGCCATTGTCCACATGGGCTTGGGGTCTCTCCGGCCACAGGTTGTAAAAAGCAGTGCTGTTTCTTGGGTCGGGTGCTGTGGCCCTGGCAACTGCATGTTACAGTATTCCATTTGGAATACTAATGAAAATATCCCTCCAAAAATAGCCACTGTCTCATAGAAGGCAGTTATTAAAAATGCAAGAGGAGGTGGCGGACATCTTGAGAAGGTTATTTTCAATATTTTAAACTGGGCTCAGGCACTTACACTGGTCCCCACAGGACTGCAGAGACCAGCCGTGGCCAGGGGTATCCCCTAACAATAAACAGAACCCATTGATAATGAGCAGGTACTGTGGCATACTGTATTACCGTAGGGGCATAATAGGGTGACAGGGGCATAACTACGGGTGTTTAATATGGTGATGGGGCATTACTGTGTATGGCATAATATGGTGTCAGGAGCATCACTTTGGTGGCTTACTATGGTGCAAGGAGCATTACTGTATAGGGCATAACATGGTGTAAAGAACACTATGTCAGTAAAAAGTAGTATTTCCCTGCAAAGCCATTCCCATTGCAGAAAAGCCATGCTCATTAAAGCAAGGCAATGACCCCCTTGGGGGGGTGAGTGTGCAAATGTAAAAAATTTTATATGTATATTTAGGAGGGGTGCTTTTTTGTGTTTACACTGGAAGCCAAATTGTCTAGAAACAGCCCTGGTGACGAGCCTCAGTTTTCACAAATGGAGGCCATTGTCACCCCCTCCTTGCCCCCCAGATGGCAGCAGGCTGACCCATTTGCACACGAGCAGCATGGGTCCTGTGCTTGTGCAAAGTACTAATAATGAGTACATTGCACATAATGTCGCACCTCCAACCACATTTGAATAACCCCCATTATCCAAAGGCGTTTGTAAGCAGCACATAAAGTATACTATAACAAATGAGTTGTTGCATTTATATTGGCAGCATTCTATATGTTCATTAAAAACATTCTATTTTTCTTTCATATTTGTACAGTCAATATTTACCTACATACTTAGGAACTATAGTAATTAATGACATTTAAAGTTGTACAAAATTACACTCAACATGTACATCTCCTACCTTACTGTATCTCTCTTTAGACTTCTACCTGTTTTCTTCTCTTTGCTAATGCATGCCGCCTCTCCTGCCGACTGATTACTTTCTTCCACTCCTACCTCCTAGAATTTTCGCATGCTCTGCAATTCTTTACCTCTCCCCCTCAGATTCTCCACTTCTCCACAAAACTTCAAATGGGCTTTTAAGACCCACTTCTTCACCAAACTCAGCCAAATGTAATCCTAGCTCTCCTTTCGAGATACCTATGACTGATACCTATTTTATTGTTGTCTGCTACTGCAGCTATGTTTATGTACCCTGTACTTGTTATATTTTGTCTTCAACTGAACAGTAAGTAACTGTTTTTCTGTTATGCTTATTTGTTTATGTACTCTGTAATTGGGTGCTGAGTATCCCGTGTGGCGCCATATAAATAAAGGATGATGAAAGTTATAATAATAATAATAATAATAATAATAATATAATATGTTATTTTTCAATTTAATTTTTGATAGTTAATATTTTGAAGATTTAAGTTTACATAGAATTTGTTTTTTCAAACTGTTGTATAATACAATGGTAATGTATTTTTTTAATACAGTATGTGTTTGTGAAATCTTTTAATACATTTACAAAGATGTATTTATAGGAGATGCATTTAAAAATGAAGTCTAAACTCAACTTAAAGTTATTTAAAAAATGATTTTCATAAAGTAATATCAGCAAACCATGTTGTATTTTAATAATTATTTAGCCAGTATAATTAATTACACATAAAGTATACTGCTGGCAATCACAATAAAGCAACTCTGTCGGGTGATTGACTGTATCAACATAAATCATTGAAAGTCAACGAATAGCTATTTCATATGGATAATTAATTTTTCACTCCATTTAATAGATCTCTAAAACATGTTAACCTGTCTGCAAACAAAATACATCAACAAATCATAGGGCATAATTATAAAATAGTGTAACTATGGAACAGTAATTACATAAGTTAAAATTTAACATGTCAATTAACTTTTTGAATCACATTGAAATGAAACACTGCAGTTACAGTATTTACAAGATTTTCAGAACATTTTATGTACCTTTATAACATTCTTTATTGACCAGTTAGTATATGTTGGCACATATAGTATAATTTTTAAAACTTTTGCTAAACAACTAATCATAAATTCTGCTGATACATGGCATCAATTATGCCAAACCAGATTACAAACACTGTAATAAAACAATGATTATGTTTTTATAAACAAACAACAATGCAACAAAATTAATTTTATGTATTTCTTAATATGAGATTTAAACCACAAACTGTTGAATGCACAAGGAATGTTACAAACGAAACTGCTAACAACAGGTTTAAAAACAATATTGCATAATCAGTACACTGTGTAATATTTAGAAAAATCTGTCAAGATCAGGACAGGATTTATATTTTCAGTAAAATAAAATTTTCAGAACATTTTATAAATACAGTAGAAAAGATATAATAACAAATAAACCAACAAGTCAGTAATGTGTTTAAATAATACAATGCAAATAGCACAATACAATGCATTTTATAATATTTTTGTAATAAATTATTATTACATTTTTAAAATTAAATATATATTGGTTGTTATACACTATGCAATTTTTTTTTAGAGATACCATATATACCGCAGCTGTTATGTCTTGTTAGAAGTTGTGATACAGAGTAAATAAAATTTGAGCTACACTGGATGACAATCAGATGATTCTTAGGTGTCACATACAGTAGGTGGTTTTTTATCATCAACAATTTTTCCAAACAAAGGGGGATGCAGAAAAACTTAAGGGGAGAATGAGGGAGAACATACAACAGGGGGTAAGGGATGCACACAATCATAATCATAAAATGGCAAAATTTGGTAATAAAACAAAGACAGTACATCAATATAGTAACATATGACAGGAACACCCGCTGCAGCATTAGGTGTGCGGTGTACCCAATGAAAACCAAAGAAAGAAAATAAATAAACAAGTGAGTAAATACAAGCGCAAGGGGTCAGGTCGTAGAGGGTTCATTTAAACTAAACTGTAAAGGGGAGGACTGAAAGGGGGGAGAACTCAAGGCTGCTCCATCTCCGTCAGTGACGTACTCGAGCCAGGGCATCCATTTCACAATTGGGGAGGAGGGTTTATAGGAGTATGGAATATATTTAGTTTCCATTGTAAAATTGGATTTTATGAAACACTTTCATCATTGAGGGGGGTTAGAGGTTGTTTCCACGCTTGCTGCAATACACATTTGTCTCAGTAAATATCTTTGTTGGGCTGGAACCGCAGGGGGGAAAATATGTAACAACACTATTGTTGGCACTGGACTGAGGGAGAGGGCCAAAACCTTATTAATTTATCAAAAAACTTCTACCCAATAGTCATGTAGCACGGGGCAGGACCAGAAAATATGGTATAGATTACCAATGTCGCCACAATTCCTCCAACAATATTTGGAGCAGAATGGCCAGATAGTATGTAGCCTATCAGGTGTAAAGTATAACCTATTCATAAGTTTAACATGCATTTCCGAGTGGTTTAAGCATCTGGACATGCTGAAAGATGAACTGTATATACGTTCCCAGTGGGAGTTAGATATTGCAATGTCCAGGTCCTTTTCCCAATGAAGTTGTGCATTGTCCTTCTGAAGTTTGGGCAAATGAACAATAATATTATACCAAAAGGAAATTTCTTCACTAGACCTGACTGATGACAGATGTGACAGTACAGATTGATCTACAGTGCTGGGAGGGTTCCGAGAGAAGCAAGCTTTGAAACCAGTGACAAATCTAGAGGTAATGAAATACTTCCTTGGGTGGGATGGAAAAGCAGTCCTGCAGCTGAGGGAATGTAGATAGAACGTTCCCATCTAGTATGTCACCCATTGAATGTATATTGCAATTGAGCCACTGGGAAACAGCCAGGTTAGGAACTAACGTAGCTATAGCTTTCAGTGACAGTGCTGCGATTGAAGTGCTGGGGTTGTAGTCGGGCAGTTTAAAGACTAATTTGTCCCAAGTGAGTATGGAAAAATGTGTAGAGGGGAGAAGGGGCATGTTTGGAGGTCGTAAGTGTTTGGGGGTCCATAATAAATCTGCTAGGGGATAAGTGGAACATTTTGTTTGTTCTATCACTACCCAGGAGGATGTAGAGGGATTGGTTATCCTGTGTTTCAGTTGTGCTAGGATACAGGCATCCCGGTATGTGGACAAATCAGGAAGAGCCAGTCCCCAACAATGTCTGGGCAAAACCATATTTATTTATTATTATTATTTATTACCAGTTATTTATATAGCGCACACATATTCCGCAGCGCTGTACAGAGAATATTTGCCCATTCACATCAGTCCCTGCCCCAGTGGAGCTTACATTCTATATTCCCTACCACATGTACACAGACACATTCATACTAGTGTTAATTTTTGTTGGGAGCCAATTAACCTACCAGTATATTTTTGGATTGTGGGAGGAAACCGGAGTACCCGGAGGAAACCCACGCAAGCACGGGGAGAATATACAAACTCCGCACAGTTAGGGCCATGGTGGGAATTGAACCCATGACCTCAGTGCTGTGAGGCAGTAATGCTAACCATTACACCATCCGTACTCCCATATGGGAGTAGGCTAGCTTAGTGGGGTGAGATTTCCATAGGTATTTGGTGATTATAATCCTACATTTATCTAAATAAATCTTGGGGAAAGGAAAGGGAATTGTTCGAAATAAGTACATAAGCGTTTTAAGCAAAGACATTTTAAAGGCGGCCAAGCGGCCTAACCATGATATTTCATGTGCAAGCCAAGACAAGGTTAGAGATTGGAGGGCCGTAATAAAAGGAGGTAAGTTAACATCAAATACTGATGAGGTGGACGGAGGTATGTGTATGCCCAAGTATATGATGGATTTTGTGTTCCAATTGTATGGATAAAGAGAGCACAAAATAGCTACTTCTGAGTCAGGTAAATTTATTGACAAGGCATCAGATTTGGTCATGTTTAGTCTATAATAACAGGCCTCACTGAACTCAGTCAGGAGGTCGTGAAGACGTGGGAGGGAGGAAGTAGGTTGGGTGACAAAAAGAAGGATGTCATCTGCAAAAAGACACAATTTATAAGTGGATTGGCCGCAAAGTATCCCCAGAAATTCCGTGTCTGACCTAATCCTGGCAGCTAGGGGTTCCATTACTAGTCCAAAAATTAATGCTGAGAGGGAGCATCCCTGACGGGTACCATTAGATATTGGAAAAATGCCTGAGAGGAAACAATTACTGAACACCCGGGCAGTAGGGGAACTATACAGGGCTAATATGGCCGACAATATCTGACAACTAAAGCCAAATTTGGATAAAACAGCGTCCATATACATCCAATTCTACCTGTCAAAGGCTTTCTCTGCATCAAGGGAAAGCAACAGGAAGACTTCATTGGCCGGAAGAGAGTCAATTAAATTGAATACTCTATGGGTGTTGTCCGTGGCCTGCCTGCCAGGCACAAATCCAACCTGGTCAGTGTGAATTAGGGAGGGAAAATAAACATTGAGTCTAGTTGTGATCAGTTTTGCATAGAGCTTAATATCTCCATTAAGTAGGGCAATCGATCAATAATTCTGACAAAGAGATGGGTCTTTACCTGGTTTGGGGATTGCTACTACTTGGGCCATTAGCATTTCCGCAGGGAAGGAGGCGGCACTTGTAGCATCATTAAAGAGCTCTGTGAGCATAGGAGAGAGACAGTCTCTAAAAGCTCTGTAGAACTCATTACTAAAACCATCAGGCCCAGGGCCCTTGTTTGCAGGGAGGGAGTTAATAGCAGCAATTACCTGAAGTGAGGACCAGGGGGCATTCAGCGCAGTCAGCTGCTCAGGTGTCAGGGTAGGCAAATCTACAGAGGAGAGAAAGGACTGAATGAGTTCAGGAGTTGGCTGTGGAATAGATGTATCAGATTTTAAATTGTACAATTGCGTGTAATAGAATGCAAATTTATTGGCAATGTCTAAGGGGTTTGCTAGATTGGAGCCCGGTGGGGAGAAAATATGTTTAATCCAATTGCGGGCTTGACTGGCATGTAATTTCCGAGCCAGCATCCTTCCGGGCCTATTCCCTACCAGGTAAAATATTTGTCTAAGCCTATTTAGGACGGATTGGGTTTTAGCGACCAAGAGTTTCTGTAATTGACTGTGGAGTGCAGACAATTCCTTCCAAGGATCTTTGGTTGGATGGCGCTTGTTTTTATCCTCAGCAGCCTTAAGTTTAGTTTCTAAGTTAACTTGAAGCTGTGTGGTGGGATTCTTATGCATAGCCCCAGCTTAAATAGCGGAGTCACGAACAACTGCCTTAAAAGCTCACCAGTAGGTCGGTACGGAAGTGTAGGTGGGGGAGTTCATAGAAATGAATGAGGAAATACTGTCAGTTATAATTTTCTTCACTACAACATCAGAAAGCAAATGTGGGGAGAAGCGCCAGTGCCTAGGAGGCAAAAATGTGTTCGAGAGTTCCCAGCTCCACATTAGAGGAGCAGGTCTGACCAAGAAATGGGCAGAATATCTACTGGGCCTGCAAACTGTAGCAACCATTTGTCATACAATTTAAGATCAATACGTGAATAGGAGTTATGGACTGGGAAAAAAAGGAATAGTCCCTACCAGATGGGTTTTGAACACGCCAGATATCATATAAATCAAACTCTGCAAGAAGGTTATGAAAAGCAAAGGAAGGGCCAGTGCAGGATTTAAGGGAGCTAGGTTTCACCAGGGGTGATTTATCCATATTCGGGTCAAGAAATACTGTAGGTTGAATTCCCCCAGTAAATCTAATGAGCCCACATTCACTCTCTGGATAAGTAAACATAATTTCATAAGAAATGTAACTTGGTTTGAGTTAGGAGCATATAACGTAACAATTGTAGTAAGCTTATCTTCCAATATGCCGATAAGAATCAAATATCGACCTGTCTTGTTTGCAATTTTAGAGTATAATATGAAGGGTGTAGTGGCTCTAAAGAAAATAGCTACGCCATGTCTCTTGAAATGGCTGTTAGCGATATAACCTGTGGGGTAGTGGTAGTCTTTCATAACAGGGGGGCTAAGCAACAAAAAGTAAGTTTCTTGAAGGGCCACCATGTCAGATTTATGCTTATAATATATATATAATATATGCTTATTAGGAGAATTCAGACCTTTAACATTTAAGGAAATCAATTTTACCATGGTGACAGTGTCATTGAACTATATATTAGGTTGCATCCCAGGGGAGGGGAACACAACGGGGGAAAAGCACACAACATAAAAATAAAAAAATGACCCAGTGTATCGGCTTGTGTAGCTACTGCAGGGGAGAAAATTTGCAGTAGGGTAAACATGGGGGAAGTGGCATTGGCTAACCACCCAGGGTCACACTGTCAGGGGGAACGTACGATTTTCAAACAACACTGCAACCATAGGCAAAATAAGCATCTGTAGGTTATCATATGAGAAACAGGGCATTTAACCATAGTATGCAGCAAATAACATCAACAATAAAAATAGTGTAAAGTTACAAGAAACAATAGCAAAAGGAACCAACAGGGCAACTCCCATACTCTTGTGAAAGGCAACATAACAAATTGAAAGTCCAGCTCAGCAGATAGTGCTTATAGAGAGTCAAGTGGTGGACCACTCTGAGCATGGTGCAGAACGTTTTTCGGCTCAGGTAATTTGACCGGGATGTCCCTTTCAGCCAGTAGCTTGAACCCGGCATCGAGATCAGATACAATGAAAGAAGAATTGTCGTACATGATTATTAGTTTGACCGGAAAGCCCCATCTGTGTCTTATCTCTTGAGATTGAAGTGCTGTTGTGACAGGGGCCAGTGCCCTGCATTTTTGGATGGTGAGAGCAGAGAAGTCCGGGAACAACTGGAGACCCCCCAGGTCATGAGAATCCTCCATGTCGTGAGCTGCCTGAAGAATATGCTCTTTCGGGGTGAAGAAGTGGACTCTCAATAGAGTGTCTCTAGGGATCGAAGTGGGTATGGAGAGAGGTTTAGGAAGATGATGAACCCGGTCGACAAGCAATTCATTGTCACTTGCTGAGGGTAGTAACTTCTGGAATATGACCATCATGTAGTCTAGCAGTTCTGTGTTAGCGACCGAGCCTGGGATACCCTGAATTTTAATATTGTACCTCCTGGAACGATCCTCAATATCCCCATCTTATTTTTAAGTGATTCCAGATCAGCTTGTTGGTGGTCGTGAGCCGCAATGAGGTTATTGTGGGAAGACACTAGTTCCTCCATTTTGCTCTCCAGATTGGCTGTTCGGTCTCCAATGGCTGTGAGCTCTACCTTAACGTCTCGTATAGCAGCTGTAAGATCTTGAGAGAGGTCTGACATAAAGGCTGCTAAGACTTGGCAGAGGCTTTTGACAGTAACGGGATTGGAGGAGTTGGGGTCTATACCCAGAACTGATAGGGGTCGTGGAGTGTTGCCCCACCCGGGCAATTTGCAGAGGTAGTGGCTTGCCCATCCTGGAGAGTGAGTGAGGAGCATGACAATTTCTGAGCAGGGAAGGACACTGGGCGGGGGGGACAGCGTGCCTTTGGACTTCTTAGGAGGCATAGTTGCATGAGGGCATGGGCAAACTAGTAGATAATGTAAATTCTATGGGCTGACAATTAATAAGAGTTAAGATGTGTTGATTCTGTGGTTAGCTTATACATTAAATATAGTGACCCTGGGTGGGGGGTAGGAGAACATCACATCATATCTGTCAAAACAGGCATCCGCCCCAGACACCGTTAAACCCTCAGCTCTGTGCCTAGGGAGTATAGGTGAATGTGTGACAGTGGTATTTAGTATTTAGAATCACCCTGTACCACTCACACAAATTGGGGTCTGGAAGGCTCCAAATAAGGGACAGGTGCTTATAAGTGAACCTCTCAGCAAAGGGAGCAGAAGAGTACATCAGGAGCTCTCAATCTCTTCCACTGGTAAACTCCTAATGTATCTATATAGCAGTAGTGGCAGAGTTTGCATATAGTCCCGGGTACATAGAGGGAGAGGATGATCACTGGAGCCAGCAGTCTAATAGCTATTTTGAGCCTCCATGCTGCTGCAGCTGTGATTGGCAGTGTGAGAGGGAGGAAGGTGGAGTCCAAGATGGCCACTGGGCGTCCTGGAGCCAGGTCAGACAGCCCGATCAATGGCTCCCAAGCTTGTACAGCAGGGCTCCCAGAGAGACAGCAGAGCAGGGGGGCCAGCGGAGATCAGCAGGAGTCAGTGTAGCGGCATGCAGGACTCCAGAAGGCATTGAGGGAAGACTTCCGCCACTTCAGAGAACCACGGCGGCCACTGGGGGAAATCGAGGCCTTTGATCGGGAGATGCAGGTAGGCCACAAGCCGCAGGGGCTCCATGAAATGCTCCTGGATTCCGCAGCACTCACCTGGTCATACAGGGGGCTCTGTACATGCAACGGCACACTGCAGGAGAGTTAAAGGCAGCCAGGGACAGGCAATTTGGGCTTTAAAGGGTGGTGAAGGTGAGAGCTCTCCCAAAACATGGCTGCCTATTACCGCAGCCAAAACATGCCCCCCTACAGTAGGTGGTTTTAAACACTGTTTTTTACTGCCAAAAATTGAGGTATTTCAAACTTATGTAGTAACAAGAAATTTATGAGAAATTATGTTTTCCTGACACAACAGCACTTTAGAGGATTTCAGTTACCAATGTTAAGCACAGTAGAGCTTTAACAATATGTTAACATTTGACCACTTGATACAATCCTAAATGTTTAATCTTTAAGTCCTTGTTTTATGGCTTGGCAGTTACTTCCTGCAACTTGGTCTTAAATTTGCCTAGGGTAATTTAATAATAATTTACACAATCAGAAAACATATATATACATTTACTGTATATTATAGATTATTTAGTATTTCTAAACTATCTTCGTAACATAAAATATGTAATTTTAATTTTATAGTAGATACTCCAAAATGACATACTGTATACTGTTCAATTGGAAATGTATGTGTAATTTTGCTGTAGTTTATGTTAATTTGTAGGTGAAACTATACAGGTAAGAATTAAACTTTTTTCAATGTATTATTTTTTCCTCCATAGGTTTAAGCAGAGTTCATTAAGGTGTTTGTATTTTTTTTTAATAAACTTGTTTGTTCTTTGAATTTTAATTTACAAAAATGCAAACAATATGAGTACAAGATCAATAACAGATAATAATCTATATAATAATCTGCTAATGCCTGTTCAGTTTCCAACATGTGTATTTTCCCCCTGAGGGGACAGACCTCAGAAGACAAAGGTGGTACCATTCTTGGGCACCAGGAATGAGGCACGTATTCAGTGGGTACAGTGAAGGGACAGTAAAGGGCAGAGCAGGGGTTGGGCAGAGCAGGAGGAGCACTGAGGTGACCTGATATTTGCCAGATCTATTTACTTGAACATAAAATTGAAAGAATAACAGTGCAGAATATGTCAAACTGTCAAAAACTAGAAAGTAAATTTATTTAGGATGCAGTGGATGAAGGAGGATGGTAATGGCTGGGTGTTATGAAAAGATGGAAGCAGACTTGATATAAAGCTGGGCCATTGGTGTATTAGCAAGTTTTTTTGTTTTGATGCTTGACCTGAATTTTATTGTTTGGTTGTCGCAGAAATATACTGTACATTTAAAAGTCTTTGGTGTAGTTACTAATTTTATAAGTACTGTAAGTCCAAAAGTTCTGAACGTTTGTGAGATTTATTACTTAAGTAATCTGTCATCTTCTCCATAGCTGATATTTATATGCCAGATTCAATTGTCTTTTAAATATTTTCTCTAATGGTGGTCCTTTAATATTCTCAGGAGGCTTGCCCATGGTCAACTTTAAATTTATCTCATGTTTTGGGATAAAGTATTTCTTGGCACAATTAGTAAATTATAAGTTATCAAGCCAATACCTATTGTTAAAGTAGCGTGGTTGCAAATTGCCTCAAATTTAGGGGTTAGTCTAATAATTACAAAAATAGTAATGTAGTTAATACATTTCCAACCTGGAAGTACTTAAAAAACTTTCTTTAGGTAAGTATTTATTTATTTTTGCAATGAACTAAATGAAAAGCAGATATCTATCTTCATAATGTCAACAACCATTCTGATGTTTTTTTCATGCCATAGAGGTGTAAGAGGTGTGTAAAGAGAGGGGAATTTAATGTGAAGTTTACAGTAGGCCCATAAATTTCAAAAAAATATTATAACAATGTGAGAAAATAGATAACATTTATTTATTTTTAAACAACCCCTAGAATAGAAAATAAGAAGAGTACCTAATGCAGGAAAGTTACTAAATCAATCCACCTTAAGGTTTACATAAGAGAATACCAAGCTCCAACTTGGCTCTGGTAAAATGTATTGTTGGGTACTGGAGGTTAGGGAAGCTTGTATTGAATTTTTTTTCTGCCAAACAAACTAATTACCTAAGGATCCACTGTCCATAAAGTCCATTAAGGTTTTAAATAGATAAAGTAGTTGTGTTCGCAGAGTCATTATCAACATATAAATGTATTTTTTTTTCGGCAAAGTTTTACAGTAGTTGACTTGTAGAATGTTAGGAGGCAGAAACACAAATGTTTTAGTCATTTATCTTACATCCCAATATTGACCAGTATGTTGAAAAATGTAACGCTAGCTTGCCAGTGAGAAATGAGGGAGATGAAAGAGTGAGCAAAACATCAGATAAAAATGTATATATTGCAATCCTCAAGGATGTATTTAGGGGTATTTAGGCCCCTAGGCACAACAGTAATGCCCCCCTTCCCATCTGTGCCTAATTGCATTATTTTTATTAATTTGTCTCTAAGCCCTCATTTGGTGGTAGCCAATTTAATAGAATAGTAAAATAAAAAAGCACTCTTACTTTTTTATTTTTTATTCTGTATACATATGCACTAAGTAGGACAGCATACAGGGACAGTATGCATATCTTACCCATTTAGACTCCATTCAAAAGTACAGTATCAAAACAAGCATCCAAATTCCGCGACCAACAAGTGCCACCCCTAGGCACGTGCCTCACATGCCTAATGGGAAATTCATCACTGGTTATCTTCTTCTCCAACATGGATGCTCTTGATGTCCAGAGAAAGCCATATTGTCTGTGAGGACTTTAAAAAGTCAGATCCTTTCATCAAGTTCCAGCTGAAGAAGATCTTACCTTCCATAATAGTGTTAAAAATATTTGTCATTCATGGGTCAAGTACAGTATATTGCTATAGTTTGTAGTAGATTTCTGTAAAATGATCTATGACTAGAGCTTATTCGATTTCATAACAGGGTTTATCTTTTCCACTGTGACCTCAGCACAAAGCTGTTCCTGCATTCTATAAAAGCAGATGAGGTAGTCGGCACTGTGTCAGGAATTGTTGGGTCATCTTTTTTTGTGGGACTTAATCAGTATTTAATAAGCAGTAGTAAAAGGTATTTTGGTAAAACTGAGGAATACATTTGCAATTTGCTTGTAATCATAAGTAATCCTGTCTGAGTTAATTTTCATGGACATACTTTTACACTGTGATATTCCATACCTCAGCCTGGAAACCAGAATTCTGTCCACACTGTTATTACTGCTTGGGGACCCATATAGGATTTTAAACATGACATGTGAACTAAATAAAAGAAGAGATACAAATGCTAATTTTAAAATACATACAATGTAACAACAATGTGTAAAGTAAGTACTTACCTATGATAATATTTTCACACAAAAAGACTGACTATAGAAACAAACAATTAGCAGAAACTGTATAAAACTGTCAGCTCTTTATTTTAAGAATAATAAAGTATAAAAAATATGTAATTCAATTCTACAACTTGAATTAGAAAGTTCAATTTGGAACACAATTTTGGACGATGAGAGATAGACATTCCAATTTGCATATAGATGTACAGTACCTTCTGTAAAGAGATTCCTTACACATAATAAAAGAATCATACAGTATAGCCTTTATTAACAACTCAAATAGGGGTATCCAAAAAGTGATCTATCTAACCAGGGCATTTTTACAGAGGAGTGGGCCACTGTGCAGACAGAAGGTGGGAACCCTCCTCTGCATGGTGCAGTCATCTCCAGCATCATGCTAGAGTCTACTGTGAATTCGAGTGTCTCCAGAAACATGACGCCAGCCATATTCTGGAGACCAATTTCACTATGGTGCATGCACAGTGGTCATATTGCAGTGCCTGTTGTGGGACTCCCGAAAGGTCAGTATTAATATTGGTGCAATGTGTACGGTGTGAGGCCTCGTGGACCCAGGGGCCTTTGTGTACCGCACACATTGCACCCATTATAGAAATGCTAATGTATCTTACATGGAGCTAGAAAAAATCAATGAATGCCAAAGAGAAGATAAAATATATAAAGTGATAATGTAGCTTGAGTAGGTCTGTGTATCAATGGGGGGGGTTCATTCCTCTTATGATCCTCTGAGGCAAGGAGTTTCTACTTCTGATGTCAAAATGTTCTTTAAATCAGAGAGATTTAACTAGCATAGAAGATAAAAAGCCTCATCAGGGGTTTTTAGTAGCATATTGTTTTCTGTACAGACTTGGTAGTTAAAGGAAAAGCCCTACTTGTATTTTTTTTAATGGTTTGTATTAATTCTGAAACATATATAACAAATTGTCGCTTTGTTGTCAGTGATTAATGCATAAAAAAATCAAGAGTGAAAGACGCTGAAGACAATACACAGATAAGTAGCTACTGTGTAACAAAACAGGCATGAATAAACTTAAATAACAATGATATTGTGCCATCTAAAATAAAGCAATGGGATCACAGAAGAAAGTTAAGTAACATCGCATGTAAGGTATTTACAGTACACAAAGGATATTCAAGTGAAAGAACCTAGTAGACTTTTCAACAGAACTAATTTATGTTCTGCAATACAGTACAGGGGAGAAAATATATGCATCTCCTGATTTTGAGCTGACTGCAAATACATCTGAATTGCAAATTATGGTGTGCACATGCACCGAATGTAGGGCTGGCAACAGAAATCTAGGTACACAGGGGCCCCTACCCCTCCAAGGTAGGTACAGGCTGGTCAGCCATTGGCTTATTCCCGCTGTCTCTTTCCAGGCTCACATCTCTCCAGTCTCACCCTTACCTGTGGCTCTCCAGCACCATCCTTCCCATCCCCCTGTGTCTCCCATCCCCCCATCCCCCTGTGTCTCTTAGCCTCCCCATGTTTCTTAGACTCCCCATTCCTCTGTCTCTCAGCCTCCCTTTTCCCCTGTCACTCTCAACCTACCCATTCACCTGTGTCACTCAACCTCCTGGCCTACCCATTCCTCTGTGTCTTTCTGTCTCCTCCACCTCCTCCATCTGGGCCTTACCATGTCTCTCAGCCTCCCTGTGTCTCCACCACCAGACTCATGTATCACTAGCCTACACTTACCTCCTGCTGCATGCATTGCTGAATCGGATGCTCTGTCTTCACAAGCAGCTTAGCTACTCTGCTGTCCAGTGGTGTGGCATCACTACAACATGCAAGCTGCATCAGACTTGATGCAAAACAAACTTTATTGTCCAGATACCAGAAGCCAGCCACCCTCCCACTCCTTCTCTTTTTGCATTTGGTCTGATGTCTACAACACAGGCATGGTGGGCACTGAAACTGGACTCCTGAGATTCCTGAGGATCCAGGGACCCTTGAAATCTTGGGACCCAACACATGTGTCCTTTTTGTTCTCCCCTGTCACTGGGCCTTGGCACATGATGTGTCCAAATTTGAAAGTATGTTCATGCTTTCACATCATGTGCAAATGGAGACTAATGTGAAGTAGGCAATTTCTGAGTGATGACTAGGTGTTGAGTATCAAGATGCATATGAATCTTGGGACCCATCACATGTGTCCTCTTTGTTCTCCCCTGTCACTGGGCCTTGGCACATGGTGTGTCCAAATTTTAAAGTATGTGCATGCTTGACACATCAGGGGTAATTCCAAGTTGATCGCAGCAGGACATTTTTTAGTAGTTGAGCAAAACCATGTGCACTGCAGGGGAGGCAGATATAACATGTGCAGAGAGAGTTAGATTTGGATGGGTTATTTTATTTCTGTGCAGGGTAATACTGGCTGCTTTATTTTTACACTGCAAATTAGATTGCAGATTGAACACACCACACCCAAATCTAACGCTCTCTGCACATGTTATATCTGCCTCCCCTGCAGTGCACATGGTTTTGCCTAACTGCTAAAAAAATTCCTGCTGCGATCAACTTGGAATTACCCCCATCATGTGCAAATGGAGACTAATGTAAAGTAGGCAAATTCTGAGTGATGACTAGCTGTTGAGTATCAAGATGCATAGGCAGCTGTTTGTGATAGGAGTGCCATGGGAGTTTTGTGAGCATGCATCTAATGCTCTAAATGATTCTCAGTCATGCATACAGATAAATTATGCCTGTTTCTAATAAAACTCTTGCACCAAGCATGGGGCTT
This sequence comes from Pseudophryne corroboree, assembly GCF_028390025.1. Lineage (NCBI taxonomy): Eukaryota > Metazoa > Chordata > Amphibia > Anura > Myobatrachidae > Pseudophryne > Pseudophryne corroboree. The sequence continues at coordinate 922,849,100 of NC_086444.1, forward strand.
GTGCAAGTGCTGCTGATAATAATTACAACAATTGAATCTGCAGATACTAAACAATGTGTGGATTAGACATGTACTTTCAGATTTATGACTTGCTTTTGCAGATTGTTAAATTAGTATATGTACATTTCCACAGCTACAGGAGCAACTAACTCAGCATCACATCATGGTGTTAGCAGTCCATCAAGCAGATGAATGGCTAAAATGCAAGTTAGCAATGCATTGAGATTCCTCACTATAGCAAGTATCCCCAGGAGGTATATTAATCCCCAACTATAGGAGTATTTAGACAAAACATTCTAATGACCTTGGTGCAACTCCAAGACTATTGTTTTGGCAGTCATGCATATCCCACAATTCCCAAGCTGGACTCCAGTAGAAAGTTGGGCAGTCCTCAGGTGACAAGAGGTATTCTATTACAGAAAATGAGTAAAAAGGCAATCCAACCAGTTACATGGTCAATGTTGATATGTCTCTCAGGAAGTTTGTTGAAATGTGGCAACACTACGTATTCCACCTAGTGTGACCGCACAAAAATGTTGTAACCTGGATGTCCCAGCGCTTTCTTAATCTTAACATGTCTAAGACCGAGCAGATCATCTTCCCTCCCTCCCGCATAACCTCACCTCCTACAATCTCATTATCTATTGATGGCACTACTATCTCCTCTAGCCCCCAAGTGCGCTGTCTTGGAGTAATCCTTGACTCCTCCCTCTCCTTCAAACCACACATTCAGCACCTCTCACAAACCTGCCGTTTTCATCTAAAAAAATATTTCTAGGATCAGACCCTTTCTGACCCAGGATGCTACTAAGACTCTTATCCACTCACTGGTCATCTCCAGACTGGACTACTGTAATCTCCTCCTGACTGGCATTCCTGACAAACACCTCTCTCCACTCCAATCTATCCTCAATGCTGCTGCCCGGCTCATTTTCCTCACCAAATGCACTACGTCTACCTCTCCTCTCCTACTAGACCTTCACTGGCTCCCCTTCCCTTTCAGAATCCATTTCAAGCTTCTCACACTCGCTTACAAAGCCCTCACCCACTCCTCTCCCACCTACATCTCTGACCTTATCTCCCTTTACACTCCCACCCATCCTCTTCGCTCTGCTAATACACAACGATTCTCCTGCCTACGGATTACTTCCTCCCACTCCTACCTCCAAGATTTTTCACGTGCTGCACCACTTCTCTGGAATTCCCTACCTCTCCCCCTCAGACTCTCCACCTCTCTACAAAACTTCAAACGGGCTCTCAAGACCCACTTTTTCACCAAACCCAGCCAAATCTCATCCTAAGCCTCTGTTCCAAATTCTCTATGCACCCCATCTGTGTCACCCCTGTCTGTCTACCCCTCCCCTTTAGATTGTAAGCTCTCACGAGCAGGGCCCTCTTCCCTCATGTTCTTATCCTTTGTCTTACTTTAAATATTTTCAACTATACCACACCCAGCAGTCTTCTGCCACCTGATACTTATTCCAGTGTTATCTGCTGATGTAACTATGTTTATTTACCCTGTACTTGTTCTATACTGTCATCAACTGTAAGTTGCTGTTTTCCTGTTTGATTATTTATGTAATCTGTATTTGGGTGCTGCAGAACCCTTGTGGCGCCATATAAATAAAGGATAATAATAATAATATTAATAATAATATTAATTATCTCAAATTTTAAATATTAGTGTTTTGATCCATTCATGGTGATTTCAGTAATCATTCTAGTCTCTCTGTAAATCTGTTTCTTTTTTTAATATTTGATTTTTATTGAAGAGTTTATAACATGCGGGAATAGGAGGGATATAGAAAAAAGAGAGAAGGGGGAATTGGAGTGGGGGAGAACAGGTAAATACAAGTTTGGAACAGACAAGGTTACATTATAGTCTTTAAACACAAGTTTGTACAAAAAACAAATACACATATACACATATACATATACTGGACCTCTATATAAGTCAATTATATAAATCTAGGGTACAATACTACCCTAACAAAAGCCTACAAAAAGAAATTGTGAGCAAACTGAATAGAAGATTAATCACACTGGGTTATATGACCTATACGTATGCCAGGAAAGCCAGCAATGAAGGTGTTTTGGCGAAATGGAGGAATATGTTAAGCCTGCCATCTCAAACTCATAGTGGGATTCAACAGCAGTTTCAACTGCAGCTATAGTGGGGATATGGTATGTGCGCCAATTTTATGCAATCAGAAGTTTGGTTGATATTAAAATATGGCCCATCACATAATCATTTGGCAGGAGTGCACCTTGAAACAAATATAATAAGGCTAATTTAGGGTGAGGATATATATGTGGAAGCCCAGGACTTTGGACAGGAGGGAAAAAAACTGCGGCCCATAGGTTAGAAAGTGCTGGGCAAGACCAAAATATATGAAGCAGGGTCCCGACATTACTACAATTACGCCAACACATATTCTAATTGGACGGTCAAAAGACATGGAGTCTTGATGGGGTTAGATATAAGTGGTGTAGAAGCTTGTAAAATTGTTCTATGTGAGACACACATTTAGATAAATGGAAACAAGAACGGAAAACCCTTTGCCATTCCTCGTCTGAAATTGTGCACTTAAAATCGTTTTCCCATTTAACCATGGAGGATAATTTCATAGAAGAATGGAGGTCAATAAGGAAATTATACCCCTTTATTGTCGAGTCTGACCACTAAATCTTGTAGATATTTAGGTATTGTGGAAACTCTGTGTGGTGATTTTGTGGTGCTGTACAACCAGTGACGTAATTGTAAATATTTATAAAAGTTCCTTTGGGATAGAGAAGATATGGATTGAATTTGGATAAATGACAATAGAGCTCCATCTGTGGTAGCCCCACCAAGCATGAGAAGGCCATGGATCACCCAAACATCCAATCTTAAACCTGGGATCAGGGAGGCAAGGCCCACAAGTGAAAGATCAATGAATGGGAGAGAAGTACCATCAAGCTTAGAAACCAGTTCCAGCCAAGCCTTATGCACTGATAGGACCACCAAAGAACGAGTAAGGAGATGCAAGCCCTCTGACCCCTGTAGCCATAGAACATCAGCTATTGGGAGTGGAGATATCAAGCCCTTTTCCAAGAGTACCCAAGGTTTAGAGTTGTCCTCTGTCATCCATGCACCTAACGGAGAGCAAATGCATGCTAATTGGTAAAGACAAATATCCCGGAATGCTAAACCCCCGGCCTGTTTTGGGAGAGACATTGTGGAACGAGCTAAACAAGGTTTTGCTCTCTTCCATATGTATCTGATGAAGACTGAATTAAACTGGGATATTAAAGGTTTAGGTATCAAAATAGGGATGGTTCTAAACAGATAAAGTAGTTTGGGTAGTATCAACATTTTTTGGGCTGTGATACGACATATCCAAGTCACATTGTGCATCATTCAATCTGTTAGTAGTAAGGATAGTTTATGCAGAAGAGGGGGGTAGTTACAAATAATAAGATCTGAGACTCTCAGGGTGATTTGAATACCCATGTATTTAAGGCTTCTGTCCTGCCAGGCATAATCATGCCAGGATTTCAAAGAGTGCAATTGGGTTGAGGAAAAACTTATTGGGAGGGCTTCTGTCTTGGAGGCATTCAGCTTATAGAGGAAACCGAGGAATATTCCTCCAGGATCAAATGTAGGTGGCGAAGTGATGTGTCTGGGTCTACTAATGTAAGGAGCTTGTCATCAGCAAATAAATAAATTTTATATTCACGACCAAAAACAACTGGACCTTGTACAGACATGTCAGTTCTAATAGCCTCCACTAGGGGTTATATCACTAAGGCATAGACTAGTGGGGATAATGGACATCCCTGATGTGTGCCGTTGGTAATATGAAATGTGGAGGAAATAATACCATTCACAAAGACCCTAGCTGTTGGGTTAGAGTACAATGCTGCTATGGAAGACAGGGATCTGCCCTCAATCCTGAACTTCCTAAGAACTGCGTAAAGATATTCCCAATGCAATCTGTTAAATGCCTTCTCCGCATCCAGTGAAAGTAGAAGCGGTTCAGAGGAAGTAGAGAAGGCATCCAACACATTGATAATCCTCCTGGAGTTATCTGGGGATTGTCTACCCTGGACAAAACTGACTTGGTTGCGTGTGACCAGGGATGGGAGCAATGGGTTCAACCTGTTTGCTATCAGCTTCGCATATATCTTAACATCCGTTTTCAAGAGAGCTATTGGACAGTAATTAGTTACTATTGCAGGATTTTTCCCTGGCATAGGGAAGGTAACTATCCTAGCTTCGAGCATTTCAGTGGGGAAAGACCCTGAAAATGGAGCTTCATTAAATATTGGGATCAAAACTGGGATAAAAACCTCTTGGAAACATTTATAAAATGTGTTAGTACAACCATCCGGGCCAGGTGCTTTATCAATTGGGCGCGTGTGGATAACATTTTGGAGTTCCTTCTCCATCCATGGGAGCTCTAAGGTCTGGAGATCTGTCATCTCTAAATGCGGAAGTGATATCTTCCCCAGAAAGTTATTGATATCTACAGACATTGGCTGGGGGCTTGAGGCATCCTCCTTCAAATTGTATAAGGAGGCATAATAAGTGGCGAAGGCAGGCACTATATCAGCGGGATCAGATACTTTTGTACCTAGGGAGTTGGTAATTACCTTCAATCGTTCCTTTGTAGTCTTAACTCTCAATTTCCTAGCCAACATTCTGTCCACCTTGTCATCCTGGACATAACATTTTTGCTTCAGCTTAAACAGATTCCTTTGAACTTCTGACAGTGCAATAGCATTCCATTCTTTCCTTACCTTAAGAAAGTCCAGATAAATGGATTTATTAGAGGGGGATGATTTAAGATTATTCTTAAGATCCACCAACCTATTTTCGACATCCCTCTGATTGGATTCCCTCTGTCTACGCAAGTGCACGGCCACTTTAATTGCAGATCCTCGAGTTACCACCTTAAAGGCGCACCAATGCGTAAACAAAGAGGTTTCTGCTGGGTTATTTGTTTCTAAATACAGGGAGAGTGTTTGGGCAAATGAAGTCTTAGCCTCCACAATAGAGAGAAGATGGTCGCCAAAGCACCAGGGGTAGTGGTGGAGTTCTAAAGGAATGAAGGTCCCAGTATAAGCTCAGCTGAATGATCGGACCATGCTACAAGCAAGACAGAAGCCTTTTTTATTTCCCGGAGAGTCCATTTATCCACAAAAGCTAGATCAATCCTGGAGAAGGACCCATGGACAGGGGAATAAAAGGTAAAGTCTATATCATTTGGGTTTCTAGCTCTCCAAACATCATTTAGTTTATATTCATGAACTATGCATCTAAACGCTGAGGAAAGATCACACTTAGGTAGAGCCTTCATGGAGCGGTGCTTGGATAGTTTGTCTATAGTCGTTTCTAATTCCATATTGAAATCCCCTAAAATCAATAAAGATCCAGGGCTTCAGGATTGAAGAGCTTTACAAAATTTCCTAATGAAAATAATCTATTTGGAGTTAGGGGCATAGACAACCGCCAACATAACTGTCATCCAGTTTACCTACCAATATCAGATATCGACCATCAGAGTCTCTCTATCCAATACAAAATTACATGAGCTAGATACTAAAAGAGCAACCACTGCCTTTTTACTGGCGCCGTTAGATATATAGCAAAGGGGAAACTTATTACTGGAAAAGGGCGAGGGAGAAGAGGCCATAAAATGGGTTTCCTGCAAGCCTACAATGTGGGCTTTGAGCTTAGCTAAATGGTTAACGCTGGTTTCCGCTTGTTCGGGGAATTTAAACCCTTAATATTTAAAGATATAACATTAACCATGTTATGTCTGTAATAGAGTTATACAACAATAAAGATCCATAGAGAAGCAATATAACATATATATGCATATAGAGGTACAGAAAAAAATAACTTCCAGTGTAGGTAACCTTGAATTCACTGTCATCTGTATAATAAGTGAAACAAAAGGAAGGGAGTAGGGGGAAGAAAACAAAAGAAAGGGCAAACAAACAGACAAGGCACCATAATAGTGCAACTTGAGCCAACCAAGAGAGGTGGCACATCGGGGGGTGTGGCATAGACAGCCACCACCATCTCTCAAAATGGAACTGAACTTGATACTACACACAAATCAACATGTAAATCTGAAAACAATCTGGGATTCCCAGCATTAAGGTTTTATTAAGGGGATACCTGAAAAGGAACGTGTTGGGTATGTATAAAATCTACCCCAAAGGAGAACATCCCATATAAGCAACAGCAGCAATATTCAAAACACTCAATCAAAAACAAACTGTTAGAGGCATAGAAATATGGGTATGAGAGGGATCCCGTATATATGGAAAATCCTAAACAGTCATAGGAGTCAGCATACTAACAATGTATTAGTTCACTTAGATGGAACGGCATCTCAGAGACCCCTGTAAAAAAAGCATATTAAGAGAAATAATGGAGCATCTAACATGCAAAATACAAAAACATTCAGGTCGAATGGCTCACAGTTGACCAGTCCTGGGACAATTTGGAGACTCTCAGCAGGTTGGAGGAGATTGCTTCCAGGTCCAAATCAGCCAGAAGTTGGGTCCCATCAGCTGGTGTGGTGATGACAGTCATGCTGCCATTATGTTTTATAAAGGGAAACTCCACCGGTATTGAATATTAGCTTACCGAAGGGCTCTGGTGATTTGGGAGAAGGACCTCCTAAAAGACAACGTGGCAGCCGACAAGTCCTCGAAAACCTGGAGGCCACCCAAAGCAACATCTGCATCATCTGCGGATCTGGCAGCTTGAAGTACCTGTTTCTTAATGTTATAATAATGAAATGGCATAAGAGTGTCCCTAGGAGCATCCTTATCAACAGTTCTTGCTTTAGGCAGTAGATGAATACGGTTCAGTAAAAAGTCTGTAATAGTGACAGTAGGTAGCAATTATGAGAAAAGATCCGTGACATATTCCGTCAAGTCAGAGTTAGAAACTGTCTCTGGGATACCTCGGACTTTAACATTATTCGATGGGCTCTGTCCTCCAAATCTCCTACTTTACTATGCAGAGCCGTGACTTCCACTTGAGGGTCCTCATGAAGGGAGATAAGGTCATTAAGTGATTTGACAACCTCTTCCAGCTTTTTATCCAAATGATCTGTATGCTGACCTACAGTACTGCGTCTACAAATTGTTGACAGGTTTGTAAGGCCAACCTAAATTCCTGTGATATACTGTATCTGACTTAAATGAGGTTAGAAGTTGTTTCATAGAGCCAATAGTTAATGGTGCATCATCCCCCATATCAGGTAGCACAGGTGTAGTTAAAATGGAGGGCTTGAAAGGGTTGCTGAGTGCAGAGAGTGGATTATGGTTTTTGTCCGTGAAGGGTTTGCCCTTGATACCTTGGGAAGAAGGGGACTGTTTGAAAAAGCTCACAGGTGGGTCCCCAGGTGGATCTTTCTGATGTTTAGGAGGTATGACGATTTTTACTGCAGGGCTAAATCTCGGTATAATGGTCACAACAGGCTGGGATAACGTAGAGAATTACAGGTACAGTTGCGTGTTTGGATATCACATCAAAAACTCATACATAGGGAGAGTGGTGGTGGTGTTCACGGGTAGAATTACAGCCAGGCCATGTCATCCACCTTCACCAGCCAATTCTGGGATGGCCATACCTTCACCGGACCAATAGATTTTTTCGTTTTATAAACAGATCACACTGTTTAATAAAAAGCATGTAATTATGCCCCTTGACCACAAGATGGGGGTGGTGTAATAGAGATCAGTGCTGGAAAGGAAACAAGCCAGCATACAACCCCTTACACAGGGCTAGCACAGGGAGCCTACACCAGAGTATGAGCAATAAAATATAGGCATAAGTGGTCATATATACAGTATCCTGTCTTCCAGAGCAAAAGTAAGCATACAAGGGAAGTGGGTCCTCACCCCAGTAAAATGCTCCCCCATCAAGAGTAATATTGAGACAGAGAGGGAGAGAGACACTGATCATGGTCCAGCCAGTGACCAGCACCTCTCCTGGCCACCTGGCACTAGAGCTGATGTGGTATGGAGACCACTGATCTCTGGCAAGATGGCCGCTGTGGCTCCCGTCCGAGAAGTAAGCAGTCGCCTCTCTCCTCCCCTGATAGTACTTAAAGATCCCCAGCAGGGCATTGACACTGAACCACCCTGCCCCACCCAGCCGCACGCTCTGGAGCTCGGGACCCAGCCACTAAGAGAAACTGAGGCCCGGCTGCCACCCCTACTAGGCTGCAACCCGCAGGGATAGACTTTACTTTTCCCTGACTCTGTGGCACGGAACTCCACTGGCGGCAGGTCTTCTGGGAGACAGGGGAGATGCACAGGTAGGCTCCGGGGGCACAGGGGCCAGATTATAAACAAAATTAGGATGTAGGGAAGCCTGAGGTGTTCACTGGCACGTCCTCACTCTCCAGCGGCTTGCCACCCCCCTGTAAATCTGTTTCTTGTTGGTAGAAAATGACATCTCTTAGGAAGTTTCTTTTAAATTTGGAAAGATGATCCAATGTGCTATGTTAAGGAGGAACATGCTGTCTGCTAAGGAAGGGGCAAGCATGCAAAAATAAAAGTAGGTACTGTAATCCTCTGGATAAACCAACTAGACCATTTCTAAGAAGTTGCAAAGTTATTTCCCATTATCCATATAATCTATTTTGTTTCTCCTTAAGAGAAAATAATTGTGTAGTTAATTGAATATCAGTTCTGAAGATTACTTTAACTGCATTAGATTCCTTGTGTATTTTCTACAGCATCAATATGAGTGCTTAACTGTGTAATCTTGTTATTTAAGGCAAGAAATAGCTGTTTATTTGTTGGATATTGCTCAATTCTGATTGAATATTGGTGATTGAACAGGCATTTACAAAACCTGATCATTGAGTAAAAATGCAACTGCTGCAAGAAATGCCAATAATAGAGAGAACAGGAGTATCAATGAATAGCAGTCTTGTCTGATCTGAACTTATGAAAGTAATTAGAGTTACAGTGCATCCGGAAAGTATTCACAGTGCTTCACATTTTCCACATTTTGTTATGTTACAGCCTTATTCCAAAACGGAACAAATTAATTTTCCCCTCAAAATACTAGATCACAATACCCCATAATTACAACGTGAAAAAAAGGTTTGTTTTTTTGCAAATTTATTAAAAATAAAAAACTAAGAAATAACATGTATATCAGTATTCACAGCCTTTGCTCAATACTTTGTTGATGCAACTTTGGCAGCAATTACAGCCTCAAGCCTTTTTTAATATGATGCCACAAGCTTGGAAAACCTATCTTTGGGCAGTTTTACCCATCCCTCTCTGCAGCACATCTCAAGCTCCATCAGGTTGGATGGGAAACGTCGGTGCACAGCCATTTTCAGATCTCTCCATCGATGTTCAATTGGATTAAAGTCTTGGCTCTGGCTGGGCCACTCAAGGACATTCACAGAGTTGTCCTGAAGCCACTTCTTTGATATTTCGGCTGTGTGCTTAGGGCCGTTGTCCTGCTGAAAGATGAGCCATCACCCAGTCTGGGGTCAAGAGCGCTCTGGAGCAGGTTTTCATCCAGGCTGTCTGTATACATTGCTGCATTCATCTTTCCATTTATCCTGACTGGTCTCCCAGTTCCTGCTGCTGAAAAACATCCCCACAGCATGAAGCTGCCACCACCATGCTTCACTGTGGGGATGGTATTGGCTTGATGATGAGCGGTGCCTGGTTTCCTCCAAACATGACGCCTGATATTCACGCCAAAGTGTTCAATCTTTGTCTCATCAGACCAAAGAATTTTGTTTCTCATGGTCTGAGAGTCCTTCAGCTGCATTTTGGCAAACTCCAGGCAGGCTGCCATGTGCTTTTTACTAAGCAGTGGCTTCCATCTGACCACTCTACTATACAGCCCTTATTGGTGGATTGCTGTAGAGATGGTTGTCCTTCTGGAAGGTTCTCCTCTCTCCACAGAGGATTGCTGTAGCTTTGACATAGTGGCCATCAGGTTCTTGGTCACCTCCCTAACTAGGGCCCTTCTCCCCCAATTGCTCAGTTTAGATGGCCGGCCAGCTCTAGGAAGAGTCCTGGTGGTTCCAAACTTCTTCCATTTACGGATGATGGAGACCACGGTGCTCATTGGGACCTTTAAAGCAGCAGATATTTTTCTGTACCCTTCCCAAGATTTCTACCTCGAGATAATCCTGTCTCGGAGGTCTACAGACAATTCCTTTGACTTCCTGCTCGGTTTGTGCTCAGACATGCACTGTCAAGTGTGGGACATTACATAGACAGGTTTGTGCCTTTCCAAATCATGTCCGATCAACTGAATTTACTACAGGTGGACTCCAATTAAGCTGTATGAACATCTCAGAGATGATCAGTGGAAACAGGATGCACCTCTGCTCAATTTTGAGCTTCATGGCAAAGACTGTGAATACTTATGTACATGTGATTTCTTATTTTTTTTTATTTTTAATAAATTTGCAAAAATCTCAAAAAAACTTTTTTCACATTGTCATTATGGGGTATGGTGTAGAATTTTGAGGGAAAAAATTAATTTATTCCATTTTGGAATAAGGCTGTAATATAACAAAATGTGGAAAAAGTGAAGCATTGTGAATACTTTCCGGATGCACTGTATTAACATGCATGTGAATAGCAGCATACATTGCCAATAATTGTATACTGTAAATACACTTTAAAAGTATAGAGAAAATTCTATTTCATGTAAGGGACATATACTGCAACTCTGGGTATTAAATATAAAGACACTGTTTTTTTAATGTTAATGATACATAGTACTAGCACTTTTAATTGTTCTTTTTAATCACTATAATTAGATCCAAAATGAGGAGTAAATTAGTATAAAGTTTAGAAGCTACAATACAGTACATCTTATATCAATTCATAACTTTAAATAAGTACTGGATAATTTTCTATGTGTAGTGGTAGCTATTTTTTTAGAGAAAATAAAACATTGCTAATATCTGCAATAGTAAACTGTTCTCATGAAAACTGCCATTTAGGAGGACGTGGGGTTCTTAACTGGCAGATGAATGGTGAAACTGATGACAATCTAAATAAACATATGAGCTGTAAGGGCATATTCTAACTGCAAATTATAATTACCTAACTAAAAATCCCAATTATCTTACATATTACATAGTGCATCAAATAGCCAAAACAAGCAAATAAATAAAATAAAATGTAAATATTTTTCCACATATTATAAATCTTAAAAACTACATGCAATAAATACAGTAATTGTGTACTCTTGCTAACATATGATACAACAGATTGGAAACACACTAGTCAAGTCGGTAGAACCCATAGGGCCTTATTCAGAGCTGCATGCTATGACTATATTCTCACAAATGGATGATGTTTATTTGAATGTGCATGCTTCTAAGTTGCAATGCAAGTGTCCAGATTTTGTACATACAGAGTACAGATTTAGACAAGGGATGACTAAAATGATGCACAGAGATGTTGAGTTTTATGGGAGTGTGTTGAAAGTGTTTGTGTACAGAGATGGTCACATTGAAGGCTATACTCAATTGTGCAAAAGCAAACTGTAGTGCAGCACCTATAGATGCTGCGAGTGGGAATTTTAGTCCATGCACCTACAAATGCATGGAATTACACCAGGGAAGTACTTTTCAGTAGCATTAGCATACCAATGCAGATGTGCAAGCATCAAAAAACACTGTTGCATCTCATTCTGACTCTTAATCAGCAGCATCAATAACCTGTGTACTTCAGTTTAAATTACAGTAGTTGCATTAATCTCAGCAGCACTTTGTTGGTTAATTTAGCCATTGTAATTGAAGATTAGAACAGTGGATTACATTTAAGAATTCTAACATTTTGGAATAAAACCTGGAACACTGCTGTAATTTAAAGTTTTCTTAGGCCATTAATCCTAACATATTTTGGTGCCAAATACTGTATATGAAAACTGATATAGTAGTCTATTGTACAGTAATGGAGCCAGGTACAAAATGTTTAATATTAAACTGCAATTTCCTTGTGATACACATCATCATAATCATCATCATCATCATCAACATCATCATCAATAGAAACATCAATACACAGAATGGGGTATTATCCAATTGTATTGCAGTATGACTTGAATGCATTATACAGCATAGTCATCTAGCCAGTAGTCTTACTTAACTAATGAGCATTGCTAATGAATATCCTGGTTAAGCATTTGATTTACAATGGTGGAGGCATATCCGGGATTTCAGAGTTGCACACATGTTTGTTCTGGGGACAGATGTTGTGGTTTTGAGGACACTGCATGCTCCATAGGTAATTACATGTATCTTCAGGTGAAATATGTCTGATTTCAGATGGATTCCTTGCACTATATATTACACTAGTGCAGTGGTTCCCAAACTTTCTTGAAACATGGTGCCCTAGAGTATCATCCTTTATTTACAATGCACCCATAGGATAAAAATTGTATTGATACGTTTTGAAAGAAACATGATATTAATAAATTGTGCCTACCTGTCATCTTTAGGTTCAGTTATATGGTGGTATACAGAGTTGTGCTTCTGATTGTCCAGATGTGTTATGATTGGCAGCCGCTGGATTGGGGCAGTATGGTTGCATAGATGAAGAACAATTGACATACAAGTGAATATCAACATTTAGTTCCATGCATGGTGAGTGTAGCTGCCAACTTGCATCCAACTTTGATTCAGCGCTTTTTAATACCTGTACATATAAACTGCTACTACTGTACTTGACAATTTCTCCCATAGAAAACATTTGGGGCTTATGACCATTGAAATCATGTAAAAAGAAGAAAATGCCAAGGACAAACTTGGATATATAAATATACATTATTGAATTTGAGTGCATTACCTATATTATTCATTAAATGTTTCTTTAGTATAGTATTTAGTTCATTATTTTTACTTAAATGAGAAACTAAACAAGAGTCATCATTCTTTCATGTCTAAACAAATCACAGTAAAGAAAATATAATTAAGATGATGCAATTACAGCTACTATATATTCTAAATGTGGGCATTTGTATTAAAAAAGTTATTTGACAGACCAACTGCCTTACTATGTGAATATTCAAGGACCATAAAGCCTTATTACTCCTGAACTTTGCAGAATCATTAAAAACAAATCTTACTGAAAAGCTTTGGCATTCAGAAAGTTCAACTATACTGTTATGTACTGTCACAATGCATTCAAAGTAAGCAAAGACTGAAATTTCATAAGAATTGAGTGACATTTAATTTAACCTTTCTCTCTAAAATGGTATGAGTTTTTATACACAGTTTATCTTTTTGAATTGATCAGCCAGCTCAAGTTGATTCTTCAGCTTGATACTGCAATGATCTTTAGCTTACATTATGTGAGATTCATGTTAAGTCTAGTAATATGTGAAATAAAATACAAGAAAGCTTTTATAACACTTGCCACTCAAATCATGAAAAGGTAACAGAAATATCATAAGGCATAATAAACATGAAAATTACCTGTTTCTTGCCTGTTGCGGAAATACATATTTATATTTGTTCAAGTTTTGTGAAGGGCTATCTTTAAAAAGAATGAAAATACCATTCAAAATTGGGAAAGGAAATGAACATCAGAGTTTGTATGTACTATGCTCTAAACAAGAAATAGTAAGGGGGATTTAAGTAAAAATCACAATTCAACTTACAATTCTTCTCAAAAGAATTGGATTTTAAATCTGATGTCTATATTAAGTAGAGTAATGTATGGCAAGCATTCCCAGATGGACAGTACAAATCCAAAGCTTGTTATACTCATACAGTTTTTTTAATGTACATTGTGTTCACATCATCATTTTTGCTTGACCAAGTAAACAGACAATGCAATTTACATTAGTTATTTTCGTTCTAGGGTTGCTAATTAATGAATAACTATACCTCAAAATATGATTTCAAATTATAAAGTTAAAAATCACATTTCATTTTACTATGACTTGTGTACTATAGCTTTAGTTAAACTAGTAGCTTCTCTTTATCACAAATAGAAAAATCACACTAATAACAATGAATTAAAATTCTGTTATACAAATGCGTCTTCATACATCTAGCCTCAATACGCCATACAGTGCGAGATGCCAACTCTGCTAATGTTTGGCATCTGTTTTTTGCTGAAAATGCATCTAAAGGTACATACACATGGTAAGATCCTTGCTATGCCCGATTTTGACTATGCGATTTTCCTTGAACTCCCCCAGAGCCCAGGTAGCACAGATAGCACAGATAGCACAGATTTTGACTATCTGTACTTTCAATTTTGTCTATGTACGATTTTGCCAATTTTGACTATACTTTGTACTAGATAGTACACTAGATGGTCAAGATTGACTTGCCTGCACAGTCTATCTAGCCTTGCAATTCCGACCCCATGGTACCACGCATTGGGATCAAATCTGGATTGCAAGCTGCCAAACACCTTTGGATGTGCTCTAACTTTCCATAAGATTTTGACTATATAGTCAAAATCTTACAGATTTATATCACCGTGTGTACAATACCATGTAACTAGGAAGCATGAGGAGACTGTGCTGATTAATTTGATATATGACACATATATATTGAATGTAAATGAGTGTATATGCGGAGCAGAACAGAACTTAAAATGGAAAAAAGCTGCTGCTGCTATAGTACATTGCAATACTGCCTATACCGATTCAGAGATTTAGTCGCGCACAGATATACAAGTGTCACATATATTAATCTAGCTGTTCTACCCATTCATCGCACGGGAGTTTCTAATTTTCACCGTTGTAAATATAAATGAGTGTTTAGAATTTGGTAAATCTATAGAGATGTAAATTTTAGATGTTTAATGTAAGTAAATATTAATCCATGGTTCTTGGCGTTATCCAAAGACCACCAGTAGCAGATATGGTAAACAGTGACAGAACCATTTTTGTAGTTTATTAAATTCTACCCACTGGATGTGCAATCCAAATTTTGATCTGATTGCCCATTTGAGCGTTATTGTACACGCAACGCAAGCCGTGCATCGGTAATGACGTCATTATGTCAACCCCCTGTTCATCCCCTTAGGGGAGGTTTATTCAAATTCTAATGATGTAGTTTTCCTATTTTCCACCTGAAGAATACCTACTATACAGATGTGTCCACCGTTATCTTGAGTAGTTTTCTGTGCCTAGTCACAACATGATTTATTAGCATAAACCCTTCATCTATTGTTCTCAACTGCAATACAATACAGAGAACAATACAGCAGGGGATTAAGTCATTACAGCAGGTGATTAAGTTTGACTGGCCAGTCATAGTCAATCCTATTAACCGTCAAGATAAATGTGGATACATCTGTATGTTAAATTTCAGCTTCCTAACATATCGGGAAGTAAGAGAATTAGTGATGAGTCAGTCAGTCAGTCAGTCCGTGAGTGAGAGATAAAGTGAAAGGTGGCAGGACCATTTTTTTAGTTAATGAAATTCTACACTCTGGAGGTGCAATCCAAATTTTGATCTGCTTGTTCGTTTGTGCATTATCGTTCACGTAATGTAAGCCACACATCGGTGATGATGTCATTATGTCAACCCCCTTTTCATCCCCTTAGGGGAGGTTTATTAAAATTCAAAGTACGTAGTTTGTCTATTTTTCAGTGAGTGAGTGAGGGCTTTCACATTTATATACAGTATATATAGTACATTAATCAGCACAATCTCTTTGTGCATCATGGATGCATTGCATTACAACTAAGATGCATTTTCAGCGAAAAAGATGCGCAACACTAGAAGATTCTCGCACAACCTGGTGAGCCAAGAAGGGTTGTTTGGCATGACTCCAGCAAATATATATATATATATATATATATATATATATATATAAAAGGACACATCTCTATTTTAAAAAACCTATGGATTTCAAGCACAATAAAAAAGATTTTCAGAGCTTGATAAATTTTGTGACAGCACTGTTCCCAGTGAGGTCATGGTAGTGACAGTGTTCTCAAAAAGAGGTCCCAATAGTTAAATAAAGCAGGAGATATTTGCAATACAGTATATTCCAAACTAACAGTTTAATGAATCTTCACACTATTACAAATAACCAAAAACCATGTGGAAATTGCTTTTTCTGCATGTTTTTTGTTTGTTTTTTAAAAACTATATTGATAAATTGGCAGCATAAAAAAATACAATTCATGCAATACAGTATCTGAAGATTCAGATTGCATATCAACATGTCCAACTAGATATGCTTCTGATAAGCACGGACTGCACAATTACAACGTTTAATTAATAAATTAGTCATCAAGGACTACCCTCTGTGGTAGCAGAATTTTAATGCAACTACAGGAAATTCAAAGCTTCACCCCAAATGACTAGTCCCTGTACTTGCTTTTTGATTAAAATATTGTCTTTTACTAGACTGTAGTGAGGCGGCTGCAGTAATTGTTTTGTGTAGTGATTTACAGTACACTTTAAGTTAGCTTTTCATATTGACTTTAAACCTCATCCTTCCTTCCTTTAGGGTCAGTAGTGGTTTGTCATAGGCAGAATTACATTTTCAGACATCATAGTGGCACTTAACTGAATAAAAAACTTAAAAAATATTAGAGATGTATGCCAACCCCTGTGTTTTGGTTTGGGATCTGTATTAACTTTAAGTTTTGGATTCGGTTTTGCCAAAACAACCCTCATATGTTTTAGTTTTGGTTTTGTCTTTGGATCTGTATTTTTTCTAAAAATGAATAAAAGTTGCTAAAATCACATAATTTGGGCCTTTTTTTTTGTTCCTACCGTATTAATAACCTAAAAAATATTAATTTCTAGTCAATATTGACCACAGCTCACAATAGTGTTGTCATCCACTGTAGGCCAAAAGGTTGCACAGAGCTAGCTAGCTGACTAAGCTAAGTGACAGCAGTGGGTGGCACAAACACAT